>NC_069501.1:815391538-815991538 GCF_027579735.1 Bombina bombina
CACTAAAGCACGAGCTAGCTCTCACAATAAATATATATCAACCTAATTATACAGATTAACATAGGAATCAACGATTTTTTTTCCTGGTGCATATATGTGTGCATGTCATTGAAAATATAAAACTTTACTCATAAAGATGTAATTTGCATTCACTGCATTCATTCCCTATCCCTTCCCCCAGTTACATGTAACCTACTGGATACAAAGACGCTGGATATAGGCATAAACTTTGTGCAGGTGATCCGAAAAATAAAGAAATGCCTTGCAGATGGACAAAATAAAAATGTTATTATCATATTTAATATATGGTCATTAACTCACAAATGCTTTTGCAGACTCTCATAATATTACAGTCAATGACTAATAGAAATGTCAGCATTTCACATTACACATGTGTGGTGCAAAGACTTCACTAAACTTACACCTATATTTGGTTTCTTATTACAGGAAACACGGCTATCTATATGTACTGGTTTGGTGCCTAGAAAGAAGATTCAGTGTTATACAAATTGAATGCAAGAAAGCATTTTACCACTTAACTATATACGCATACACAGTGTGCGTATATAATTAAATGATATAATTATAACTGTACTATGTCACTTTAATGAATTAAGTGCAGTATATAAGGACATGCAATATTAATTAAGAACTAAAATATGAAATACATTGAAGCCAAAATATGTACTGTATATATACAAAACAAAGTCAAAATGTGTTAGAAATAAAACCTGATAAAGGCCGTTTTGGCTGTTTTTAAACTTTGAGATCTCCACCTTTCACACATTTGGTGCTTATCTAGAAGCAGTGGAACTCTTGCTATCAGTCTCCATATGTTATAGGGTATGGTATCAGTACAGTCAAAGTTATTAAAGGAAGATTAAAGGTATTTTATTTGTTGTTGAATCCAAAAAGAGAGGGCATTTTAATATTCATAACAGTTTTTCTTTTTTTTTTTGTAATACATTTTTTATTGGAGTTTTATAATAATGCAAAAACAAAACACCACATTATAAACAGTATATGTAACTAGGACGCAGCCTAGTTTCTCTTAGAGAAAAATATACATTACAAAACTTAAAGGGATAGTAAACCCCAAAATGTTCTTTTATGATTCAGAAAGAGCATACAATTTGAAACAACTTTCCAATTTAATTCTATTATCACAGTTTCTTCATTCTCTTGTTATCCATTGCTGAAGGGACAGCATTGCACTACTGACAGGAAGCTGAAAATATCTATTTAGCCAATCACAAGAGACAAATGTGTGCAGGCACCAATTAGCAGCAGCTCCTACTAGTGTATGATATGTGCATATTCTTTTTTTAACAAGGGATGCTAAGCAAACGAAGCACTTTTGAAAATAGAAGTGAATTTAAAAGTGTCTTAAAATGACCTGCTCTATCTGAATCATGCAAGTTTAATTTTGACTTTCCTATCCCTTTAACATGATATGCATAACGCTTACATCACAATTACATAAGTCCCAAAAAGAAACATCAATGACTTGCAATGTGCTTTTCAGTATTGGAAAGCATACTAATTCAATCTTTAGTCATTTATGAAACTTGGATGCAAAAACATGTAATTGAACAAAGAGAGGGTAACTTGAAAAAAAGCTAGAGATTGTGAAAATTTGTGAGAATTTTAAGAACTTGGGTCCACCCAGGACCCTTGGGTTGACGCCAGATCCTAGCAATAGCAAACTTAACTGCAACAAACAGGTAGATACCAAGGTTAGGACTGTGAACTGGTAAGTTTTCAGAGAACATATGAAAAAGTCCCATTTGGGGGTTATTTCCCCATTGTATACAAAACCTCCTGCTGCATAAGAAAGCTCTGGTTCAAAGTCTTCGAATTTTCAGGCACTCCTACCACATATGTACAGCGGTCCCAACCCCTCCACAACCTCTCCAACACATTGGAGAGTGCAAGTGTGATATCTGGAGCAATCTCAGAGGTGTTAGATGCCATTGGGTCAGGATCTTATAGAATAATTCCATATAGGTAACATTATGAATGGCCTTATTGGTGTTTAAAACTGCTTTAGACCATACCACTTCTGAGGCTTCGAATCTGAGAGACCTTTCCCATTGTTTAATGTAAGGTGTTTTACAAAAAAACAGAATTTATGTTTACCTGATAAATTACTTTCTCCAACGGTGTGTCCGGTCCACGGCGTCATCCTTACTTGCGGGACACTCTCCTCCCCAACAGGAAATGGCAAAGAGCCCAGCAAAGCCGGCCACACGATCCCTCCCAGGCTCCGCCCACCCCAGTCATTCGACCGACGTTAAGGAGGAATATTTGCATAGGAGAAACCATATGGTACCGTGGTGACTGTAGTTAAAGAAAATAAATTATCAGACCTGATTAAAAAAACCAGGGCGGGCCGTGGACCGGACACACCGTTGGAGAAAGTAATTTATCAGTTAAAAATAAATTCTGTTTTCACCAACATTGGTGTGTCCGGTCCACGGCGTCATCCTTACTTGTGGGAACCAATACCAAAGCTTTAGGACACGGATGAAGGGAGGGAGCAAATCAGGTCACCTAAATGGAAGGCACCACGGCTTGCAAAACCTTTCTCCCAAAAATAGCCTCAGAAGAAGCAAAAGTATCAAACTTGTAAAATTTGGTAAAAGTGTGCAGTGAAGACCAAGTCGCTGCCCTACATATCTGATCAACAGAAGCCTCGTTCTTGAAGGCCCATGTGGAAGCCACAGCCCTAGTGGAATGAGCTGTGATTCTTTCGGGAGGCTGCCGTCCGGCAGTCTCGTAAGCCAATCTGATGATGCTTTTAATCCAAAAAGAGAGAGAGGTAGAAGTTGCTTTTTGACCTCTCCTTTTACCGGAATAAACAACAAACAAGGAAGATGTTTGTCTAAAATCCTTTGTAGCATCTAAATAGAATTTTAGAGCGCGAACAACATCCAAATTGTGCAACAAACGTTCCTTCTTTGAAACTGGTTTCGGACACAGAGAAGGTACGATAATCTCCTGGTTAATGTTTTTGTTAGAAACAACTTTTGGAAGAAAACCAGGTTTAGTACGTAAAACCACCTTATCTGCATGGAACACCAGATAAGGAGGAGAACACTGCAGAGCAGATAATTCTGAAACTCTTCTAGCAGAAGAAATTGCAACTAAAAACAAAACTTTCCAAGATAATAACTTAATATCAACGGAATGCAAGGGTTCAAACGGAACCCCCTGAAGAACTGAAAGAACTAAATTGAGATTCCAAGGAGGAGTCAAAGGTTTGTAAACAGGCTTAATTCTAACCAGAGCCTGAACAAAGGCTTGAACATCTGGCACAGCGGCCAGCTTTTTGTGAAGTAACACAGACAAGGCAGAAATCTGTCCCTTCAGGGAACTTGCAGATAATCCTTTTTCCAATCCTTCTTGAAGGAAGGATAGAATCCTAGGAATCTTAACCTTGTCCCAAGGGAATCCTTTAGATTCACACCAACAGATATATTTTTTCCAAATTTTGTGGTAAATCTTTCTAGTTACAGGCTTTCTGGCCTGAACAAGAGTATCGATAACAGAATCTGAGAATCCTCGCTTCGATAAGATCAAGCGTTCAATCTCCAAGCAGTCAGCTGGAGTGAAACCAGATTCGGATGTTCGAACGGACCCTGAACAAGAAGGTCTCGTCTCAAAGGTAGCTTCCAAGGAGGAGCCGATGACATATTCACCAGATCTGCGTACCAAGTCCTGCGTGGCCACGCAGGAGCTATCAAGATCACCGACGCCCTCTCCTGATTGATCCTGGCTACCAGCCTGGGGATGAGAGGAAACGGCGGGAACACATAAGCTAGTTTGAAGGTCCAAGGTGCTACTAGTGCATCCACTAGAGCCGCCTTGGGATCCCTGGATCTGGACCCGTAGCAAGGAACTTTGAAGTTCTGACGAGAGGCCATCAGATCCATGTCTGGAATGCCCCACAGCTGAGTGACTTGGGCAAAGATTTCCGGATGGAGTTCCCACTCCCCCGGATGCAATGTCTGACGACTCAGAAAATCCGCTTCCCAATTTTCCACTCCTGGGATGTGGATAGCAGACAGGTGGCAGGAGTGAGACTCCGCCCATAGAATGATTTTGGTCACTTCTTCCATCGCCAGGGAACTCCTTGTTCCCCCCTGATGGTTGATGTACGCAACAGTTGTCATGTTGTCTGATTGAAACCGTATGAACTTGGCCCTCGCTAGCTGAGGCCAAGCCTTGAGAGCATTGAATATCGCTCTCAGTTCCAGAATATTTATCGGTAGAAGAGATTCTTCCCGAGACCAAAGACCCTGAGCTTTCAGGGATCCCCAGACCGCGCCCCAGCCCATCAGACTGGCGTCGGTCGTGACAATGACCCACTCTGGTCTGCGGAATGTCATCCCTCGTGACAGGTTGTCCAGGGACAGCCACCAACGGAGTGAGTCTCTGGTCCTCTGATTTACTTGTATCTTCGGAGACAAGTCTGTATAGTCCCCATTCCACTGACTGAGCATGCACAGTTGTAATGGTCTTAGATGAATGCGTGCAAAAGGAACTATGTCCATTGCCGCTACCATCAACCCGATCACTTCCATGCACTGAGCTATGGAAGGAAGAGGAACGGAATGAAGTATCCGACAAGAGTCTAGAAGTTTTGTTTTTCTGGCCTCTGTCAGAAAAATCCTCATTTCTAAGGAGTCTATTATTGTTCCCAAGAAGGGAACCCTTGTTGACGGAGATAGAGAACTCTTTTCCACGTTCACTTTCCATCCGTGCGATCTGAGAAAGGCCAGGACAATGTCCGTGTGAGCCTTTGCTTGAGGAAGGGACGACGCTTGAATCAGAATGTCGTCCAAGTAAGGTACTACAGCAATGCCCCTTGGTCTTAGCACAGCTAGAAGGGACCCTAGTACCTTTGTGAAAATCCTTGGAGCAGTGGCTAATCCGAAAGGAAGCGCCACGAACTGGTAATGTTTGTCCAGGAATGCGAACCTCAGGAACCGATGATGTTCCTTGTGGATAGGAATATGTAGATACGCATCCTTTAAATCCACCGTGGTCATGAATTGACCTTCCTGGATGGAAGGAAGAATAGTTCGAATGGTTTCCATCTTGAACGATGGAACCTTGAGAAACTTGTTTAAGATCTTGAGATCTAAGATTGGTCTGAACGTTCCCTCTTTTTTGGGAACTATAAACAGATTGGAGTAGAACCCCATCCCTTGTTCTCTTAATGGAACGGGATGAATCACTCCCATTTTTAACAGGTCTTCTACACAATGTAAGAATGCCTGTCTTTTTATGTGGTCTGAAGACAACTGAGACCTGTGGAACCTCCCCCTTGGGGGAAGTCCCTTGAATTCCAGAAGATAACCTTGGGAGACTATTTCTAGCGCCCAAGGATCCAGAACATCTCTTGCCCAAGCCTGAGCGAAGAGAGAGAGTCTGCCCCCCACCAGATCCGGTCCCGGATCGGGGGCCAACATTTCATGCTGTCTTGGTAGCAGTGGCAGGTTTCTTGGCCTGCTTTCCCTTGTTCCAGCCTTGCATTGGTCTCCAAGCTGGCTTGGCTTGAGAAGTATTACCCTCTTGCTTAGAGGACGTAGCACTTTGGGCTGGTCCGTTTCTACGAAAGGGACGAAAATTAGGTTTATTCTTTGCCTTGAAAGGCCGATCCTGAGGAAGGGCGTGGCCCTTACCCCCAGTGATATCCGAGATAATCTCTTTCAAGTCAGGGCCAAACAGCGTTTTCCCCTTGAAAGGAATGTTAAGTAACTTGTTCTTGGAAGACGCATCAGCCGACCAAGATTTCAACCAAAGCGCTCTGCGCGCCACAATAGCAAACCCAGAATTCTTAGCCGCTAACCTAGCCAATTGCAAAGTGGCGTCTAGGGTGAAAGAATTAGCCAATTTGAGAGCATTGATTCTGTCCATAATCTCCTCATAAGGAGGAGAATCACTGTCGACCGCCTTTATCAGCTCATCGAACCAGAAACATGCGGCTGTAGCGACAATGCATGAAATTGGTTGTAGAAGGTAACCCTGCTGAACAAACATCTTTTTAAGCAAACCTTCTAATTTTTTATCCATAGGATCTTTGAAAGCACAACTATCCTCTATGGGTATAGTGGTGCGTTTGTTTAAAGTGGAAACCGCTCCCTCGACCTTGGGGACTGTCTGCCATAAGTCCTTTCTGGGGTCGACCATAGGAAACAATTTTTTAAATATGGGGGGAGGGACGAAAGGAATACCGGGCCTTTCCCATTCTTTAGTAACAATGTCCGCCACCCGCTTGGGTATAGGAAAAGCTTCTGGGAGCCCCGGCACCTCTAGGAACTTGTCCATTTTACATAGTTTCTCTGGGATGACCAACTTGTCACAATCATCCAGAGTGGATAATACCTCCTTAAGCAGAATGCGGAGATGTTCCAACTTAAATTTAAATGCAATCACATCAGGTTCAGCTTGTTGAGAAATGTTCCCTGAATCAGTAATTTCTCCCTCAGACAAAACCTCCCTGGCCCCATCAGACTGAGTTAGGGGCCCTTCAGAAATATTAATATCAGCGTCGTCATGCTCTTCAGTATCTAAAACAGAGCAGTCGCGCTTACGCTGATAAGTGTTCATTTTGGCTAAAATGTTTTTGACAGAATTATCCATTACAGCCGTTAATTGTTGCATAGTAAGGAGTATTGGCGCGCTAGATGTACTAGGGGCCTCCTGAGTGGGCAAGACTCGTGTAGACGAAGGAGGGAATGATGCAGTACCATGCTTACTCCCCTCACTTGAGGAATCATCTTGGGCATCATTGTCATTGTCACATAAATCACATTTATTTAAATGAATAGGAATTCTGGCTTCCCCACATTCAGAACACAGTCTATCTGGTAGTTCAGACATGTTAAACAGGCATAAACTTGATAACAAGTACAAAAAACGTTTTAAAATAAAACCGTTACTGTCACTTTAAATTTTAAACTGAACACACTTTATTACTGCAAATGCGAAAAAACATGAAGGAATTGTTCAAAATTCACCAAATTTTCACCAAAGTGTCTTAAAGCCTTAAAAGTATTGCACACCAAATTTGGAAGCTTTAACCCTTAAAATAACGGAACCGGAGCCGTTTTGAACTTTAACCCCTTACAGTCCCTGGTATCTGCTTTGCTGAGACCCAACCAAGCCCCAAGGGGAATACGATACCAAATGACGCCTTCAGAAAGTCTTTTCTAAGTATCAGAGCTCCTCTCACATGCGACTGCATGCCATGCCTCTCAAAAACAAGTGCGCAACACCGGCGCGAAAATGAGGCTCTGCCTATGCTTTGGGAAAGCCCCTAAAGAATAAGGTGTCTAAAACAGTGCCTGCCGATATTATTATATCAAAATACCCAGATAAAATGATTCCTTAAGGCTAAATATGTGTTAATAATCAATCGATTTAGCCCAAAAAAAGTCTACAGTCTTAATAAGCCCTTTTTGAAGCCCTTATTTACAATCGTAATAAACATGGCTTACCGGATCCCAGAGGGAAAATGACAGCTTCCAGCATTACATCGTCTTGTTAGAATGTGTCATACCTCAAGCAGCAAGAGACTGCTCACTGTTCCCCCAACTGAAGTTAATTGCTCTCAACAGTCCTGTGTGGAACAGCCATGGATTTTAGTGACGGTTGCTAAAATCATTTTCCTCATACAAACAGAAATCTTCATCTCTTTTCTGTTTCTGAGTAAATAGTACATACCAGCACTATTTCAAAATAACAAACTCTTGATTGAATAATAAAAACTACAGTTAAACACTAAAAAACTCTAAGCCATCTCCGTGGAGATGTTGCCTGTACAACGGCAAAGAGAATGACTGGGGTGGGCGGAGCCTGGGAGGGATCGTGTGGCCGGCTTTGCTGGGCTCTTTGCCATTTCCTGTTGGGGAGGAGAGTGTCCCGCAAGTAAGGATGACGCCGTGGACCGGACACACCTATGTTGGAGAAATGGGTGGTTGGAGAATATCTGTATAAGCTAACGAGAGCATTCTTGGGATTCATACCTTTGAGGACCATCTCCGTTCCCAATTAGTGATTTGCCAGAGGGGAGTACTAAGAAACCCCCAAGATCTTAGAAAACTTTTAAGTTGAAAGAACTCAAAATGAAATGGCCTTTGGGGAAAGCGTTTTTTTTGAAAGGCAGACATAGTCAAACAGGAGTTTTTCTTTTTAAAAAAATGCTCCTGTGCTGGAAAATAAGCAATTTTGTTCCAATCTTTGTGGAGGTATGTTGTATCAAAGTAAAAAGACTTACCTTAAAAGGACAGTAAAGTCAAAATTAAACTTTAATGATTCAAACAGAGAGTGCAATTTTAAACAACTTTTAATTTACAAACTGATTTCCTTCTGTTGTATCCTTTGTTTGAAAACTCAGCTGCAGAGCAGCAATATACTACTGGGAGCTAGCTAAGCACATTGGATGAGCCAATGATAAGAGGCATATAAGTGCAAACAACAATCACAAGCTAGCTTCCATTAATGCATTCCTGCTCCTGAGCCTACCTAGGTATAGTCTTCAACAAAGGATACAAAGCCAATTTAATAATAGAAATACATTACAATGTTGCTTAAACTTGTATGCTCTATCTGCATCATGAAATTAAAGTAAATTTATGCTTACCTGCTAAATTAATTTCTTCTATGGTACGACGAGTCCACGGATTCATCCTTTACTTGTGGGATATTATCCTCCTGCTAACAGGAAGTGGCAAAGAGCACCACAGCAGAGCTGTCTATATAGCTCCTCCCTTAGCTCCACCCCCCAGTCATTCGACCGAAGGTACAGGAAGAAAAAGGAGAAACTAAAAGGTGCAGAGGTGACTGAAGTTTAAAATCAAAAAATATAATCTGTCTTAAAATGACAGGGCGGGCCGTGGACTCGTAGTACCATAGAAGAAATGAATTTATCAGGTAAGCATAAATTTACTTTTCTTCTATAAGGTACGACGAGTCCACGGATTCATCCTTTACTTGTGGGATACAATACCAAAGTTACAGGACACGGATGAACGGGAGGGACAAGACAGATGGCTAAACAGAAGGCACCACTGCTTGAAGAACTTTTCTCCCAAAAATAGCCTCCGAAGAAGCAAAAGTATCACATTTGTAAAATTTGGAAAAGGTATGAAGCGAAGACCAAGTCGCAGCCTTACAAATCTGTTCAACAGAAGCATCATTTTTAAAAGCCCATGTGGAAGCCACCGCTCTAGTAGAGTGAGCTGTAATTCTTTCAGGAGGCTGCTGTCCAGCAGTCTCGTATGCCAAACAGATGATGCGAGGTAAAGCATTAAAGGCCGCAGACACCGCCGTCTGAACTGCACAGTAACATCTGGTGAAAAAGGCCCACTCCAGATGGAGGATCAGCAATGCTATGGGAAAACTGCATGTGTAGAGATATAAGAATGTAGGGTACGCACCTCACTGGACGACAACTCCTCAGAGGTGGATGGCTCTGTGGTCTCACCCGCTCTATACGTATCTCAAAAGCCCGTTCACAAAGATCCTTTGAAATGCGCATGCGCGAATCAGCACGCTCAAAGTCTACTGTGCATGTCTCCAAAGTGCATGTGTTAGAAACAACTATAATGTATTCATTCAGTATTATGTTATGCGAGAAAGAGCCGTCTGTAAAAGCCGATGATGTTTTGTGGTTTTTCCTAAAGAAATAGAATGCGCATGTGCGAAACGGGAGCACACTCTAAATAAAATATGCCGAATAAAACAATAAGAATAAGAAGAATGACGTAGATTGACGGCCGCCTAACGGCCAGATTTTCAGTTGGCTATTCAGAAAACGTGACCAAGATTGAATTTTTTTTTTATATATAATGGGTTGAATTTGGGCAGCATAAAAAAAATCAATTTATTACGGCGATAACTTTATTTACATATAAATTGGAAAATAATGATGAATGAAACTCATGTTATTTTTGCACAAAGAATGTTATTGTAGATCGAAAACCAGGTAAGTTTACCTTCACTTTAAGACTCCAAGGAGGAGAGATTGATTTAATGACAGGCTTGATACGGACCAAAGCCTGAACAAAACTGTGAATATCAGGAAGCTTAGCAATCTTTCTATGAAATAAAACAGAAAGAGCAGAGATTTGTCCCTTCAAGGAACTTGCAGACAAACCTTCATCCAAACCATCCTGAAGAAACTGTAAAATTCTAGGAATTCTAAAAGAATGCCAGGAGAATTTATGAGAATAACACCATGAAATATAAGTCTTCCAAACTCGATAATAAATCTTCCTAGAAAGATTTACGAGCCTGTAACATTGTATCAATCACTGAGTCAGAGAAACCTCTATGACCAAGCACTAAGCGTTCAATTTCCATACCTTCAAATTTAACGATTTGAGATCCTGATGGAAAAACGGTCTTTGAGACAGAAGGTCTGGTCTTAAAGGAAGTGGCCAAGGTTGACAACTGGACATCCGGACAAGGTCCGTATACCAGAACCTGTGAGGCCATGCTGGTGCTACCAGAAACACAAACGAATGTTCCATGATGATCTTGGAGATCACTCTTGGAAGAAGAACTAGAGGAGGAAAGATAGCAGTTCCTTGGTTTTACCAACCTGCTTAAAACGCATCCACAGACTCCGCCTGAGGATCCCTGGACAGGTACCTAGGAAGTTTCTTGTTAATATGGGAAGTCATCAGATCTATTTCTGAAAGACCCCACATCTGAACAATCTGAAAAAACATATCTGGATGGACGACCACTCCCCCGGATGTAAAGTTTGACGGCTGAGATAATCCGCTTCCCAATTGTCTACACCTGGGATATGTACCGCAGAAATTAGACAAGAGCTGGATTCCGCCCAAGCAAGTATCCAGGATACTTATTTCATAGCTAGGGGACTGCGAGTCCCACCCTGATGATTGACATATGCCACAGTTGTGATATTGTCTGTCTGAAAACAAATGAATGGTTCTCTCTTCAACAGAAGCCAAACCTGAAGAGCCCTGAAAATAGCACGGAGTTCTAAAATATTGATTGGCAATCTCGCTTCTTGAGATTTCCAAACCCCTTGTGCTGTCAGAGATCCCCAGACAGCTCCCCAACCTGAAAGACTTGCATCTGTTGTGATTACAGTCCAGGTTGGATGAACAAAAGAGGCCCCTTGAATTATACGGTGGTGATCCAACCACCAAGTCAGAGAAAGTTGAACATTGGGATTTAAGGATATAAATTGTGATATCTTTGTATAATCCCTGTACCATTGCTTCAGCATACAAAGCTGGAGAGGTCTCATATGAAAACGAGCAAAGGGGATCGCGCCCGATGCTGCAGTCATGAGACCTAAAAACCCCATGCACATAGCCACTGAAAGGAATGATTGAGACTGAAGGTTCTGAAGAGCTGAAACCAATTTCATATGTCTCTACTGTTAGAGACAGAGTCATGGACACTGAATCTATCTGGAAACCTAAAAAGGTGACCCTTGTCTGAGGAATCAAGGAACTTTTTGGTAAACAAAGCTCTACTAGCTAAGATAGCTTAAGACATGATGATCAAAAATAGCATCATGGATAAAATGATTAGCATGTTGAAGCAAGTGAACAATGCTAGACAAATCAGGATCGGTTTCCTGTTGCGCTAAACTTCCCAACCAAAAAGTTGATGCAGATGCAACATCAGCCATAGAAATGGCAGGCCTGAGAAGATAGCCAGAATAAAAAAAAAGCTTTCCTTAGATAAGATTCAAGTTTCCTATCTAAAGGATCCTTAAAGGACATACTATCTTCCATAGGGATAGTAGTACGTTTGGCAAGAGTAGAGATAGCCCCATCAACTTTGGGGATTTTTCCCCAAAACTCCAATCTAATTGCTGGCAAAGGATACAACTTTTTAAACCTAGCAGAAGGAATACAAGAAGTACCAGACCTATTCCATTCCTTTGAAATCATATCAGAAATAGCATTAGGAACCGGAAAAACCTCTGGAGTAACCACAGGAGGTCTATAAACAAAATTTAAACGTTTACTAGTTTTAATATCAAGAGGACTAGTTTCCTCAATATCCAAAGTAATCAGCACCTCTTTTAACAAGGGACGAATATACTCCATCTTAAAGAGATAAGTAGATTTTGTCAGTGTCAATATCTGAGGTAGGATCTTCTGAATCAGATAGATCCTCATCGGAGGAGGATTCATCAACCTTCTGAATCGCATCAGCAATAAAATCTTTTATATTCACAGGGATATTATGTACATTAGATGTTGAAGGAACAACAGGCATTGTACTAGTACTGATGGATACATTCTCTGCATATAAAAGCTTATCATGACAACTATTACATACTACCGCTGGAGATATAATCTCAGCTAACTTACAAAAGATACACTTATCTTTGGTAGAACGGTTATCAGGCAGCAGGAATCCAACAGTGGTTTCTGAGATAGGATCAGATTGAGACATCTTGCAAATGTAAGAGAAAAAACAACATTATCAATTTCCTTATATGGCAGTTTCAGGAATGGGAAAAAAATGCAAACAGCATAGCCCTCTGAGCATAGAAAAAGGCAAGAGGCATATAGGAAGAGGGGTTTAAATAATTAAATTATTTGACGCCAAGTATGACGCGCAATGCAAAATAAAATATTGTGACGCTAACAACATCCGGAAATGACACAACTCGCGTCATGGCAGACGCAACCTTGTGCAAGGAACCTGGCGTCAACTAAGACGCCGGAAATGATGAATTTGTGTCACCGAAGTACCTTTGCGACAAAAAAATTATTGCGCCAAGAATGACGCAATAAATATTAGCATTTTGTGGCCTCGCAAGCCTAATTTTGCCCGCAAAAATGAATGAAAACAGTCAATTTTGAAGAAAAGACTATACCCCAGGTAAGAAAAAATAACTTCCTAAATATGTTTTCACAATTTTGAAACTGATAGTGGGTAAAAGGAAATATACATAAACCTGACTCATGGCAAACATAAGTACAATACATATATTTAGAACTTTACATTAATACATAAAGTGCCAAACCATAGCTGAGAGTGTCTTAAGTAATGAAAACATACTTACCAAAAGACACCCATCCACATATAGGAGATAGTCAAACCAGTACTGAAACGGTTATCAGTAGAAGTACTGGAATATGAGAGTATATCGTCGATCTGAAAAGGGAGGTAGGAGATGAATCTCTATGACCGATAACAGGGAACCTATGAAAAGATTTCCCGCGATGAAAACCATAGAATTCAATAGGTGATACTCCCTTCACATCCCTCAGACATTCACTGTACTCTGAGAGGAATCAGGCTTCAAAATGCTCAGAAGCGCATATCAACGTAGACATCTTAGCACAAACTTACTTCACCACCTCCATAGGGAGGCAAAGTTTGTAAAACTGAATTGTGGGTGTGGTGAGGGGTGTATTTATAGGCTTTTTGAGGTTTGGAAAACTTTGCCCCTCCTGGTAGGATTGTATATCCCATACGTCACTAGCTCATAGACTCTTGCCAATTACATGAAAGAAAACTAAATGTACCTAAATAAAACCTAATGGATACTTCTATTATAGCTGCATAAAATGTGATTATTAACATTCCATGAGACTAACATAATACTTAGCATCCTAATTTATAAATAAATTACTAGCCACAAATAAAGTCGCTAAAAAAGAGCACTGAATTACTGACTCTAGGCATGTATACAAACAATATATAACAACTTTACTTAAAAAGTGCCCAATCCATAGCTGAGGGTGTCTTATATAATAAAAGTATATACTTACCGTGTAAGACACCTAACCACATATAGCAGACAGGCAAACCAGTACTGAAACATATCAGCAGAGGTAATGTTGTCTGGCTATAACCACACTCTCCCTTATAGAGCTCCAGTTTCACTGCAGATCACGCCCTATGGTACTAGTGACCACGTCCATTTGTTGGAGCTTTCCCGCCTACAAGCTCTCTCAGCTACATACACACACTGTAGTTAAAAAAGAAAAAAAAAAATTTGGTTTTGTTTCGGTTTTCGGCCAGGGGCATCCTGAATTTTCGGTATCGGTCCACAATTTTCATTTTGGTGCATCCCTATACAAGAGTATAATGTCGATCTATAAAGGGAGGCAGCAGATGAATCCCTGCGACCGATTTACAGAGAGCCTTATGAAAAGCTTTCCCTTAGGCGAAAACATGGTATCATCAGGTATCCTCAGGCAATACTCCCTTCACGTCCCTCAGACAAACACTGCACTTAGAAAGGAACTGGGCTTCAATATGCTTAAAAGCGCCTTTCACTAAAGAAATTAGGCACATCATGCTTCACCACCTCCTAAGGAGGCAAAGTTTTTAAAACTGAGGTATGAATGAGGTGGGAGATGTATTTATAGGCATTTAAGGTTTGGGAAACTTTGCCCCCTCCTGGTAGTATTGTATATCCCATCAGTAACTAGCTTGTGGATTCTCGCCACCTATATGAAATAAATAGATATTACAACACTGTAATACAGGTCATCTACTGAGGTTTAATTATACACTTTTTTTATATACTGTATATGTTCTTACTGTACATTTAATTTGTGCCCCTACAACCTACCATTTTGTCTGTATTATAAAGTTGTTTGAAAGAACTTAAGCTGCATATTTAGCTAAGTTTGTTATATGTAAGACATGTGCTGGGGTAAATGATGTAACGTGTAATTTTCGATTAGAAAAAAAAATGCATTTAAAGAAATAAAGCAACTTTATGAATCATAAATACCTTCATAATTACCAACGACAATGTCAGGAACAAGAGGATTGTTATCTCATAAATTACAAAAGTAGGAAATACATGAAGTCCTGCAAGGATTGGAAAGAAACAAAGATTAAACACTGTAATCAGTTTTTTTAAATTACAATGATTTATTCAAATTAAGTTTGAAATTACTATAAGAAGCTACTGTTTGAAACAATTCACTTAAAGGGATAGTAAACCACAAAATTTTCTTTTATGATTCAGATAGAACATACAAATTTAAACCACTTTCCAATTTAATTCTATTATCAATTTTTTTTAATTCTCTTGTTATCCATTGCTTAAGGGACAGCATTGCACTACTGACACTGAAAATATCTATTTAGCCAATCACAAGAGACAAATGTGTGCAGGCACCAATTAGCAGCAGCTCCCACTGGTGTATGATATGTGGGTATTCAATTTTTAAAAAAGGGATACTAAGAGAACAAAGCACATTTGAAAATAGAAGTGAATTTAAAAGTGTCTTAAAATGACATGCTCTATCTGAATCATGCAAGTTTAATTTTGACTTTCCTATCCCTTTAAAGGGACATGAGACTCTAAATTTTTCTATCATTATACAGATAGGGCAGTGGTTCTTAAACTTTTTCAGGTCACTGCCCCCTTTGTTGTATAAACTCCCCATTGGTTCCCCCTAACCTATAAAATTATATTCAGGCCAGCAGGGTCCTAGCCCTAATAAAGGTAATGACACTATACAATCTAAAAGGAGTAACAATTACACATTAAAACATTATCTTCTGATACCAGCTTTTAAAGTTGATAACTACTATGCAAGAGTCTTATAAAACAAAACCACATTTAGAGCTAGATTACAAGTTAAAAGCAAAAATGTTAGGGATGATGAGCACTAACGCCGCTCAAGGTAAATCAGAAGCACTCCTTTGCTTGTGCTGGTACTACAAATTGAAAGTAAAAAGTTATCACTTGCGAAAGACTCGGGTGCGTTAACATCTGGAGGTCAGATAAAGAGACCATGCTTACTCCCTTTACCCATATACTTCTATGGGGCACTCTAAAAAAAAGCCTTTTCTCTTTTTGGTCCAGCTCTAACCTGAAGGCACTCTAGGACAACTGAGCTAAAACTGAAACTTCATATTTATGGTCTTCATTTAAAAGAAAATGTTCTTTTTAAGTATATATATATATATATATATATATATATATATATATATATATATATATATAGATAGATAGATAGATAGATAGATAGATAGATAGATAGATAGAGAGTGGAAGAAAGAGAAAGAAAGAAAGAAAGAGAGAGAGAGAGAGAGAGAGAGAGAAAGCGAGCGAGAGGGGGAAAGAGAGAGCGAGAGGGAAAGAGAGAGAGAAAAAGAGAGAAAGAAAGAAAGAGAGAGAGACAGAGAGAGAGACACAGACAGAGAGACAGAGAGAGAGACAGACAGAGACAGAGAGAGATTGCACAATACAATTTCAAAAGATAGAAGGCACTCACTGGGTCTTTATAAAAATAATAAATACAATAAAGGATTTATTCTTTTTATCAAGACTCAGTTAGTGCCTTCTATCTTATGAAATTATATATATATATATATATATATATATATATATATATATATATATATAAAAAACATAATTTATGTAAGAACTTACCTGATAAATTCATTTCTTTCATATTAGCAAGAGTCCATGAGCTAGTGACGTATGGGATATACATTCCTACCAGGAGGGGCAAAGTTTCCCAAACCTCAAAATGCCCATAAATACACCCCTCACCACACCCACAATTCAGTTTAACGAATAGCCAAGAAGTGGGGTGATAAAAAAGTGCGAAAGCATATAAAATAAGGAATTGGAATAATTGTGCTTTATGCAAAATCAAAACCACCACAAAAAAAGGGCGGGCCTCATGGACTCTTGCTAATATGAAAGAAATGAATTTATCAGGTAAGTTCTTACATAAATTATGTTTTCTTTCATGTAATTAGCAAGAGTCCATGAGCTAGTGACGTATGGGATAATGATTACCCAAGATGTGGATCTTTCCACACAAGAGTCACTAGAGAGGGAGGGAGAAAATAAAGACAGCCAATTCCTGCTGAAAATAATCCACACCCAAAATAAAGTTTAATGAAAAACATAAGCAGAAGATTCAAACTGAAACCGCTGCCTGAAGTACTTTTCTACCAAAAACTGCTTCAGAAGAAGAAAATACATCAAAATGGTAGAATGTAGTAAAAGTATGCAAAGAGGACCAAGTTGCTGCTTTGCAAATCTGATCGACCGAAGCTTCATTCCTAAACGCCCAGGAAGTAGAAACTGACCTAGTAGAATGAGCTGTAATCCTCTGAGGCGGAGTTTTACCCGACTCAACATAGGCAAGATGAATTAAAGATTTCAACCAAGATGCCAAAGAAATGGCAGAAGCTTTCTGGCCTTTTCTAGAACCGGAAAAGATAACAAATAGACTAGAAGTCTTTCGGAAAGATTTAGTAGCTTCAACATAATATTTCAAAGCTCTAACAACATCCAAAGAATGCAACGATTTCTCCTTAGAATTCTTAGGATTAGGACATAATGAAGGAACCACAATTTCTCTACTAATGTTGTTGGAATTCACAACTTTAGGTAAAAATTCAAAAGAAGTTCGCAACACCGCCTTATCCTGATGAAAAATCAGAAAAGGAGACTCACAAGAAAGAGCAGATAATTCAGAAACTCTTCTGGCAGAAGAGATGGCCAAAAGGAACAAAACTTTCCAAGAAAGTAATTTAATGTCCAATGAATGCATAGGTTCAAATGGAGGAGCTTGAAGAGCCCCCAGAACCAAATTCAAACTCCAAGGAGGAGAAATTGACTTAATGACAGGTTTTATACGAACCAAAGCTTGTACAAAACAATGAATATCAGGAAGAATAGCAATCTTTCTGTGAAAAAGAACAGAAAGAGCAGAGATTTGTCCTTTCAAGGAACTTGCGGACAAACCCTTATCTAAACCATCCTGAAGAAACTGTAATATTCTCGGTATTCTAAAAGAATGCCAAGAAAAATGATGAGAAAGACACCAAAAAATATAAGTCTTCCAGACTCTATAATATATCTCTCTAGATACAGATTTACGAGCCTGTAACATAGTATTAATCACAGAGTCAGAGAAACCTCTTTGACCAAGAATCAAGCGTTCAATCTCCATACCTTTAAATTTAAGGATTTCAGATCCTGATGGAAAAAAAGGACCTTGAGACAGAAGGTCTGGTCTTAACGGAAGAGTCCACGGTTGGCAAGAGGCCATCCGGACAAGATCCGCATACCAAAACCTGTGAGGCCATGCCGGAGCTACCAGCAGAACAAACGAGCATTCCTTCAGAATCTTGGAGATTACTCTTGGAAGAAGAACTAGAGGTGGAAAGATATAGGCAGGATGATACTTCCAAGGAAGTGATAATGCATCCACTGCCTCCGCCTGAGGATCCCGGGATCTGGACAGATACCTGGGAAGTTTCTTGTTTAGATGAGACGCCATCAGATCTATTTCTGGAAGTTCCCACATTTGAACAATCTGGAGAAATATCTCTTTGTGAAGAGACCATTCGCCCGGATGCAACGTTTGGTGACTGAGATAATCCGCTTCCCAATTGTCTATACCTGGGATATGAACCGCAGAGATTAGACAGGAGCTGGATTCCGCCCAAACCAAAATTCGAGATACTTCTTTCATAGCCAGAGGACTGTGAGTCCCTCCTTGATGATTGATGTATGCCACAGTTGTGACATTGTCTGTCTGAAAACAAATGAACGATTCTCTCTTCAGAAGAGGCCAAAACTGAAGAGCTCTGAAAATTGCACGGAGTTCCAAAATATTGATCGGTAATCTCACCTCCTGAGATTCCCAAACTCCTTGTGCCGTCAGAGATCCCCACACAGCTCCCCAACCTGTGAGACTTGCATCTGTTGAAATTACAGTCCAGGTCGGAAGCACAAAAGAAGCCCCCTGAATTAAACGATGGTGATCTGTCCACCACGTTAGAGAGTGTCGAACAATCGGTTTTAAAGATATTAATTGAGATATCTTTGTGTAATCCTTGCACCATTGATTCAGCATACAGAGCTGAAGAGGTCGCATGTGAAAACGAGCAAAGGGGATCGCGTCCGATGCAGCAGTCATAAGACCTAGAATTTCCATGCATAAGGCTACCGAAGGGAATGATTGTGACTGAAGGTTTCGACAAGCTGCAATCAATTTTAGACGTCTCTTGTCTGTTAAAGACAGAGTCATGGACACTGAATCTATCTGGAAACCCAGAAAGGTTACCCTTGTCTGAGGAATCAAAGAACTTTTTGGTAAATTGATCCTCCAACCATGATCTTGAAGAAACAACACAAGTCGATTCGTATGAGATTCTGCTAAATGTAAAGACTGAGCAAGTACCAAGATATCGTCCAAATAAGGAAATACCACAATACCCTGTTCTCTGATTACAGACAGAAGGGCACCGAGAACCTTTGTAAAAATTCTTGGAGCTGTAGCTAGGCCAAACGGTAGAGCCACAAACTGGTAATGCTTGTCCAGAAAAGAGAATCTCAGGAACTGATAATGATCTGGATGAATCGGAATATGCAGATATGCATCCTGTAAATCTATTGTGGACATATAATTCCCTTGCTGAACAAAAGGCAAGATAGTCCTTACAGTTACCATCTTGAACGTTGGTATCCTTACATAATGATTCAATATTTTTAGATCCAGAACTGGTCTGAAGGAATTCTCCTTCTTTGGTACAATGAAGAGATTTGAATAAAACCCCATCCCCTGTTCCGGAACTGGAACTGGCATAATTACTCCAGCCAACTCTAGATCTGAAACACAATTCAGAAATGCTTGAGCTTTCACTGGATTTACTGGGACACGGGAAAGAAAAAATCTCTTTGCAGGAGGTCTCATCTTGAAACCAATTCTGTACCCTTCTGAAACAATGTTCTGAATCCAAAGATTGTGAACAGAATTGATCCAAATTTCTTTGAAAAAACGTAACCTGCCCCCTACCAGCTGAGCTGGAATGAGGGCCGCACCTTCATGTAGACTTAGAAGCAGGCTTTGCCTTTCTAGCAGGCTTGGATTTATTCCAGACTGGAGATGGTTTCCAAACTGAAACTGCTCCTGAGGATGAAGGATCAGGCTTTTGTTCTTTGTTGAAACGAAAGGAACGAAAATGATTATTAGCCCTGTTTTTACCTTTAGATTTTTTATCCTGTGGTAAAAAAGTTCCTTTCCCACCAGTAACAGTTGAGATAATAGAATCCAACTGAGAACCAAATAATTTGTTACCCTGGAAAGAAATGGAAAGTAGAGTTGATTTAGAAGCCATATCAGCATTCCAAGTCTTAAGCCATAAAGCTCTTCTAGCTAAAATAGCTAGAGACATAAACCTGACATCAACTCTGATAATATCAAAAATGGCATCACAGATAAAATTATTAGCATGCTGAAGAAGAATAATAATATCATGAGAATCATGATTTGTTACTTGTTGCGCTAAAGTTTCCAACCAAAAAGTTGAAGCTGCAGCAACATCAGCCAAAGATATAGCAGGTCTAAGAAGATTACCTGAACACAGATAAGCTTTTCTTAAAAAGGATTCAATTTTCCTATCTAAAGGATCTTTAAACGAAGTACCATCTGACGTAGGAATGGTAGTACGTTTAGCAAGGGTAGAAATAGCCCCATCAACTTTAGGGATTTTGTCCCAAAAATCTAACCTGTCAGACGGTACAGGATATAATTGCTTAAAACGTTTAGAAGGAGTAAATGAATTACCCAATTTATCCCATTCTTTGGAAATTACTGCAGAAATAGCATTAGGAACAGGAAAAACTTCTGGAATAACCACAGGAGATTTAAATACCTTATCTAAACGTTTAGAATTAGTATCAAGAGGACCAGAATCCTCTATTTCTAAAGCAATTAATACTTCTTTAAGTAAAGAACGAATAAATTCCATTTTAAATAAATATGAAGATTTATCAGCATCAATCTCTGAAACAGAATCCTCTGAACCAGAAGAGTCATCAGAATCAGAATGATGATGTTCATTTAAAAATTCATCTGTAGGGAGAGAAGTTTTAAAAGATTTTTTACGTTTACTAGAAGGAGAAATAACAGACATAGCCTTCTTGATGGATTCAGAAACAAAATCTCTTATGTTATCAGGAACATTCTGCACCTTAGATGTTGAAGGAACTGCAACAGACAATGGTACTTTACTAAAGGAAATATTATCTGCATTAACAAGTTTGTCATGACAATTAATACAAACAACAGCCGGAGGAATAGCTACCAAAAGTTTACAGCAGATACACTTAGCTTTGGTAGATCCAGCACTAGACAGCGATTTTCCTGTAGTATCTTCTGACTCAGATGCAACGTGAGACATCTTGCAATATGTAAGAGAAAAAACAACATATAAAGCAAAATTGATCAAATTCCTTAAATGACAGTTTCAGGAATGGGAAAAAATGCCAAAGAACAAGCTTCTAGCAACCAGAAGCAATGAAAAATGAGACTTAAATAATGTGGAGACAAAAGCGACGCCCATATTTTTTAGCGCCAAATAAGACGCCCACATTATTTGGCGCCTAAATGCTTTTGGCGCCAAAAATGACGCCACATCCGGAACGCCGACATTTTTGGCGCAAAATAACGTCAAAAAATGACGCAACTTCCGGCGACACGTATGACGCCGGAAACGGAAAAGAATTTTTGCGCCAAAAAAGTCCGCGCCAAGAATGACGCAATAAAATGAAGCATTTTCAGCCCCCGCGAGCCTAACAGCCCACAGGGAAAAAAGAGTCAAATTTTTGAAGGTAAGAAAAAAATGAATAATTCAAATGCATAATCCCAAAAATGAAACTGACTGTCTGAAAAATAAGGAAAGTTGAACATTCTGAGTCAAGGCAAATAAATGTTTGAATACATATATTTAGAACTTTATAAACAAAGTGCCCAACCATAGCTTAGAGTGTCACAGAAAATAAGATTTACTTACCCCAGGACACTCATCTACATGTTTGTAGAAAGCCAAACCAGTACTGAAACGAGAATCAGCAGAGGTAAAGGTATATATAAGAGTATATCGTCGATCTGAAAAGGGAGGTAAGAGATGAATCTCTACGACCGATAACAGAGAACCTATGAAATAGACCCCGTAGAAGGAGATCACTGCATTCAAATAGGCAATACTCTCCTCACATCCCTCTGACATTCACTGCACGCTGAGAGGAAAACCGGGCTCCAACTTGCTGCGGAGCGCATATCAACGTAGAATCTAGCACAAACTTACTTCACCACCTCCATCGGAGGCAAAGTTTGTAAAACTGAATTGTGGGTGTGGTGAGGGGTGTATTTATGGGCATTTTGAGGTTTGGGAAACTTTGCCCCTCCTGGTAGGAATGTATATCCCATACGTCACTAGCTCATGGACTCTTGCTAATTACATGAAAGAAATATATATATATATATATATATATACACATACATACATACACTGTATATATATATATATATATATATATATATATATATATATATATATATCACAGAAATGGACTGCACTCTGAAACCAGGCTGGGTACATATCACCCTGTTACCCTGCAAAACTCCCCAGCACTCACAGACAGATGTACAGCTTTCAGGGACTCAGGCAGTGAAGCCCAGTCAAGCCTGGGTGCAAAGCCCATAGGAAAAAATTACAAATCAAAATTATTAACACAACACATAGAAAGTCTGGCACTCTCGTTCAAGCACACAGCTAGATTAACAGCAAAATGGAAAAATTAGTTACAGCATTTGGCCAAATGGTGATATATATATATATTTTTTTTTAATAATTTTTATTGAGGTAATAAGACATACAGAAACCAACTTTTGTAAACATCATGGCAACACGCACATTAACATACATCAGTGTTTATGCATCTAATATAAAAGGCATGTCTTAGAGACCGTAAACAGTATTAGATCCTAAACCATAAGTAAATATGCCTAGCCATGGGTAGTACCTCTTTTTACATATGTGCATATTCAGATGGACATTTGGCATACAAAATAACATGCGATAGTCTTTGGGCCTAGTTTCGGTATAAATGTCTAAATAGGAATGAGTAGGCCTATAATTGTCCCTAATATATACAACAAAATATATAACTAAACAATGTGACACAGGAAAAAGATTTAAATATGTTAATTGTCACCTGGGTTATGCTTCCTCCTCAAAACTTTAATAGGCTTGAGGGGTTATTTTACATATATACTTTGACCCCCACAATCTGTTACACATCTACTATCACCAAAAAACACCCATGCTAAATAGTTTCTAAATTTTGTCCTGAGTTTAGAAATACCCAATGTTTACATGTTCTTTGTTTTTTTGCAAGTTATAGGGCCATAAATACAAGTAGCACTTTGCTATTTCCAAACCACTTTTTTTTCCAAAATTAGCGCTAGTTACATTGGAACACTGATATCTTTCAGGAATCCTGGATTGACATGTATATATATTTTTTTTAGAAGACATCCCAAAGTATTGATGTAGGCCCATTTTGGTATATTTCATGCCACCATTTCACCACCAAATGCAATCAAATAAAAAAAATTGTTCACTTTTTCCCAAATATTTTCACAAACTTTAGGTTTCTCACTGAAATTATTTACAAACAACTTGTGCAATTATGGCATAAATGGTTGTAAATGCTTCTCTGGGATCCCCTTTGTTCAGAAATAGCAGACATGTATGACTTTGTGGTAATTAGAAGGCCGCTAAATGCCACTGCGCATCACGCGTGTATTATGCCCAGCAGTGAAGGGATTAATTAGGGAGCACGTAGGGTTAATTTTAGCTTTAGTGTAGTGTAGTAGACAACTCCAAGTATTGATCTAGGCCCATCTTGGTATATTTCATGCTACCATTTCACCGCTAAATGCGATCAAATAAAAAAAAAAACTAACATTTTTCACAATTTTAGGTTTCTCACTGAAATTATTTACAAACAACTTTTGCAAGTATGGCATAAATGATTGTAAATGCTTCTCTGGGATCCCCTTTGTTCAGAAATAGCAGAAATATATGGCTTTGGCGTTGCTTTTTGGTAATTATAAGGCCGCTAAATGCCGCTGCGCACCACACGTGTATTATGCCCAGCAGTGCAGGGGTTAATTAGGTAGTTTGTAGGGAGCTTGCAGGGTTAATTTTAGCTTTAGCGTAGAGATCAGCCTCCCACCTAAAACATCACACCCCAGGATCCCTCCCAAACAGCTCTCTTCCCTCCCCCATCCCACAATTGTCCCTGCCATCTTAAGTACTGGCAGAAAGTCTGCCAGTACTAAAATAAAAGGTATATTTAAAAAAAAAAAATTGTATAGCATATTTACATATGTAGCTGTGTAGGATCCCCCCTTAGCCCCCAATCTCCCTGATCCCCCCCCCAAACAGCTCTCTAACCCTCCACCTCTACCTTACTGGGATCCATCTTGGGTACTGGCAGACAGTTTGCAAATAAAAAAATTTCCCCCCCCCCCCTTTTTTCTGTAGTGTAGCTTCCCCTCCCCCCTCCCAGATCCCTTAGATTTACTTTTATTAGGGATTTTATCCCCCCTTACTGCCACTTATATCAAATGTTTTTTCTTTAGTGTAGCGGTTCCCACCCGCTCCCCCCCATGCACGCACCCGCCCTCCGCCCCCCGTGCACGTACACGCTCCCGACAACCCCGCCCCCGATCCCGCCCCCTCTCTCTTCAGTCTTTCATCGATGGCCGCCCACCCGCCTCCCATGGTCAGCTCCCACCCACCAATGATTGCGGCCATCGATGCCGGTGCAGAGAGGGCCACAGAGTGGCTCTCTCTGCATCAGATGGGGGAAAATTGTTATTGCAGGATGCCTCGATATCGAGGCATCACTGCAATAACCGTAAAGCGGCTGGAAGCGATCAGGATCGCTTCCAGCCGCTTTAATCCCCCAAGTCGTACAGGGTACGTCGCTGGTCTTTAAAGACCAGGTTGTGTGCAACGTACCTTGTACGACTCGTGTCGTTAAGGGGTTAATTTATGAAGTAAGCCTAGTTGGTCGAGTATTGTCGCCACTTGTTTCCACACCCCCTGCACTTTATTACAACTCCACCAAATGTGGAGGTGAGATCCTCTCTGGCCACACCCCCTCCAGCATCTGTCTGATTTATGGGAAAACATTTTATGCAACTGATCTGGAACTCTATGCCAGCGCAGCACGAATTTTATAAATAGCTTGTACAATGTAACACAATGTATTGCTGCTCTTGTGCATTGTATTGCTTTTTGCCATTCCAATTCTGTATGCTCCCGCCTCATTTCTCTTTCCCACTCCAGAACACGGAACATCCTCACAAATCCTTCTGAGTCCAATAGGATTTGGTAGTGAATTGTCATGGCTTTCCGGAGTGGTTTACCTGTAAGCCACCTTTTTTCCCATTGGGTCATTTCTATAAGTTTACCCTTTTGAAATCTCCAGGCTAACATCATGGAGATGAATCTGAAGTATTCAAAATGATACCTCCTGGGAATATCTACAGTTGGTAGATCCGAAGCTTGTATTGCTAGACCATGTGGTGAATAAAGGTCTCGGGTATGCTTTATGCCCCAAGCAGACCACATCTGTGGGTGTGATTCCGGCAGGCAAAGTAATAGTGCTCTTATTGAATGAGCAGGTGACGGATGTGGTGCAACTTGTGTCAAATTATGGAGTTCCCTCCATGCTCTAATGCAGGCCCGGATAATAGGATTATCTACTCCCATGAGTACATCCGTTTGTTGAGGAACCCATATAAGGTCCTCAAGGAACAATCCTGAAGGGAGCACAGCTTGTTCAAGTTGTCCCCACCTGGTATCATCAGGCGGAGCCCCCCAAGCTGTCACATGAGAGAGCATAGCCGCTTTGTAATATTTACAGACGTTGGGAGCTGCTAAGCCTCCGTTCAGGATAGGCTTTTGTAATTGCTGCATCGCAATCCTCGGGGGCTTACCCTGCCAGATAAATCTATTTATCACTGATTGAAAGCGATTTAGAATATAGTTTGGTATTATTAGAAGGATACACCGAAAAAGGTATGTGACCTTAGGTAATAATGTCATTTTAACGACTGGATTCTCCCAATCCATGAAATATCATATCTAGCCCACTTCGTGGTGAGGTTTTCAAATTCTCTTAAAAGCGGATCAAAGTTAGCATGAATTACCATTTTCGGATCAGGTGAGAGAATGACCCCCAAATGTTTTAGCTGGCTTGTAGACCAATTAAATGGGTAGGTCTCCTTGAGCCGGGAGAGTTGTGTCGAGGAGAGGTTTAAGGCCAAGGCCTCCATCTTTGTGTAATTGAGCCTATAATAGGACACTTCGCCAAACCATTGTAAACTTTCAAATACCACTGGCATGGAGATCTCAGGTTCTGTAATGAACAAGGTGAGATCATCTGCAAATAATGCAAGCTTCTGCAAGGTGTCATGAATCAGTAACCCCTGTATTTTGTTCTTTTGTCTAATCATTGTTGCCAGGGGCTCAATGGTAAGCACAAAGAGGAGGGGGGATAGCGGACACCCCTGTCTGGTCCCATTCCTAATATCAAAGGGCTTGGAGCAAAACCCTTTCCCTCTGATTCTGGCCGAAGGGTTAGAATATAAAGCCATGATGGCTCTGATAAGATGGGCCGAAAACCCAAAGGTTTTTAGAACCTCCTCCATATACTCCCACCGTACCCTGTCAAACGCTTTTTCCATGTCTAGTGACAGGGCAACTAGTGGGAGCCCCAGAGATTTAGATTCGGCAAAAATATCCAGTAGGCGACGCGTGTTGTCCAATCCCTGCCGGCCACATACAAAGCCCACCTGGTCCAAATGGACCAGAGAGGGAAGTACCCTGCTCATCCTACTGGTCAGAATTTTCGAATACATTTTAATATCCACATTCATCAAGGATATAGGCCTATAGTTCTCACATCGACTCGGATCTTTACCCGGTTTGGGTATAGTCACAATCTCTGCCTCCAAGTATTCTTTGGGAAAATGCCCTGTTTGGAAGGCAGAATTAAAAACAGAGACCAAGATGGGACCAATTTCAGCTGAGAGTCACTTGTAAAAAACAGAGGGGAAGCCATGTGGTCTTGGGGCTTTATGTGATTTCAATTCCTTAATCGCCTGAATCACTTCAGTAATAGTAATTGGGGCTGATAGCAGCTCTTCAGCTTCTTTAGGGACTTTAGGAAGGTTAAGGTCCTGTAAGAACCCCACTATATCTTCTCTTGGGAGAGTCTGTCTTTTCTCAGAGGAAGAGATTTGGTAAAGTTTGCTATAATATTCCACAAAGGCTTCCCCAATGTCCCTAGGTGAGTAGCATCTTCCCTCTCCCTTTTGGACATATTGTATTCTATTCACTAGTGTTTTTTGGCGTAATCTGTTTGCCACTGTGATAAAATCTCAGTTTCAGATACTTAAGATTTATCTGAGTTTGTTCCAGTTCCAAATCTCGAATATGGGCCCTTATAGATTATCACTCCATGATATCTGAGTGGGAAACACTAGTCCCTGACTGAGACCAGCCTGCTATAGAGCTGTGCCAATGTCTCTTTTTTCTACTCTGAGACTCCCTTTTTATGAGAATCCCCCTCATATAGGCTTTCAAAGCTAACCAAACCGTGGACATCACAGTTTCCCCATTAATATTATTCCTTAGGAATTCAATAGTCTCCTTAGACCATTCGGGCATAAAATCATCTTGAAACAGATGTTCGGGCATACGCCATCTCCTAGGTCCTTCATGAGCACCCATTAAATCTAAATTAACCATCACCACGTCATGGTCGGACCACGTGCAAGACACTATGGCAGAACTTTGTACCATCCACATCGCCCAGGGATCGCAGAAGACGTAGTCCAGCCTGGAAAAGGAAGAGTGCAGGGCTGAGTAGAAGGTATGATCGCAGGCATCTGGGTGTAGAGCCCTCCAAATATCATATAGGTCATTTTGAGCCGTCAGTTCACTAAATTTCTGGGAAATAAAGTCCCTGTTTCTATCTCCTATCAATTTTGCGTTTCCCCTCCTATCTCTCTTGGGGTCCCAGATCATATTAAAATCTCCTGCTAGGAGGGTATGGCCTTGTTTTACTTTGTCTACATGCAGGAGCAGCTTCCTAAGGAAACTGGCTTGGTTAGTGTTAGGCAAGTATGCGGCGACCATTGTATATAGTACACAGTTTAAGCGGCACACACAAATCACGTAGCGACCCGCCGAGTCACAGTCTGTGTATATAGGTTCATAAGCTATCTGGTCCCCTATCAGTATCATCACCCCTCTTGCCTTCTTATGAAACGTGGAGGAAATATTAACTGGGTATCTTGCTGTTTTAAGTCTGGCAGCTGCATCTTCTATCCAGTGAGTCTCCTGGAGGAAAGCTAAATCAACATGGTGATTTTGGAGGAATTTGAGCAGCAAACTGCTTTTTGTTGGAGAGTTGAGGCCTTTGGTATTCAGAATACATAGTTTCATGTTTGGGGCGTAGTAAGGAGAGGGAGTATGGACAGAGAGGGAAAAAAAAAGGGTGGGGGGGGGGGGGGGAATATAATAGAGAGGGCCTGGGAAGGGAGGTTAAATAAGGCTTGGTTTTAACAGGCCAGGGGCCCTGTAGCTTTGAAATGGCAGCGATTCCCCAACTCTGCCAGGAGTATGCGGAGGGCTCTAAAGTCCCCTAACCGCAAGCTGTGTAACGTGATGGAATGAAGTGAAATGAAACAAATTGAAATGAAATGGAATGAATGAAATGAAATGGGGGGACGGAGCCAGCTATAGACCCATACCCCCCCCCTTGAACATATAATTTGAAAAGCATATATAACAAGATAACAAATGGTGATATTTTAATATGTGTCATACATGTGTTTTATTACTCCTGGGAACTAATACCCAAGCTATAAAGTGCACAAGTAATGAGAAATAAGGGCGGGATTAAAAGAACATCTTTTTTTCTCAGAGAAACTAAAACAAAAAACTATGAAAAATGGGCAGGTTCTCGTGGACTCTCACCACCATGAAATAAATAAAATTACCAGGTAAGCATAAATTATATTTTCTTTCATAAAAATGGGGAGAGTCTACAATCCATTACTACCAGGAAACTAATACCAAGCAGTGGAGTCCATGAGTAATCTGGACGGGACTAGACTTATTTATATACTTATAAACTATTCCAATTTAGATTGGATAATTATTTTTTGCCATAAAAAATATATATACAATAATATTTAATGCCCAGAAACAACTGACTGAAGGACTTCCCCACCAAAAGCTGCTTCAGAAGTAAAAACATCAAAATGGTAGAATTTAGTAAAAGGTATGTAAGGAAGACCAAGTCACCCTATGACATAAATAGCATCATCACATGCGCAACATGCAAAGCTGTAGTAGATTTCTAATACACCTAACATTCTAAAAAACAGATAAGAATTTTGATTGTATATACAAAAAAAACAAAATGTACCTAAATAAAACCTAATGGATACTTCTATTACAGTTGCATAAAATGTGATTATCAACATTCCATGAGACATAAAACTTAGCAATCTAATTTATAAATAAATTACTAGCTCCAAAAAAAAACCCTGTATGTTTCACAGACTCTACTAACCTTGACAAATATTTAGCCACAAATAAAGTCGCTAAAAAAGAGCACAGAACAATATATAACAACTTTACTTAAAAAGTGCCCAATCCATAGCGGAGAGTGTCTTATATAATAAAAGTATATACTTACCATGTAAGACACCCATCCACTTAACTCCCTTTACCCATAGACTTCTATGGGGCACTCAAAAAAAAATAAAAATTTATGCTTACCTGATAAATTTCTTTCTTTCCGGATATGGTATGTCCACGACGTCATCATTTACTGTTGGGAATATTACTCCTGGCCAGCAGGAGGCGGCAAAGAGCACCACAGCCAAGCTGTTAAGGATCACTCCCCTTCCCACAAACCCCAGTCATTCAACCGAAGGGAAATGGAGAAAAAGGAGTAACACAAGGTGTAGAGCTGCCTGAGGTTTAGTAAAAAATAACTGTCTTAAAATAATGGCGGGGTTGAGGACTCTCCATATATCCGGAAAGAAATACATTTATCAGGTAAGCATAAATTTTGTTTTCTTTCCTACGATATGGTGAGTCCACAACATCATCATTTACTGTTGAGAACCAATACCCAAGCTAGAAGACACAGATGACTAGGGAGGGGCAAGACAGGTAAACCTAAACAGAAGGCACCACTGCTTGAAGAATCTTTCTCCAAAAGAAGCCTCAGCCGCGGCAAAAATATCGAATTTGGAAAATATGGAAGAAGTATGCAGGGAGGACCAAGTTGCAGCCTTGCAAATTCGTTCCACAGAAGCTTCATTTTTGAAAGCCAAAGAAGAGGAAACAGCTCTAGTGGAATGAGCCGTAATTCTCTCAGGAGGCTGCTGTCCAGCAATCTCATAAGTCCAACGAATTATACTTCTCAACCAGAGAGAAAGAAGTAGCAGTAGCTTTCTGACCTTTACGTTTCCCAGAGAAACAAACAAACAAACAGGGCAGAAGACTGGCGAAAATCCTTAGTCGCCTGTAGATAAAATTTAAGTGCACGCCCAACATCCAAGTTGTGTAACAAACGTTCCTTATGAGAAGAAGGATTAGGACATAGTGAAAGAACAACAATGTCCTGATTAATATTTCTATCCGAAACAACTTTAGGAAGGAAACCTAACTTAGTACGAAGAACCGCCTTATCGGCATGAAAGATAATATAAGTTGAATCACACTGCAAAGCTGAGAGTTCCGAGACTCTCCGAGCAGAAGAGATAGCAATAAGAAACAAAACCTTCCAAGATAACTACTTAATATCTACAGAATGTAATGGCTCAAACGGAGCCTGCTGCAAAACTTTAAGAACAAGATTAAAGGGACACTCAATCAAAATTAAACTTTCATTATTCAGATAGAGCATGCCATTTTAAACAACTTTCCAATTTACTTCCATTAACAAAATGTGCACAGTCTTTTTATATTTAAACTTTTGGAGTCACAGCTCATACTGAGCATGTGCAAGAATAAGTGTGTATGCATTTGTGAATGGCTGATGGCTGTCACGTGGTACGTGTATGCATTTGTGAATGGCTGATGGCTGTCACATGGTACAGGGGGAGTGGAAAGAGACATAACTTTTAAAATTGTCAGAAAAAAAATCTACTCATTTGAAGTTCAGACTAAGTTCTATCACATTGTCTTGTTATCTTGCATTTGTTGATTATGCAAATCTACTGCGTTGACTGACCCTTCAGGCTCCTTAAAAAGAACATTTTTAATAACGATATATTTAAAACATGGATAGAATCCAAAGAAGTAGTGGAGGTGGTCGGCGCCGCACACAGGCTTATGCTTTTCAGCTAGCAGCCGTAACCTTAGCCTAATTGGTACATTATTCTGCAGGTTTAAAATGGGTAAAATAAAATTTCATTGGTTGAACAGAATACGCCGTACCTCCTTCTAATGCCTAATTACCTTCAGGGTACTGACTGACAAACCCTTCTCCAGACCTTCCTTAAGGACAAAATCCCAGGAATCCAGACTCTACTCCAAGAGTAGCCCTTGGATTCACACCAATAAAGATATTTACGCCATACCTTATGGTAAATCTTTCTAGTAACAGGCTTGCAAGCCTGAATCATGGTCTCAATGACCGACTCAGAAAACCCACGCTTAGACAGCCCTAAGCGTTCAATCTCCAAGCATTCAGCTTTAGAGAAACGAGATTTGGATGAAGGAAGGGACCCTGGATCAGAAGGTCCTTCCTCACAGGCAGTCTCCAAGGTGGGAGAGACGACATCTCCACTAGGTCTGCATACCAGATCCTGTGAGGCCACGCAGAAGCTATTAGAATCACTGACGCTCTCTCCTGTTTGATACATGGACTCATGGAAGGAGAGCAAACAGAGGAAACAGGTATGCCAGCCTGAAATGCCAAGGGACCGCCAGAGCATCTATCAGAGCGGCCTGTGGATCTCTTGACCTTGAACCGTACCTTGGAAGCTTGGCATTCTGCCAAGACGCCATCAGATCCATCTCCGGCACCCCCCATTTGAGGGTTAAGCTGGAGAATATCTCCGAATGCCGTTACCACTCTCAGGGATGAAAAGTCTGTCGGCTCAGGAAATCTGCTTCCCAGTTGTCCACTCCTGGAATGTGGATGGCAGATAGACAGCAATTGTGAGCTAACGCCCACTGAACTATCCGAGCCATCTCCTTCATGGCTAAGGAACTCCGAGTTCCTCCCTGGGGTTGATGTAAGCCACTGAGGTCATGTTGTCTGACTGGAACCTGATAAACCGGGCAGAGGACAACTGAGGCCATGCCATCAGAGCATTGAAAATCGCTCTCAACTCCAAGATGTTGAACAGTAGAATGGAGAGAGGCAATAAGTTTGGCTCTCCTGACCTCTGTCAGCAATATTTTCATCAATAGTGAATCTATTACGGTCCCTAAGAAAACTACCCTTGAAGCTGGAACAAGGGAACTCTTTTCCAGATTCACTTTGCATCCGTGGGAACGTAGAAAAGAACGTAGCGATTTTGCTTGTTGAAAAGATGGCGCCTGAACCAATATGTCATCCAGTTAGGGCTCCACTGCAATTACCCGAGACCTGATCACTGCAAAGAGAGCCCCCAGAACCTTTGAGAAAATTCTGGGAATTGTGGCAAGGCCAAACGAAAGAGCCACAAACTGTTTGTCGAGAAAGGCAAATCTCAGAAATTTGTGATGATCCCTGTGAATGGGAACATGAAGGTACACATCCTTCAGGTCTATAGTCTTCATGAACTGACCCTCTTGCACTAAAGGAAGAATGGAACGGATAGTTTACATCTTGAAGGACAGTACTCTGAGAAAATTGTTTAGACACTTCATGTCTAGAATAGTTCGGAAAGTTCCCTTTTTTTGGGAACCACGAACAGATTGGAATAGAAAACTAGACCCTGTTCCTGTACTGGGACTGGAACTATCACTCCTAGGGAGGAAAGATCCTGTACACATTTCAAGAATGCCTCTCTTTTTATCACTTTATAAAAGGCTTAAAACAATTTGATTGGATAAACTTCAAAACACCGGACTACATTTAGTAAAAGTTAATATTAAATTCTGACTTTAATTTAATTATAAATTGTTTCCAAATCTCATATTATCCAACATCATATACAGGTTAATCAAAATAAATCCTATCACCAACTTTTTACTGACTTTTTTTTACTGACAATAGTTGATCAAATAAAACTCAGAGTTTAGACCCAAATGGATTCTGGTTCTTAATTTGTGTTTCCTGTAAAACTCAAATTTTGCTAACAAAGCAACATTATCCCCTCCTCTACTAGTGGTCTGGATATTCTTAATAGCAGTCTACCTAAATGAAGCATTGTTTTTTATTATGGGCCTGGGCAAAGTGCTGTACTAGAGATGCATTCGTTGTTAGACCTACGTACTGAAGATTACAATCAGGACATGTATTTAAATATACTGCATATGAGTATAAGTGCAATTCATAAAGTCATTTTTGGTGAAAGAACACCCTGTTACACAGGACACAAAACTCTTACCCACTTGTAAAAATGCAAAAGCCTTACAGTTAGTGTTACCACATCTGAACATACCCTTGTAGTGTAACCAACTACTCTGCACAGTATCTGATGATCTGATTTGAGTAGGAGACACAGTTAGCAATTTACTTTCCTTTTCTATAAGAAAATCTGCATCCCCTTTCTACTAATTAAGCCAATTTTTCATCCGCTGATAACATTGAGAAATGTTTCTGTATAATATTACAAATCAAAGGATACTGTGCACTGTAATCAGTTACAAAAGTCACTCCCTGGAAATCTTGAATGGACCTTCATCCTTTTTCCTTCAACAGTTCTATTTCCTTGCTTTCGCAATTGCATGTTATGGGTATTTTTGTTTTCTGATTCATTCTGCTAGAGAGTCAGCAGTGTTCTTTATAGTTCTGAATAGATGAACAATTTCTGTTTAACCTCATAAATTGACCTTTAGCTACTGCAGCACTTTCTTAGGATGTGCACTCTCTGCATGAAGCACCATGTTACCTGTAATGTTTTTTTTAATTACTGTAGTAGTGATATTTCCTTCTTTCTTGGGAACAATAAATAGGTTGGACTAAACCCCCTAACCCTTTTGTGATTCTGGAACTATTACACCCATAGATTCCAGATATAAAACTGACTGAAAAAGGGTCTTGCCTTCACAGGATTCTTTGTAACATTAGATAGAAGAAACCTTACCCTGGGAGGCCTTGATCAGAAACCTATTCTGTATCCTTGTGAAAGTAATTTTAGAATCAAGGGATCTTAAACAGAATCAAATCAAGCCCCTTAAAAAAAAAGGTGTAATCTGCCCCCTAACAGAAGATATGGATCTGAGTCTGCACCTTTATGCAGCCTTTTTAGACTGTTTGGACCTGTTCCCATTAGGGTTTGGCCTCCAGGAAAGACCGGAAAGTAACCTGTTTCTTGATTGAAGAGGAGAACTTTGTTCTTTTCATCAATCTAAGAACCAGAAAATTATTTAAAGTCCTAGGTCCTTAGAATTCTTACCGTGAGGGAGAAAGGCTACTTTCCCCCTGTCATCATAGAAATAATGTCATCCAGACCAGACCCAAATAACTCATTCCCTTTAAAAGGAGGAGACATAAGTCTAGAATTGGAAACCATGTCAGCAGACCATGATTTCAACCACAAGGCCCTCTTAGTCAGAACTGCTAGTGCCATATTATTAGCATTGATCTTATTAATATCAACAACAACATCACAAATTAAAGCATTAGCTGTTTTCAAGAGTTTTAATTAATAAAAAAACTTTTCACCAGCAGACACATCAGATAACTGCTCAGATAAACCCTCACACCAAAGGGTAGAGGCTGCAGCAATGCAAGCAAAACTAATTGCTGGTCTAAAAAGAAAGGCTATTTTGCTAGCAGGTTTTCTATGAAAAGACTAATAATTATCCTATCCACAGGGTCTTTAAAAGAGGTACTATCCTCAAGAGGAATAGTAGTACATTTAGCCCCAGTAGAAATAGCCCCATCCACCTTAGGATTGGTTTCCCAAAACTCTAAATTAGAAGCAGGCAAAGTAAACATCCTTAAGGATTGCAAAAAAAAAATGTGTGTGTGGAATCAATCTACAAGGGCTGCAAGCAAATAATGTCTATAAAGAACCGGTCATAATGTCAATTAAAATGTCTTAATGTGCAAAAAGGAAAGAGGATAGATGGCAAATTCATTCGGCACAGCTCAGTCCTATTAGCCCGTCCGAATAGTTACGTCTTCCTGGCTCGTCACAGCTCAATCCTATGAGCCCGTCCGTTATAGTATGTTGAAAGCTTGGCCAACGCTATCGAATAGCAACACGGCGTGTTACCTGCTCCGGAGACCCAGTATAGGAGCGACGCATCTCAGCACTCCTCCTCCCAGTTCCTAGGGTCAATCAACGGAGGCTTCTGATGCACATGATGGGCCTGTCCAATCACCTGGTAGTGGCTTGAAAGACGTATATCCAATGAAATCCTAATCCAATGCAATGCACACAAGGCAAAAACTGATGGAAAAAAGACTGTCTGAATATTGACTCTGACTCGGTTCCAGGGGTAACAGTGTGGACGCGCCCAGAAAAAGAAAGGGGACTCCTTGTAATCCCAGTAGTAAATGTGGGAGAAAATAGAAAAGTCCTGGAAGCATCCGTGAAGTAAAACCAGCTTTATTAGAACATCAAATTAAAGCAACCAGAGAACACCTAATGCTGGCTGGTCTTATGCGTTTTGGCTTGTGCTGGTCTATGATTACGGCACAAGCCGAAACGCGTAAAACCAGCCAGTATTAGGTGTTCTCTGGTTACACTGTTTTGATGTTCTAATAAAGCTGGTTTTACTTCACGGATGCTTCCAGGACTTTTCTTTTTCCCCACATCCTTAAGGATTAAAAGGGATACCCAGGCTTGGACCATTTTTCAGAAACTATCTCAGAGATAGAATCTGGAACCGGAAATACTTCAGGTGACTTAACGGAGGGCTTAAAAATGAAATCAGATGTTTAACAGACTTATCTTCAAAAACCTTAGAATACTAAACCCTTAAAGTACCTAACACTTCTCTTGAAAGAGAATGATGGTGTTAAAGCTTAAACAAAAAAAAGAGGAAGATTCAGTTTCCTGATCAAAGACTGATTCCTGATGATCTGAAAATACTTCACACTCAAAGGATAAATTAGAAGAACCAGGACTTAAACATTTAGCTTAACAGATTTAGACTTACTCAAATCAGATAAGCTTGTTGAGGGATTATCAGTAACCACCTTCTTACGCTTACTAAAAGGGGGCATGGCCGCCAACATCTCAGATATAGTAGAGGACACAAAATCTTTAAATCCTGGAGCAAAATCTGAAGAACTTCCGTGTGAGGAAAGACAGATACCCTTAGAATCAAGAGAAGCATTGGACTTATTAGAATGAATAAGATGATCTGTACATGATTTGAAAAATGGAGCAGGGGGGATTATATCAACCAGCTTGCAAAATATACATTTAATAGTAGGAAAGTATTCAGAGGATCTAGCTTCTAAGGGACTAGTTATAACAGAAGAAGGGACAAGACCAGTAAGCTCCATAATGAATAAAAGATTAACAAGCAGGTAATGAGAAAATCAAACGACAAACAATGATTTACACATCATAAGAACATTAAAAGACAGGATAATCAAATGTAACCTTATAGCCAATAATGCAGCGCTTAGTAATGAAAATCTTACCCCCTCACCCTAGGCTTAAAGGAAAACTGAACCCAAATGTTTTCTTTTGTGATTCAGATAGAGCATGCAATTTTAAGCAACTTTCTAATTTACTCCTATTATCAATTTTTCTTCGTTCTCTTGCTATCTTTATTTGAAAAAGAAGGCATCTAAGCTTTTTTATTGGTCCACCAATCAGCAAGAACAACCCAGGTTGTTCACCAAAAATGGTCCGGCATCTAAACTTTCATTCTTGCATTTCAAATAAAGATACCAAGAGAATGAAGAAAATTTGATAATAGGAGTAAATTAGAATGTTGCTTAAAATGTCATGCTCTATCTGAATCACGAAAGAAAAAATTTGGGTTCAGTGTCCCTTTAAGCAAGTTTAAGGAGCGTTAAATATCCATATAGCATTGATGAGTGCTAACCTGACATTAGGCCAAAAAACACAAACACGCTAAAAAAAACTGACACATTGTCAAATAGAGCGCCTACTACTGCACGCGAGACAAGCATAGATTAATAAATTGCGCGAAAAAAGCTGATGCACACTAAAAATCAAAAGGCACAAAATAAATACATATGCAATTTTAAACCCACATTAGGGAAATAAGGTATCTGATTACCCATGCCAAAATGCCAGGCTAAGATATACCCATAAGTGAGTACAGACTAATAGCCTACAGGCTAAGCAGGTGCAAAACAACATCCCCACACTTATCTGATAGGCATACACACTACTGGACTTACCATAAGCAGAGAAGAACTGCTTCCAGTAAACAGCCAATCCAGTGCTGTACGCATAACAGCAAAGGATCTAAATACATGAAGTGTAACATTGAACAGGAGGAGGCTAAGGACCGGTCCCCACGACACATGGAAGCCCTGTGACTAACTACCATAGGGTGTTTTAGTGCCACTACCCATGCTCCGAAGACTTCTCTCTGTCCAAACAGTAGCTCTTCACCTTCCTCCTGCGAAGGCAAAGACAAGACTAATATACAGTAAGGTGTAAGGGGTTTTAAGGGCTCCCAGTGGTCAGGAGTATAAATCCCAGAAGTAATGGATTGTATACTCTCCCCACCTTTATGAAAGAAATATATATTTAAAAATACTAAGAACATGTTCTATTATGTGAAGAACATCAGAATGTTAAATATTTACATTGAATACATAGTACAAATCATTATTAAAATTGATTAATAATTATTTTTAAAGTTTTAAGGTATTTGAGTGGAGTGTATATAAGTGTTTATATGTTTACATATGCAGGGCCGCCACTAGAAATTTTGGGGCCCCTGACTTAACCATTGATCAGGGCCCCCTTAATGTAAGGTGATACATACTTAGTCAGAAGGCAGTAACATAACTTGATGTTGGGACCTGATGAACAATGTCAGGATATGTGTGCAAATTGTTTTTAACTATTAGCATTTTATGTATTTATTTTACATCTGTAACACTTTGGGTGATGGTCCCGGAGGCCTGTGGTGGATCAACTTGGGAGTTTTTTTAGAGGCATCATGTACTAATAGACAAATGATAAGTATAAGGCAGATTAAGATTCAACTGCCATTGATAGGCGGTGTACCCAGCAATTAGGAGTGTAATACTGATGTTTGTGGATATGTCATTTGACATCCTAGCGTAGATAGGATCCATGTCAGGTATGGATAACACAATTTATGCTTATCTGATAAATTTATTTCTCTTGTGGTGTATCCAGTCCACGGATCATCCATTACTTGTGGGATATTCTCATTCCCAACAGGAAGTTGCAAGAGGACACCCACATCAGAGCTGTTATATAGCTCCTCCCCTAACTGCCATATCCAGTCATTCGACCGAAAACATGCAGAGAAAGGAGAAACCATAGGGTGCAGTGGTGACTGTAGTTTAAATGAAAAAATTACCTGCCTTAAAATGACAGGGCGGGCCTATGTCCATTGCCGCTACAATTAAGCCGATTACTTCCATGCACTGAGCCACCGAAGGGCGCGGAATGGAATGAAGAACACGACAGGAATTTAGAAGCTTTGATAACCTGGACTCCGTCAGATAAATTTTCATTTCTACAGAATCTATCAGAGTCCCTAGGAAGGAAACTCTTGTGAGTGGGGATAGAGAACTCTTTTCCTCGTTCACTTTCCACCCATGCGATCTCAGAAATGCCAGTACTACGTCCATATGAGACTTGGCAATTTGGAAGTTTGAGGCCTGTATCAGGATGTCGGGGCCACTGCTATGCCCCACGGCCTTAGGACCGCCAGAAGCGACCCTAGAACCTTCGTAAAGATTCTTGGGGCTGTAGCTAATCCAAAGGGAAGAGCTACAAACTGGTAATGTCTGTCTAGAAAGGCAAACCTGAGAAACCGATGATGATCTTTGTTATCGGAATGTGAAGATAAGCATCCTTTAAATCCACTGTAGTCATATATTGACCCTCCTGGATCATAGGTAGGATGGTACGAATAGTTTCCATCTTGAATGATGGAACTCTGAGGAATTTGTTTAAGATCTTTAGATCCAAAATTGGTCTGAAGGTTCCCTCTTTTTTGGGAACCACAAACAGATTTGAGTAAAAACCCTGTCCCTGTTCCTCCTTTGGAACTGGATGGATCACTCCCATAACTAGGAGGTCTCGTACACAGTGTAAGAATGCCTCTCTCTTTATCTGGTTTGCAGATAATTGTGAAAGGTGAAATCTCCCTTTTGGGGGGGAAGCTTTGAAGTCCAGAAGATATCCCTGGGATATAATTTCCAACACCCAGGGATCCTGGACATCTCTTGCCCACGCCTGGGCGAAGACCGAAAGTCTGCCCCCTACTAGATCCGTTACCGGATAGGGGGCCGTTCCTTCATGCTGTCTTAGAGGCAGCAGCAGGCTTTTTGGCCTGCTTACCTTTATCCAAGGTCTGGTTTGGTCTCCAGGCCGTCTTGGACTGAGCAAAAGTTCCCTCTTGTTTGCATTAGAGGGAGTTGATGCCGCACTTGCCTTGAAGTTTCAAAAGGCACGAAAATTAGACTGTTTGGCCCTTGATTTGGACCTGTCCTGAGGAAGGGCATGACCTTTTCCTCCAGTGATATCAGCAATAATCTCCTTCAAACCAGGCCCGAATAGGGTCTGCCCCTTGAAGGGAATGTTAAGCAGCTTAGATTTTGAAGTCACGTCAGCTGACCATGATTTAAGCCATAGTGCCCTGCGCGCCTGTATAGCAAAACCAGAATTCTTAGCCGTTAGTTTAGTCAAATGAACAATGGCATCAGAAAACAAAGGAATTGGCTAGCTTAAGTGCTCTAAGCTTGCCAAGTATGTCATCCAATGGAGTCGCTACCTGTAAAGCCTCTTCCAGAGACTCAAACCAGAACGCTGCAGCAGCAGTGAGAGGAGCAATGCATGCAAGGGGCTGTAGGATAAAACCTTATTGAATAAATATTTTCTTAAGGTAACCTTCTAATTTTTTATCCATTGGATCTAAAAAAGCACAACTGTCCTCGACAGGGATAGTAGTACGCTTTGCTAAAGTAGAAACTGCTCCCTCCACCTTAGGAACTGTCTGTCATAAGTCCCGTGTGGTGGCGTCTATTGGAAACATTTTTCTAAAAATAGGAGGGGAAGAGAACGTCACACCTGGTCTATCCCATTCCTTATTAATAATTTCTGTAAAACTTTTAGGTATTGGAAAAACATCAGTACACACCGGCACTGCATAGTATTTATCCAGTCTACACAATTTCTCTGGCACTGCAATTGTATCACAGTCATTCAGAACAGCTAAAACCTCCCTGAGAAACACGCGGAGGTGTTCAAGCTTAAATTTAAATGTAGAAATATCAGAATCAGGTTGCATCATCTTTCCCGAGTCAGAAACATCACCCACAGATTGAAGCTCTCCTTCCTCAGCTTCTGCATATTGTGAGGCAGTATCAGACATGGTTCTTAAAGCGTCAGTATGCTCTGCATTTCGTCTAACCCCAGAGTTATCTCGCTTACCTCTAAATTCAGGTAGTCTGGTTAATACCGCTGACAGTGTATTATCCATGACTGCCGCCATGTCTTGTAAAGTAAACGCTATGGGCGCCCTAGATGTACTTGGCGCCATTTGAGCGTGAGTCCCTTGAGCGGGAGTCAAAGGATCTGACACGTGGGGAGAGTTAGTCGGCATAACTTCCCCCTCGTCAGATTCCTCTGGTGATAAATTTTTTTAAAGACAGAATATGATCTTTATTGCTTAAAGTGAAATCAGTACATTTGGTACACATTCTAAGAGGGGGTTCTACCATGGCTTTTAAACATAATGAACAAGGAGTTTCCTCTATGTCAGACATGTTTGTACAGACTAGCAAGCTTGGAAAACACTTTAAATCAAGTTAACAAGCAAATATAAAACACGGTACTGTGCCTTTAAGAGAAACAAATTTTGTCAAAATTTGAAAAACAGTGAAAAAAAGGCAGTAAATCAAACGAAATTTTTACAGTGTATGTAATAAGTTAACAGAGCATTGCACCCACTTGCAAATGGATGATTAACCCCTTAATTCAAAAAACGGATCAAAAAAACGATAGACGTTTTTTAACAGACACAACAAACTGCCACAGCCTGCTGTGGCCCTACCTTCCCCAATAAACGACTTTGGAAAGCCTTTGAGCCCTTTAGAGATGTCCTATAGCATACAGGGGACTCCTGAGGGAAGCTGAATGTCACAGTTTGTAATTTTAACTGCACCAACTGTAACTTTTACACTACAACAGTGGAAAGCCTCAGGAAACTGTTTCTAGGCAAAATTTAAGCCAGCCATGTGGAAAAAACTAGGCCCCAATAAAGTTTTATCACCAAAGCATATATAAAAACGATTAAACATGCCAGCAAACGTTATATATTGCAATTTTATAAGTGTATTACCCCTGAGAGTAAGCATGATACCAGTCGCTATTAAATCACTGTATTCAGGCTTAACTTACATTAATCCGGTATCAGCAGCATTTTCTAGCATTTTCCATTTCTAGAAAAAATTTAACTGCACATACCTCATAGCAGAGTAACCTGCACGCCATTCTCCCGCTGAAGTTACCTCTCTCCTTAGACATATGTGAGAACATCAATGGATCTTAGTTACAACCTGCTAAGATCATAGAAAACTCAGGCAGATTCTTCTTCTATTTACTGCCTGGGATAAAATAGTACAACTGCGGTACCATTTAAAATAACAAACTTTTGATTGAAGATAAAAAACTAACTATATTTCACCACTCTCTCTTACTACCTCCATGCGTGTTGAGAGTTGCAAGAGAATGACTGGGTATGGCAGTTAGGGGAGGAGCTATATAACAGCTCTGCTGTGGGTGTCCTCTTGCAACTTCCTGTTGGGAATGAGAATATCCCACAAGTAATGGATGATCCGTGGACTGGATACACCTTACAAGTGAAATATTAGTTTTATTATATATTGGAATCTCACTTAGGTTATTTGACACTTGTACACTTTCACAAGATAGTATTAGTGATATGAGAATTGGATGAATAGATGTAATTTTGGCGAAGTGTGCCTTCATAAATGAACAGAGTATAAGAACTCACTTTTGAATTTTGTTTTTCACTTAGATGTTGAGGGATAGTCCCCATTAGACCTATGACAAATAGGCAATATTTGGGGACATTTTTTTCCCCTTCTTCTTCCCCCCTCCCCCTTTTTTTGAAAAAGGAGTGAATGATGGATTGACTCAGCTCTGTGACATTGCAGAGGTATAACTATTGGAGGTGTAGTTCTAGCTTTGTTGTATGTATCTTGAGTTAGATATCGAGATATATATATTAATTTATTTGGAGTATGATAGTGATAGGGTACTATTATTGCACTTAGGGTTCTCATGGTATTTGTATACAATAAGCACTGTAGTTTATATATGATCTGCCTATATGTGGGGTATATGAGTGGGACCTGATGTAGGTCCTTGGATTGACAGATGCAGATACACAAGTTCATATACACTATAATAGGTTGCTATGGGCATATACTTATATACACGCTCACCTGGGATGCTACTAGTGAGATTGTATTATTGTTAAGGGAGTAGCACGGCGCAGCTATACTCCCACTTGGGGCATAGCTAAATTGACTGATCCATCAGGGATTCCCTGATTTGGAGGTTGATAAAACAGAATTTATGCTTACCTGATAAATTTCTTTCTCCAACGGTGTGTCCGGTCCACGGCGTCATCCTTACTTGTGGGAATATTCTCTTCCCCAACAGGAAATGGCAAAGAGCACAGCAAAAGCTGACCATATAGCCCCTCCTCAGGCTCCGCCCCCCAGTCATTCGACCGACGGTTAGGAGAAAAAAAGGAGAAACTATAGGGTGCCGTGGTGACTGTAGTGTATAGAGAAATAAATTTTTCAAAACTGATTAAAAAACCAGGGCGGGCCGTGGACCGGACACACCGTTGGAGAAAGAAATTTATCAGGTAAGCATAAATTCTGTTTTCTCCAACATTGGTGTGTCCGGTCCACGGCGTCATCCTTACTTGTGGGAACCAATACCAAAGCTTTAGGACACGGATGAAGGGAGGGAGCAAATCAGGTTACCTAAACGGAAGGCACCACGGCTTGCAAAACCTTTCTCCCAAAAATAGCCTCCGAAGAAGCATAAGTATCAAATTTGTAAAATTTGGCAAAAGTGTGCAGAGAAGACCAAGTCGCTGCCTTACATATCTGATCAACAGAAGCCTCGTTCTTGAAGGCCCATGTGGAAGCCACAGCCCTAGTAGATTGAGCTGTGATTCGTTCAGGAGGCTGCCGTCCGGCAGTCTCATAAGCCAATCGGATAATGCTTTTCAGCCAGAAAGAAAGAGAGGTAGCAGTAGCATTTTGTCCTCTCCTCTTACCAGAGTAAACGACAAACAAAGATGAGGTTTGACTAAAATCCTTTGTTGCCTCTAAATAGAACTTTAAAGTACAGACTACATCTAAATTGTGTAACAAACGTTCCTTCTTTGAAACTGGTTTCGGACACAGAGAAGGAACAACTATTTCCTGGTTAATATTCTTGTTGGAAACAACTTTTGGAAGAAAACCAGGCTTGGTACGCAAAACGACCTTATCTGAATGGAACACCAGATAGGGTGGATCACACTGCAAAGCAGATAATTCAGAAACTCTTCTAGCAGAAGAAATAGCAACCAAAAACAGAACTTTCCAAGATAGTAACTTGATATCTATGGAATGTAAAGGTTCAAACAGAACCCCTTGAAGAACTGAAAGAACTAAATTTAGACTCCAAGGAGGAGTCACAGGTCTGTAAACAGGCTTGATTCTGACCAAAGCCTTTACAAAAGCTTGTACATCTGGCACAGCTGCCAGGCGTTTGTGTAACAAAACAGATAAAGCAGAAATCTGTCCTTTTAGAGAACTCGCTGATAACCCTTTATCCAAACCCTCTTGGAGAAAGGAAAGAATCTTAGGAATTTTAATCTTACTCCAGGAGAATCCCTTGGATTCACACCAACAGATATATTTTTTCCATATTTTATGGTAAATCTTTCTAGTCACAGGTTTTCTGGCTTGGACCAGAGTATCTATCACTGAATTTGAAAACCCACGCTTGGATAAAATCAAGCATTCAATTTCCAAGCAGTCAGCTGCAGAGAAACTAGATTTGGATGTTCGAATGGACCTTGTACTAGAAGATCCTGTCTCAAAGGTAGCTTCCATGGTGGAGCCGATGACATATTCACCAGGTCTGCATACCAAGTCCTGCGTGGCCACGCAGGAGCTATCAGAATCACAGAGGCCTTCTCCTGTTTGATCCTGGCTACGAGCCTGGGAAGGAGAGGAAACGGTGGAAACACATAAGCTAGGTTGAACGACCAAGGCGCCACTAATGCATCCACTAGAGTCGCCTTGGGATCCCTGGATCTGGACCCGTAGCAAGGAACCTTGAAGTTCTGACGAGACGCCATCAGATCCATGTCTGGAATGCCCCATAATTGAGTTAACTGGGCAAAGACCTCCGGGTGGAGTTCCCACTCCCCCGGATGGAAAGTCTGACGACTCAAATAATCCGCCTCCCAGTTGTCTACTCCTGGGATGTGAATTGCAGATAGGTGGCAGGAGTGATCCTCTGCCCATTTGATGATCTTGGATACCTCTCTCATCGCCAAGGAACTCTTTGTTCCTCCCTGATGGTTGATGTAAGCTACAGTCGTCATGTTGTCCGACTGGAATCTTATGAATCCGGCCTTCGCTAGTTGAGGCCAAGCCCGGAGCGCATTGAATATCGCTCTCAGTTCCAGGATGTTTATCGAGAGAAGGGACTCTTCCCGAGACCATAGACCCTGAGCTTTCAGGGAGTCCCAGACCGCGCCCCAGCCTAATAGACTGACGTCGGTCGTGACAATGACCCACTCTGGTCTGCGGAAACTCATTCCCTGAGACAGGTGATCCTGAGTCAACCACCAACGGAGTGAGTCTCTGGTTACCTGGTCTACTTGAATCTGGGGAGACAAGTCTGCATAATCCCCATTCCACTGATTGAGCATGCACAGTTGTAATGGTCTTAGATGAATTCGAGCAAAAGGAACTATGTCCATTGCTGCAACCATCAATCCTACTACTTCCATGCACTGAGCTATGGAAGGCTGCAGAATAGAGTGAAGAACTTGACAAGCGTTTAGAAGCTTTGACTTTCTGACCTCTGTCAGGAAGATCTTCATTTCTAAAGAATCTATTATTGTTCCCAAAAAGGGAACTCTTGTTGACGGAGACAGTGAACTCTTTTCTACGTTCACCTTCCACCCGTGAGATCTGAGAAAGGCTAGAACAATGTCTGTATGAGCCTTTGCCTTGGAAAGAGACAACGCTTGAATTAGAATGTCGTCTAGATAAGGTGCTACAGCAATGCCCCTCGGTCTTAGAACCGCTAGAAGGGACCCTAGCACCTTTGTGAAAATTCTGGGAGCAGTGGCTAAACCGAATGGAAGAGCCACAAACTGGTAATGTTTGTCCAGAAAGGCGAACCTTAGGAACTGATGATGATCTTTGTGGATAGGAATATGTAGGTACGCATCCTTTAAATCCACGGTAGTCATATATTGACCCTCCTGGATTGTAGGTAAAATTGTTCGAATGGTTTCCATTTTGAACGATGGAACTCTGAGGAATTTGTTTAGAATTTTTAAAACCAGAATTGGTCTGAAAGTTCCCTCTTTTTTGGGAACTACAAACAGGTTTGAGTAAAACCCCTGACCTTGTTCCACTGTTGGAACTGGGTGTATCACTCCCATCTTTAACAGGTCTCCTACACAATGTAAGAATGCCTGTTTCTTTATCTGGTCTGAAGATAAGCGAGACATGTGGAACCTTCCCCTTGGAGGAAGTTCCTTGAATTCTAGAAGATAACCCTGGGAGACTATTTCTAGTGCCCAGGGATCCAGAACATCTCTTGCCCAAGCCTGAGCAAAGAGAGAGAGTCTGCCCCCTACTAGATCCGGTCCCGGATCGGGGGCTACCCCTTCATGCTGTCTTGGTAGCAGCAGCAGGCTTCTTGGCCTGTTTACCCTTGTTCCAGCCTTGCATTGGTTTCCAAGCTGGCTTAGCCTGGGAAGCGTTACCCTCTTGTCTAGAGGCTGCAGAGTTAGGAGACGGTCCGTTCCTGAAGTTACGAAAGGAACGAAAATTGGACTTATTCTTAGCCTTAAAAAGCCTATCCTGTGGGAGGGCATGGCCCTTTCCCCCAGTGATGTCTGAAATAATCTCTTTCAATTCTGGCCCAAAAAGGGTCTTACCTTTGAAAGGAATATTAAGGAATTTTGTCTTGGAAGATACATCCGCCGACCAAGACTTTAGCCAGAGCGCTCTGCGCGCCACAATTGCAAACCCTGAATTTTTCGCCGCTAACCTCGCAAATTGCAAAGCGGCATCTAAAATAAATGAATTAGCTAACTTAAGTGCGTGAATTCTGTCCATGACTTCCTCATATGGAGTCTCCTTATTGAGCGACTTTTCTAGTTCATCGAACCAAAAACACGCCGCCGTAGTGACAGGAATAATGCACGAAATTGGTTGGAGGAGGAAACCTTGCTGAACAAAAATCTTTTTAAGCAAACCCTCCAATTTTTTATCCATAGGATCTTTGAAAGCACAATTGTCCTCAATAGGAATAGTCGTGCGTTTGGCTAGCGTAGAAACTGCCCCCTCAACCTTAGGGACTGTTTGCCATGTGTCCTTCCTTGGGTCGACCATGGGGAACATTTTCTTAAATATAGGAGGTGGGACAAAAGGTATGCCTGGTTTCTCCCACTCCTTAGTCACTGTGTCCGCCACCCTTTTAGGTATCGGAAAGGCATCAGGGTGCACCGGGACCTCTAGGAATTTGTCCATTTTGCACAATTTTTCTGGAATGATCAAAGAGTCACAATCATCCAGCGTAGTTAGTACCTCCTTAAGTAAGGCGCGGAGATGCTCTAACTTAAATTTAAACGTCACAACATCAGGTTCTGCCTGTTGAGAAATTCTTCCTGAATCAGAAATTTCTCCCTCCGACAAACCCTCCTTCACTGCCAATTCTGACTGGTGTGAGGGTATGACAGATAAATTATCGTCAGCGCACTCTTGCTCTACTGTATTTAAAACTGAGCAATCACGCTTTCTTTGAAATGCTGGCATTTTGGATAAAATATTAGCTATAGAATTATCCATTACTGCCGTTAATTGTTGCATAGTAACAAGCATTGGCGCGCTAGATGTACTAGGAATCGCCTGCGCGGGCATAACTGGTATTGACACAGAAGGAGAGGATGATGAACTATCCCCACTACCTTCATTTGAGGAATCATCTTGGGCAACCTTATTAAATGTGACAGTACTGTCCTTACTTTGTCTGGACGCCATGGCACAATTATCACATACATTTGAAGGGGGGGCCACCTTGGCCTCCATACATACAGAACATGATCTATCTGAAGGTACAGACATGTTAGACAGACTTATACAGGCTATTAATGCAATAAAACCGTTTTTAAACAAAACCGTTACTGTCTCTTTAAATGTTAAACAGAGCACACTTTATTTCTGGATATGTGAAAAACTATGAAGGAAATATCCGATCTTTACCAAATTTGCACCCTAGTGTCTTAATGCCTTAAAAGTATTGCACCCCAATTTTCAAGATTGTAACCCCTTAAATGAGGAAACCGGAGCCGTTTTATCAATTAACAACTTTAAACCCACTACAGTCCCAGCCACAGCGTTTGCTGCGGCTACACCTGTCCTTGGGGGTTATTCGACTCAAAAATAAGCCTTCCAGGAACGTTTTTAATGGCCACCAGACCCTCTCACATGAAGCTGCATGCACTGCATCCGCAATTATGGCGCGAAAATGAGGCTCTGCCTACTAGAGTGAAAGGCCCTTCCTGACTGGGAAGGTGTCTAAACGACTGCCTGGCGCCTAAAAACGTTTCCCAATTATTCTCAGGTTTAAAATCACTTCAAACCGTATATAAATATTGAATAAAGCAATCGATTTAGCCCACAAGAGTGTCAACCAGTATATAGCCCATTAATAAGCCTTCATTCTGTTATGAATCTAAGAAAATGGCTTACCGATCCCAAAGAGGGAAAATGACAGTCTTCTAGCATTACACAGTCTTGTTAGAAAATGGACTAGTCATACCTTGAGCAGAAAAGTCTGCAAACTGTTCCCCCCAACTGAAGTTCTCTGGGCTCAACAGTCCTGCGTGGGAACAGCAATCGATTTTAGTTACTGCTGCTAAAATCATACTCCTCTTTAAAACAGAACTCTTCATCCTTTTCTGTTTTAGAGTAAATAGTACAAACCGGCACTATTTTAAAATAACAAACTCTTGATAGAAGAATAAAAAACTACAACTAAACACCACATACTCTTCACCATCTCCGTGGAGATGCTACTTGTTCAGAGCGGCAAAGAGAATGACTGGGGGGCGGAGCCTGAGGAGGGGCTATATGGGCAGCTTTTGCTGTGCTCTTTGCCATTTCCTGTTGGGGAAGAGAATATTCCACAAGTAAGGATGACGCCGTGGACCGGACACACCAATGTTGGAGAAATATAGTAGTAAAAGCATGGGTGTGATGCACGCCCACTGTGGATATGACTAAGGTGGTTGGTCCGCATAAGAGTTGTACCCGCCCACAATAAGACGGTTGTAAACAACTAGGGATGTCCTATGATATGAGTGATTTGGGCTGTGTATAAACAAGATATTAGTATTGTGCATTTGAACTTGAGGGTTGTGGTTATTTACCAGCAAGGTAGGGTATGGTTGTGTTTCATGTTTAAATAGAGAATCTCCAAGCATGGATCATATTGACGTTAGCCACTCCCAGTGGGGGTGTTATCAACATGGCTTTGTCCGACATGAGGGGCCCGCTGATAGGGATATCGATGCGCATGTCAATGGGAGTAGTAAGAGATATTAGAAGTACAATGCTGAATATGTGGGGTGCTTCATAGGGTCCTACATGTTAGGTATGCTAATTGCCGTAAGCTACAACTCGCAACCTGAGGAAGGTGAGGGAAGTGACTCATTAGACAGAATGGCAATAACACTTAAAGCTTAGTGATTGGACAACATCAGGAGGTGTGAGATTCCCTGGAGATGATGATTGGCTGTGGTTTACTCTTATGAGTCCCTGATGAGGAGATTGTAAACGTAATGATTAGGTGGTTTTCTGTTTAACTCCATTTTATTTTGATCCCCTGCAGGCCTTGGGATAAGTGTACACATGTTTATATTTCACATTAAAGGGACACTATACCCAAATTTTTTCTTTCGCGATTCAGATTGAGAATGCAATTTTTAGCAACTTTCTAATTTACTCCTATTATAACATTTTCTTCATTCTCTTGGTACCTTTATTTGAAATGCACAAATGTAAGTTTAGATGCCGGCCCATTTTTGGTGAACAACCTGGGTTGTCCTTGCTGTCCAGAGTACTGAAACCAAAAAAAGCTTAGATGCCTTCTTTTTCAAATAAAGATAGCAAGAGAATGAAGAAAAATTGATAATAGGAGCAAATTAGAAAGTTGCTTAAAATTGCATGCTCTTTCTGGAATACAAAAGAAAAAAATTGGGTTCAGTGTCCCTTTAATCACAATGAAATCATTCAATTTTTATTTAATTATTAATACACAGTCAGTGTATATACTTACTTATAATTGACACGCGGTCAGCCTATCACAATGATTGATTTTTTTGCACACGGACTGCCAGGATTGGCTGAATTTAGGGGGAGGGTTTCATAGGCCTTTAAATGTTTGTTATTCACAAGTGTTGGTTGTCAGAAGAAGGGACTGTGTTTTTGTCCCGAAAAAAATCACAAATAAAGATTTATTAACACAGACGGCTGAAGACCAGTGAGTGCTTATGTATTGATGCTATATATATATATATATATATATATATATATATATATATATATATATATATATATATATATATATATATCTCCACTAGAATGTTTACAACCCGGGAGGAGAATTTAAAAAAAACAACTGCATAGCAGTTAAATGTCGGCCACGGTGGCTGGCTTCTTCACTGAGTGATTAGGGATTACTGTACTGCAGAGGCCCTAAGGCTGGATTGCTAAACTCAGTGCACATCAGCACCCCATGTAATCCCCATAAGCCCTCCTCTGTAACCTACATAAGCCCCATCAGCTCCCACTGTAACCCCCAATAGCACCCCCTGTGTAACCTACATAAGTCCCATCAGCTCCCACTGTAACCCCCCCAATAAGCAGCTCCTTTAACATCATAAGCACCGATGTAACCACCATCAACCCCCAACCCACCTAAGTCCAAGCGCACCCCCCACCCTGTAACCCGCATCAGCCACAGCGCTCCCCAGTAAGTCAGCTCAATGTCGCAAGGCGGGCACGGTAAGTCGGTGGCGCGCGATGGAGCAATTTGGTACAGCTGATTTTAGGAGGTTGGGCCTCTTGCGCATGCGGAGTGACGTCACTGGAAGTGACGTGGTTCCAAATTCCGAAGAGTTTTACAATTCGACACAACACCAGCCTTCCTGTTCATCATAGGTGATGTCAAAGGGGGCGGGGCTAAAAATAGCATACTCTTGCGGTTTTAAAACCGCAGCGATTAATCTCGTTTTTAAATCGCATATGCGATTAATCGTACAGCCCTAATATATATATATATATATATATATATATATATATATATATATATATATATATATATATATATATATATATATATATATATATATATTTAACAAATTCCAGTTCAGCCCTCCAGTTCGGCAACCGCCTGGGTACAAGGATACAAATGGATAAGCAAACAAAAGATGCACTCACAGGTCTTTTTCACACACATAGGATTTAATGTAACGTTTTCGGGATTCAAAACCCCTTCATCAGCATACAAACATGTAAAAACCAAGCTCTTTTATAGTGTATAGTGTAGCAAAGAAATACACAAACCTAGTGATCTCCAAAAGTGCGCCAAAAGATCCGTGTTTGGAACGCATACTGCGTTCCACAGTGATAGCCGAAACCGGAAGTTCAATTACATCACTTCCGGTTTTCACCTGTGTTAACAAAATTGAACATAATTAATCATAAGTGTATCAAATACAATTTAAACATGACGAACATGAATAACAAGTTTACATCTTAGTGTCAACATGTAGAAAACAATGTGTGGAGCCAATTTAATGGGATAACAAATAATGTAATACGATGTGTACACTGTGCATTCACCATGGACACAACCTCCATGGTAACCATTGTTGTGAACTGCAGTACACAATCTGTGAAATGTGAGAATAATAGTGAAACTTAAATCGACTCATATTAATAGAAACGAATGTAACCCTAGGCCGTTATGCTGAAACCTGGGATTAATCACCCAAATTATTTACATATATACAAACAAATAAGGGTTGAATTTATGAAACAGGGACCTGTTTTCAAAATTACTGTTTGTGGTTATGAATCTTCATAACCTATTAAAAACACGAACAGGATGATATCTTAATGCTTATGATGGTAATCATGTTGCATAATAGTACATGCAGAGAGACAAATAATAACGTTAGCATGTTATTATAAGCGAGGGATGGCTATAGTAATAGCCATTATACTCCTACGTGAGAACAATGCCGTATGATATATACGGTACACAAAATGCATATCAAACTTGTACATTTAGAAAAAACAGATGTATGAATCTATATATAAAGCATAAGCCATAGTATGGCAAATAAAAGGGTGCACAATAGTATGTTACCGGAATAAATGCAAAGATATATTCCATTAATGTCTCAAAATTATGTGAAATAGAGTCATAATATATGACCTAACCAACCAAAAAATTATTAAGTGCATGAAAAGTCAGAGTAACCCGACTAAAGGATCCCCATCCACAGTGCTGTGGGTAACGTGCAGATCACACCCAATCAAGGGAGTGATATTGCATGATACAGACACAGAGCCACCATGCCCACTCAAAGTACCCCAAGTATGTAGCACATTTGGTTAGGATCATAGGAGGCTCTTGAAATCTGGCATGGTGTTCAAGCCACCCGGTTGTATGGTGCCCAGTCTGAACATCCATTGAGCCTCACATCTAAGTAGTTGTTTGTTACGATCACCGCCCCTCTCCAATGCAGGTACATGATCGATTAAAATGTAGCGAATGGAGGAGATTGAATGTCCCTTGTTGGCACAGTGTCTCGCCACTGGTTGTTCGAGTCACCTTGTTTTAAGGCAGTCCTTATGGCATGCCGATGATTGGCCATGCGCTCACGTAGTGAGCCCGAAGACTTGCCTACATAAAAACTGGAGCATGGGCAAAATAAGAGATACACTACGTGTGTAGTAGTGCACGTAATGAAGTGTCTGATGGTAAATGTCCGGTTTGTATGTGGGTGATGAAACGTTTTAGTACCAATGAGGCCATTACAGGTCGTGCAGCCTAAGCATCGATAGGAGCCTTTGATGTTGCTTCTAATTCCAGATGTATAACTCAGTTTGGGATCTGTCATCATAAGTAGATCTTTGAGGTTTGTACCCCTCTTAAAGCCCACCATGGGTCGTAGGTTACTTGTGAATGGCAATTTTGGGTCTGAGGACATAATGGGCCAATGTTGGCGAAGAATTTGACCAGTTTTTTTGGTTGCAGGTGTAAAAGTAGTGGACATGATTAACTTGTCTGATGTATCCCTCTTAGGTTTAGGTTGAATTAATTCTGATTGTGTTAATGTAGACACAGCTTCCATGGTTTCTTGAATCACAGATGTTCTGTAACCCCTGGAACGGAATTTCTCACCCACTCCTGCCAGTTGGGAGACCTCAGTCGCAATATTAGAGTTATTGCACATGGTTCTGATGAATTGCAATTTTACAATACCCTTCAATAGTGCTGGGGGATGGCAGCTGTCCACCCTAAGTATGGAATTGCGGTCGGTGGGTTTATGGTATAGTGTAGTGCCAAGGCAACCTGAATCCTTAAAAACTGAAAGGTCTAGAAAATTGATGGTCTGGTCATCCACTGTCATTTTAAATCTGACAGTACTCTGTGTTGTTATAGTACTCAAACCACCTCTTGAGTTCCTCCAGACCCCCCCCGCCACACCAAAAAAATGTCATCGATGTATCTGTAGTAACAGATGATGGATGCATTATAGTTATTCCACAGATACATGTTTTTAAACTGTGACATATAGATGTTGGCGTATTAGGGGGCCATGGAGGAACCCATAGCCATACCAGTTATCTGTAAATAAAAATTTATTTCGAAACAAAAGTAGTTCTTGAATAAACAGTACTCAATGAGGGAAAGCATGTACTCCACCGGAGGACCCTCATAAAGAGGGTTGCCAGTGAGGTGTTCCTGTACAGCCCTTAACCCTCCATGATGAGGTATAATGGTATACAGGCTGTTGACATCCAGACTAACAAGTAAATCATCTTGCTGGATGTCAACAGTCCACACCTTTCTGATGAAATTGTTAGTATCCATGATATACGAACGAATCTCCCTTACCACTGGTTGAAGGAACACGTCCACAAATTGTGCAATTGGCTGGGTAAGCGACTGCCTTGCTGACACAATTGGGCGGCCCGGTGGACAGTCCAACCTCTTGTGGATCTTGGGGATCGAGTATAAGATGGGTGTCTTAGGATATTTAGTTATGCAGAAATCGCATATGTGTTCGGACAGAAATCCCTGTTCAAACCCTAATGTGATAAGGCTGTCTAATTGTAATTTATACACACCTGTAGGATCAGTAGACAATTGTGTGTATGTATGACTATCAGCCAATTGTTCCAGGATGTCTGCTCTATAATCACTAAAATCCAAAAGGACAATGGCTCCGCCCTTGTCGGCGGGCCTGATGACAATGGAAGAGTCATCCATTCAAATTCTCCAGGATGACTTTTCCATTGTCATCAGGCCCACCGACAAGGGCGGAGCCATTGTCCTTTTGGATTATAGTGATTATAGAGCAGACATCCTGGAACAGTTGGCTGACAGTCATACATACACACAATTGTCTACTGATCCTGCAGGTGTGTATAAATTACAATTAGACAGCCTTATCACGTTAGGGTTTGAACAGGGATTTCTGTCCGAACACATACGCGATTTCTGCATTACTAAATATCGTAAGACACCCATCTTATACTCGATCCCCAAGATCCACAAGAGGTTGGACCGTCCACCAGGCCACACAAATGTGTTGGCAAGGCAGTCGCTTACCCAGCCAATTGCACAATTTGTGGACGTGTTACTTCAACCAGTGGTAAGGGAGATTCGTTCGTATATCATGGATACTAACGATTTCATCAGAAAGGTGCGGACTGTTGACATCCAGCAAGATGATTTACTTGTGAGTCTGGATGTCAACAGCCTGTATACCATTATACCTCATCATGGAGGGTTAAGGGCCGTACAGAAACACCTCACTGGCAACCCTCTTTATGAGGGTCCTCCGGTGGAGTACATGCTTTCCCTCATTGAGTACTGTTTATTCAAGAACTACTTTTGTTTCGAAAGACATTTTTATTTACAGATAGCTGGTATGGCTATGGGTTCCTCCATGGCCCCCTCAAACGCCAACATCTATATGTCACAGTTTGAAAACATGTATCTGTGGAATAACTATAATGCATCCATCATCTGTTACTACAGATACATCGATGACATTTTTTTGGTGTGGCGGGGGGGTCTGGAGGAACTCCAGAGGTGGTTTGAGTACTATAACAACACAGAGTACTGTCAGATTTAAAATGACAGTGGATGACCAGACCATCAATTTTCTAGACCTTTCAGTTTTTAAGGATTCAGGTTGCCTTGGCACTACACTATACCATAAACCCACCGACCGCAATTCCATACTTAGGGCGGACAGCTGCCATCCCCCAGCACTATTGAAGGGTATTGTAAAATCGCAATTCATCAGAACCATGTGCAATAACTCTGATATTGCGACTGGGGTCTCCCAACTGGCAGGAGTGGGTGAGAAATTCCGTTCCAGGGGTTACAGAACATCTGTGATTCAAGAAACCATGGAAGCTGTGTCTACATTAACACAATCAGAATTAATTCAACCTAAACCTAAGAGGGATACATCAGACAAGTTAATCATGTCCACTACTTTTACACCTGCAACCAAAAAAACTGGTCAAATTCTTCGCCAACATTGGCCCATTATGTCCTCAGACCCAAAATTGCCATTCACAAGTAACCTACGACCCATGGTGGGCTTTAAGAGGGGTACAAACCTAAAATATCTACTTATGAAGACAGATCCCAAACTGAGTTAAACATCTGGAATTAGAAGTAACATTAAAGGCTCCTATCGATGCTTAGGCTGCACGACCTGTAATGGCCTCATTGGTACTAAAACGTTTCATCACCCACATACAAACCGGACATTTACCATCAGACACTCCATTACGTGCACTACTACACACGTAGTGTATCTCTTATTTTGCCCATGCTCCAGTTTTTATGTAGGCAAGACTTCGGGCTCACTATGTGAGCGCATGGCCAATCATTGGCATGCCATAAGGACTGCCTTAAAACAAGGTGACTCGGAACAACCAGTGGCAAGACACTGTGCCAACAAGGGACATTCAATCTCCTCCATTCGCTACATTTTAATCGATCATGTACCTGCATTGAAGAGGGGCGGTGATCGTAACAAACAACTACTTAGATGTGAGGCTCAATGGATGTTCAGACTGGGCACCATACAACCGGGTGGCTTGAACACCATGCCAGATTTCAAGAGCCTCCTATGATCCTAACCAAATGTGCTACATACTTGGGGTACTTTGAGTGGGCATGGTGGCTCTGTGTCTGTATCATGCAATATCACTCCCTTGATTGGGTGTGATCTGCACGTTACTCACAGCACTGTGGATGGAGATCCTTTAGTATCCCTATCTTTTAGTGGAAGCCTGGCTTGTCTCGACGGGTTACTCTGACTTTTCATGCACTTTTTGGTTGGTTAGGTCATATATTATGACTCTATTTCACATAATTTTGGGACACAAATGGAATATATCTTTGCATTTATTCCAGTAACATACTATTGTGCACCCTTTTATTTGCCATACTATGGCTTGTGCTTTATATATAGATTCATACATCTGTTTTTTCTAAATGTGCAAGTTTGATATGCATTTTGGATACCGTATATATCATACGGCATTGTTCTCACGTAGGAGTATAATGGCTATTACTATAGCCATCCCTCGCTTATAAAAACATGCTAACGTTATTATTTGTCTCTCTGCATTTACTATTATGCAACATAAGCATTAAGATATAGTCCTGTTCGTGTTTTTAATAGGTTATGAAGATTCATAACCACAAACAGTAATTTTGAAAACAGGTCCCTGTTTCATAAATTCAACCCTTATTTGTTTGCATATATGTAAATAATTTGGGTGATTAATCCCAGGTTTCAGCATAACAGCCTAGGGTTACATTTGTTTCTATTAATATAAGAGTCGATTTAAGTTTCACTATTATTCTCACATTTCACAGATTGTGTACTGAAGTTCACAACAACGGTTACCATGGAGGTTGTTGCCATGGTGAATGCACAGTGTACACATCGTATTACATTATTTGTTATCCCATTAAATTGGCTCCACACATTGTTTTCTACATGTTGACACTAAGATGTAAACTTGTTATTCATGTTCGTCATGTTTAAATTGTATTTGATACACTTATGATTAATTATGTTCAATTTTGTTAACACTGGCGAAAACCGGAAGTGATGTAATTGAACTTCCGGTTTCAGCTATCACTGTGGAACGCAGTATGGGTTCCAAACACGGATCATTTGGCGCACTTTTGGAGATCACTAGGTTTGTGTATTTCTTTGCTACACTATACACTATAAAAGAGCTTGGTTTTTACATGTTTGTATGTTGATGAAGGGGTTTTGAACCCCGAAAACGTTACATTAAATCCTTTGTGTGTGAAAAAGACCTGTGAGTGCATCTTTTGTTTGTATATATATATATATATATATATATATATATATATATATATATATATATATATATATATATATATATATATACTCAAACAATAGTTCAAAAGTTGCGCACACAGAGTCCAAACGTAGACAAATCTAGTAATAACTAGAAAATAACAGTACCTGATGCATGCTGAAAAATCATCTCACGGAGAAAAGGAGGTGTATTCCGTTGTAAGAGACCTGCAGCTGCGACGCCCTGAGCTTGTCTGAAGCGGCTCCAAACAGTAATTAGTGATCCAAAGATAGGTGGGCGCCTTACAGCGCAATAAGGACTCCAATGATTAGTAAAAAAATATGAAACTTTATTTCGTTGAAGGGTAAAATCATGACAGCAAAAAAAGCAGCTGTTGAAGCACTTTAAAATGGAATAGACACAATGTCAGCGATCAGACCTCACGTAGACATGTTTTGTGCGGTTTGCGCACTTGATCAATGCATATATATACACACATATATATATATATATATATACACACACACACACATATATATGTATATATATAATCCAAAGTGCAAAAAGTTTGCAGGGGCGGTAGTCCGTTTAAAACATCAAAATGTATTCATTCTCCCAAAAAATTGAATTAAAATAACATATGGAAGATACCAAATGAGTCATCAGTAGAATCACAGCATAAGAAACCGCTTCAGAAGTTGAAGGAGCAGACTTCGAACAGGGAGCATATCTGTACACAGACACATATACATACACACACACACACATACAGGAAACGCCTTTACTTTCAACTTGTAATACGGGCACAATTTAGCATGGTCGCGATATTGTAATCTAGCTCATATTGAGCAGACCACATTAATATTTAAGAACGAATATGTGACTTAGTTGACAACTTTCTTCTCAAAATTAAGCACAAAAGGAATTTTCAACTTCAAGCCTAACTGTGCCTCAACTAAGGGCCCACATACTTTGCTTTGGTTTGTTTGTGTAAATTAGATGTTCCTGTACTGAAGAAAAACAAATATCTTATGTTTATGAGGTATGTCACTGTTCCCCATTAAAGAGTTGCATTTCCTAATGGATTTAAAATCAAAATAAACAGCTTTAATTTATACTTTTTTTTCATGAAAAAAACTTAAATTATGCTTACCTGATAATTTTCTTTTCTTCAGATGGAAACAGTCCACAGCTGCATTCATTACTTTTGGGAAATAAGAACTTGGCCACCAGGAGGAAGCAAAGACACCCCAGCCAAAGGCTTAAATACTCATCCCACTTCCCTCATCCCCCAGTCATTCTGCCGAGGAACAGGGAACAGTAGAAGAAATACCAGGGTTAAAAAGGTGCCAGAAGAATAAATAATAACATAAAAAAAATACGGGTGGGGAGCTGTGGTCTATTTCCATCTGAAGAAAAGGAAATTATCAGGTACACATAATTTAAGTTTTTCTTCATAAATGGAAAGAGTCCACAGCTGCATTCATTACGTTTGGGAAAACAATACCTAAGCTATAGAGGGAGGGTACAATAGGCGGCCCATTCTGAGGGCACCAGGCCTGAAAACCCCCCACAACCCAACCAAACCCCACTTCGTCTGAGCCGGGTAAAAAAACTAGAAGGAAAAGACCCCAAGGACACTGATCTGCAGATAGTCCGAAAGCCTAACTAGAGACCATAAAGCAGACTCACTGAGCCAAAACTCCTCCAGGAGAACCGACGCCAAGCAGTCGGTCCCTACACAACCCTTATTAGTACAGTACCAAAATCCCCAAAAGGTAGAGGACAAGGGTGAGCCAAAGGGATACCCAAAAGGTACAGCAAGATCCAAGAAAGGAAAAACCCCCTTCAAAAGAAGGCCAAGTCCACAGAGACCCGAATGGATCCCGAGAACAAGTGAGGACGACGCCCAACCCACAAGGAGCCATCGGGCATCATCAAGGAGAAGAAACATCTCCCAAACATTGTGCAACAGCACAGAAAGACAGCTGAAGACAAATTCCTCAAAACGTCAGAACTCAGAGACTGAGCAAACAGAAAAATTCCAAGTAGCAAACTCAGAAAGATAAACAGCCGAGTGCAGTAATATGCTGCCATCCGTAGGAAGACACAGAGAAAACCCTATCCATAAGGAAAAAGCGGACGAACAAAATAGCAGATTGCCTAACCTCCAAGACAGAGGACACACTCCAGGCAATCCAGGCCGCCAGGCCTACTCACAGATCTCAAAGGGGGAGAGGCACAGAACCTCTAAAAAAAAGGTCCACTGGCACCCCCAAGACCTAAGGATGAGCAACAGATCTCAGATCCTACACCTAACCGGACCAGCCCAAGCAACGGCAGATCTGAAGCAAGGGAACAGAAAGGAACCCCAAAACCGGCCCTCAAAGGGGCGGAAGAATGGACACAGCCACTTCAACCTAGAGACAATCGAGCAGGCATTAGACCCAAGGAGATCTAGCAAAGCCACCCAACTAAAGTGTCAATGCGGAGCCAGCAGCTCGCCAGATGGAAAGGAACAACTCAAAGAGCAGACCAATCCCCGAACCAGATACAACATCTGTTCCAACCTCCTGAACACAGAAGAGGCCCCCCCAAAAAAAAGGAACCACACCTCCGTAAGGAGGACAACGAGCCCCCTGAAGAGGAGAGCATTGATAAACACCTGCCCATAAGACAGGAAGTCATAGGAAGAACCGAGAGAACACAAGGCCACGTCACTGACAAACACGGAAAGAACCCCTTAAAACACCATCATGCTAGCACACATACAGGCACAAAAGTGACAGCTGAGCAACCGCAAGCCTTCCGCTTGCTAGACAGGAAAGCCCACCATCAGGTCACATTAGTTGGCTGTACCAAGGGAACCGTATCGTCCGGCACAAGACAAGCCCCAAGGAGCCCTGACTCTCCGTAAATCTGGCCAAGTTGTAAAACAGAACAGCCAGTACAAGGGCTAAGCCCAAGGACCCTGGAAACTGGAACCCCCAGGCCAGTCCTAGGATCACAATGTCCGGTAACAACCCACAGCGGGATTCACAAAGAGAAAACGCGGAGTAAAACCCTTGACAACCGGAAGATCAGGAAAAGAAGCCCAGGCCCACAAATGTTTAGATTAAACATGCTTCCAGGAACATAAATTTGTTTGATATAAAAAAACAGACCTCCCAGGGAAAACTCCAGAATAACCTGGATAACAAGAGCAAGAAGCCCTTGCAAGTCAAGACCCAAAGGGAAGAGACCACCCCTTGCAGGAGCCCAAGACTCCAAAGAGCCAAGGCCTCCCAAGGCCATAAAAGGACACTAGAGCTAACAGGCGTCCAAGCAACATTAACATGATTGTGCTTGAAAAGCACGGCTAATCCCACTTAAGAGACTCAAGGCGCTGCTCATTTCATCAACCTCGAAAGGAGGAAAGGCTGAGTAGACCTTGCCGGGGATCAAACTAGCAACCCTCGGTTTACTACAGTACAGAGTAGCCACAGAGCATTAGTATGCTGAGCTAGCTGTCCAGCTAGCCACGAGCTCTAGACACAAGGGGAACAGTGAGGACAAGTCACCCAAACAGAGCAACAGCAAGCCTCCACATCACCTCAGATTCTAAGTCAGAAGACAGTAAAACATGGGTTTGGATGCCACCTGGATGGCAATACCTGAACCATATAAGTGGAAAACCACTAGGACCTCTTCTATCCCAAGAAGGAGATGCTCCTTAACCGGAGCCCAAAAAGACCTCACTGTCTAATGTCTCGAAAAAGGAACAACCAACTCCAGAAGGGAATCCAAGTCCCCCGAAGGTGACCCAATCCACAAGGATAACGGACAAAGTCAAAGAAGGTCTCAATGAAGAAGAGAACCACTAAAGGAACAAGTCCAAAAAGGACAATTCCCAGGGCCTCCTAAAGGCAAAATCACCCGACCGGCGGAAAAGAGGCGCTAAACCCTCTAACCTTCCTACCACATGGAAAGGAATACTCTAGGTTCTGAGGGTATCAGAAGCAACATAGAGTGACGCAGCAGATTCATAGACGGCTATTTAAGGACTAAAACAATTCCGAGAGCCGCAAGGACCCGCAAGTCCTCTTGAGAATGCTTAGCTGAAACTTGTAAAACAAATAACAAGAAACATAAATAATATTGAGAGCACTCGGCACCTCAACCTGACCAGCAAGGTTCAATAGGCGCCACGTGTCTGAATAAGCCACGAGACAGAAGATCTGAACCCAAGCAGGACCAGCCTGCAACCAGGGTCATAACTGTCAAGCTGGCTAAATCCGCCCTCAGAGGGGGAGGAAGCAAAAACAGACAAATATGGGACTAACGTGTCCCGAACAACTTCCCTAGAAGAACGAGTATCGATCCCAGAGAAAGTTCCCGCAGGAAACATAGTATGAAAAATATAATTCATCCTAACCGGAAAAAATAAAAATAAAATAACAGGCAACCCGAGGGTTAACGTCCATGAAGAACAGAAAGATCCACAGGACCAGCACAACGGAAACCCTGTTCCTCCAACAAAACTGGGAAGGATCTTGATAACAAGACTTAAAGGAGATTACGTCATCCCCCCATGTCTAACGAGGTGAGCCATTTGAAGGCGGAGACTGATGAGTCCCATAGCCGAGAAGGATAGGGTCCCCAAACAGCTCAAAAACATGCGAGTAGAACACGAAGGCAAGCCAGCCTGTAACGAAAAGGCACAACACTCAGGAACAGTTAAACCCGCAGGGAACTGCACATGCCCTCCGGTGGCCGAGAGACCTGGGGCAATAGGGCACAAGCACAATCACAAATAAACATCTGGACTTTGTAGACGAGCAAGCACCAAAAGCATGTAAAAGCGAAAACGAGCCACAGCCTCCGGGGGGAACAATCCACCCTCCGAGGAGGAAAAAAACATAACCTGGGTTACCTGAATGTGTAGTAGTAGTAGGGAGTGGTAGGGAACTCGCCTCCCGGAGGACAGGGGCCCCTGAGGCGGATGGCTCAGTAGTCCCTTGAATCTCCGAGCCCGAGGAACAAGGCGCTCTAGGACGGCCTAAAGAACATAACTAACTGACCTGAGTCAATGGGGCCAATTCGCATTCGTCACAGGACGAAGAATCTGAATAAGAAAGTTGAACAAATCTCAACATCAGCATCCTCCATAACTGGATAAAAGACACAAAAAAATGGACTATATATAAAACAAACGGCACCTGACACCCACATAGGCTGGGGCACGCACCACCTCCTATGAACCAGACACCAGCAGACTAGATTCTCCGTCGCCACACAGTCAGGAATGTGGAAATGTGAGACCAGAACATAGACACGACCGGTCACAAGGTGAACCGTACAGTCCAAAAAAAGTGCGCCCAACCGTTAGGTCGCGTCACTTCGAAAGGCCGTTATGTTCCAAAAAGCCACAAGCCCAGTTAACACTAGACATAAGCAGATTGAATCACATAACAAACATGAGTCCCACTGAGACCCTGTATTTTTCATGTGAGTTCGCAGGAACAAATGAGTTACAGTACAATCATGAAGAAGTAAAATGAAACAATCTCATCAGAATCTATGATATGGAACAGGAACACGGCCCTTCAAGTGTGACGGATAGTAGCCTTGAATCCGCAATGGACTTGAGAGAAGAAAGCAGGCAGCGAAGGGAAGTTCGACAACGCCGATTGCTTGTGGGGTTGTTAAAATGAGTCAGGATGGTTTCGCAGAAAGACTCTTCCTGCATCTCCGGACTCTAACCTTCATCCAAGCCCTCACTGAGAGACTGACAGGATTACTTAAAACTCCCGTCCCATGTCGAAGAGTACTATCCTCCATAAGAGACGAAAACAAACTTCTGATACTTCTCTGCCAACCTCCTGGGACGAAAGGCAAAGAATGACTGGGGAATGAGGGAAGTGGGAGGAGTATTTTAGCCTTTGGCTGGGGTGTCTTTGCCTCCTCCTGGTGGCCAGGTTCTTATTTCCCAAAAGTAATGAATGCAGCTATGGACTCTTTCCATTTATGAAGAAAATTAACATGTTTAAAAAGTGCTCTTTCATATGCATAATAGTAAATGTTAGATTTGTCTGTCTCTTTAAGACCTCAATATCTTATCCTCCATTTAATACTGATAAAGATGCAGAGTTTTACTTACGGGAAATTTAAAAAAAATAAAAAAAGACTGTGCATTTTAAATTTTACCTATAGATGCAAAGAAAATGATAGCTAGGAAATCTCGTATGGGTTCTATAGAGGACATAATTTCTTCTGTGACCATGTGCCCTTGTGAAGAGATCAAGGCTCCAGCTAAAAAGCATCCTAGTTCCATTGAAACATCCAATAGTTCTGTGAGCTGATAACAAAAGAAAAAAAAAGTTTAAAGTAATGTTTTCATTTAATATATTTGCTTAATATATTTATATTTAAAACAAAACCCAAATCAGGCTTTACTGAATGATACCTAAATTACAAGCCAACTAAATAAAACTAAATGAATCACACATTCACAATGAAATAGTGAGTTAAACAAATGGCATACATAGATCCTATTCTTAAGTCTGTACAAGACACAAATACTTAACTGTTCTAGCTAATTTATTCATTTTAAACCGATGTAAATTCTTGCCTACTTGACATGAAACATGTAAATATATTCATAAAAAAAACAGTTTGACATTTCTATTCGGATACAAATAATTATACTCATGGATTTTATTTGTAAAAAAATGTTACAATGTGATAATTGTAAAAAAAAAATGTTACAGGCACTTTTAAAACAAAAGTATATTTAATGCAAATGAAAATGAATCTATCATTTTGAATTTTTACATTATTTAGATTGATATTTAAAAAATAAATATAACCGATTATACAAAAAAAAAAAAAAATATATATATATATATATACAGAGAAAAGTTTCATCTGTCTATACTATTCAATATTTTTTTTTAACATTTTTAACGTTTTCTTCATGTTGCTGTGCACCCACACATCAAAAAACCGACCATTTGCATTAAAATTGCATTTAAACAAGAGATTGCAAATATTTTTTGTTGCGGTTGTGGCTTGGCTCCAACTGTACACCCACATGGTTACAGAGCATCTTAGAAATAACATTCCAAACAGGTCATCAAGCAGTTTTGCAGACTGGCTTCATTGGGTTTTTCATTAGGTGATTTTTAAAAGGGACAGTCTACATCAGAATTGTTATTGTTTAAAAAGATAGAAAACACCTTCACTACCCATTCCCCAGCTTTGCACAACCAACATTGTTATATTAATATACTTTATAACATTTAAACCTCTTCTTGTTTCTAAGCTACTACAGACAACCTCTTATCACATGCTTTTTATTAGCTTTTCACAACAAGAGACTGCTAGTTCATGTGAGCCTTATATATTACATTGTGCTCACACCCATGGAGTTGTGTAGGACACTGTACTAATTGGCTAAAATGCAAGTCAATAGATAATAAATAAATAGCCATGTGATAAGGGCGCTGTCTGAAGAGGCTTAGATACAAGGTAACTACAGAGGTAAAAGTATATTAATATAACGATGTTGGCTGTGCAAAACTATGGAATGGGTAATCAAGGGATTATCTATCTTTTTAAACAATACATTTTTTTGGAGTTGACTGTCCCTTTAACTTGATATATTGGACAATCCAGTCAAAATTGAAATTCACAAGTGCAATTCTTTTTGGTTTAAAGGGAAGCTAATGTAATGTGTAATTGTGGGTGTACAGTGCACATGGGCTCTGTATGTTCTATGTACAGGGGCATAACTTGACTTCACTGGGATCCAGGGCAATGCCTGAGTGGGCACCCCTCCCCTCATTTAACTGTGCCGTGTCTGGTGTTTCCAATCATCAGAAGCTAAGCCAGCAGCCACATAAAAGAAAGGAGCTGCTTCTATGGAACTGTGGGAACTGTGGTTGTAGTTTTTTATGTAGAGCAACACTGACAGCCATCTTGGAACCCTGATACCATATTGTAAAGTCAAATCCATACATTTGCCTTGAAGGGATATGAAACCCAGACATGTTCTTTTGTGATTCAGACAGAGGATACCATTTTTGAAAAGTTTACAATTTACTTCTATTATCAAATTTGCTTTGTTCCTTGGATAACAATTCCTGCAAAAGTGCTTCCATCTAGTGCTCCAGACATGGGTTTACATCCCTGTTTTTCAACAAAAGATACCAAGAGAAAGAAGAAAAAATGATAATAGAAGTAAACTAAAATGTTGTTAAAAATCTCATGATCTATCTGAAATGTTGGATTTCATATCCCTTTAAACTGTGAGCCCTTCGTCACATGGGGCAAACAGGGGAGCAGACATAATGCAGGTGAAGCCCAACATCTCTACTGACTACAGGGCTGCTCTCAAATGATTCTCTTCAATGCACTAATGTGTGTTTTAATTGTAACTATAATATGCCATTAGAATAATTGTTTTTTATTTATTGCAAATAAAAGGGTATTGCAGTTGTTTAATTCAGTGTTAGTGTTTTGCAGAGCTTTGGATTTTTGTCACGCTTGTGTTGGTAAGTAGCTGCCAAATTAAAGCCACTGAGACTTGAGTATCACTTGCACATAAACATGCATTTCCTGCTAGTTACAATATTAACTTACACTGCTTCAACTTATCCTTTTTCAGGCAACAACATTTTTTTAGCATAATTATTTTATATCCATGAGAAAAATAGTTTGGCTTTTAAATATGACACACTAAATAGAATATGATAACTGATAAGTATGGGTTTGACAAATCCCTTAGAGCTAAATATGTTTAGAATTTGCAAATTAATATTTTAAAGTAATTGGAAATCATTTTACCGTTAGCATAAGAAATATAAAGGCTGAAATTCCCATAACAAGGATTTCTTTATTCCCCTTGCTCTCAGTGTGCAGCTTGCGGTAATATGGTCCAATAAGATACGTTTTTAAAATAAGACATATAAGAAAAGTAGCAGCCAAGGAAAACAGGATTTGTCCAATCAGTGTAAATATCCTAAATGTTTCCAGGACAACACTACGGATGACAAAAACACATGTGAATAAAATTTCTTCTAGGGTACTTTACATCATTCACAAAAACAAGCAAGTGCTATTATCATTAGTCCTCTATCAGAATTAGTCAGCTATAAAACAGAGCAACATTCATAAGTATCAGAATTATTAATAAGTTGAGAAATTATATAATGTAAAAAAAGTAAAATGCTGCAGTTCCATGCAATTATAATTTTAGAGTCTTTAGAAGTGGACATTTTGCAGACTTTGTTAGGACCCAAATGCGGAAGTGCTATTCGGTTCTTTTCAGAGCCAGATTGATTCTGGTGCAAGATCACATTAAGAGCTGGATTTGCACAGATCTTAACTTGATGATCAATGCCCCAGAATCAATCTGGTTTCCGAAAAGAACCGAATAGCACTTCTGCATTTAGGTCCTAACAAAGGATCCGAATGCACAAGTCAAACATTTTGTTACATCTAAAAAAGGATATTTTAAAACGTGTACATTTTGTTGTTGTGTGTAAATGAATTCTCGGACAGAGAAAAAAGAAAAAAAGGTTTTGCTTTTTATGCTTGTGAGGAAGGTCGCAAATAGAACTGTGACCAAATGAGTTTCTATCCCATGGACCAGCAGTGCACAAATATGCAACTTCTGTTTAAAATCAAAATTCAATAACCTTTTTCCCCCACACATTTAAATGGTGCAGAAGATGATGTCTATAATATGCTAGCAGTAGCATCTAATGTACAATTCTTCTAACAATAGAAGACTGTATGTGCAAAGTAGTTTGAATGAACTTAAAGGGACAGTAAAGCCAAAACTAAACTTTCATGATTCAGATAGGGCATGCAATTTTAAACAACTTTCCAATTTACTTTTATCATTAAATTTGCTTTGTTCCCTTGGTGGTATTTTTGAAAAGCTAAACCTAGCTAGGCTCAAACTGATTTCTAAACAGTTGAAAACCACCTCCTAGCTTAGAGCATTTTGAAAGTTTTTCACAGTTAGATTGTGCTAGTTCACATGTGTCATATAGATAACATTGTGCTCACTCCCGTGAAGTTATTTAGGAGTCTTCACTGATTGACTACACTGCATGTCTGTCAAAGGCTCTTAGATAAGGAGGCTGTCTGCATAGGCTTAGATACAAGGTAATCACAGAGGTAAAAAAAATATTAATATAACTGTGTTGGTTATGCAAAAATGGGGAATGGGTAGTGAAGGGATTATCTATCTTTTTAAATAAGAAAATTCTTGGTGTAGACTGTCCCTTTAAGGGACATAAAAGTTCTATTGCTTGCATGGAACTGTGTTTAAAGGGACACTCAGGTTAAATTAAATTTTCATGATTCAGATACAGCATGTAATTTTAAACAACTTTCCAATTTACTACCATTAAAAAAAATGTGCACAGTCTTTTATATTTACAATTTTTGAGTCACCAGCTCCTACTGAGCATGTGCAAGAATTCACAGACTATACGTATATGCATTTGTGATTGGCTGATTGCTATCACATGGTATAAGGGGAGTGGAAATACACATAACTTTGAAATTTGTTATAAAAAAATCTACTACTCATTTGAAGTTCAGACTAAGTGCTATTGCATTGTCTTGTTATCTTGCATTTGTTGATTATGCAAATCTAATGTGTTGACTGGTCCTTTAACCTTGCAAATGGGCTAAGCATCTAGTCACAGGGACATGGAACCCAACATTTTCTTTCATCGTTCAGAGCATACAATTGTAAAACATAAATTCCAATCTACATCTATTATCAGTTTTTGCTTCATTCCCTTGGTATCCTTTGTTGAAGGAGCAGCAATGCAATACTGGAAGCTAGCTGAACACATCTGGTGAGCGAATGACAGCAGACATGTGTAGCCTCCAATGAGAAGCTAGCTCCTACGCATACCTAGGTATGCTATTTAACAAGAAATACCAAGAGAAAGAAACAAATTAGATACATTAAGTCAGAGCTTTCCAAACTTTTCATGTTGGTGACACACTTTTTAGACCTACATCATTTCGCGACACGGTAATTAATTCAGTTGTACTAGCAAAAAGGATGTTAAACTAACTTGTTTTAAAATATACGGACACATACATAAATTATATAATAATGTATTTACAAGTAACAGTATGTATGTGCAAGAATTTAAAAAAAGTTTAATAACACCAATAGCTACTTACTATTTTAATGGGATGTATGAGGTTGATGGGATGAACACAATTTCTGAATATTTGGTGGAATATTAGATAAAGACACTCACATTTCATCATCAAGCATTTTTAAGCTTCCACTTCCTATCCATATATCAAGAGCAGGAACAGCAATGCACTACTGGGAGTTAGCTGCAAAAAAAACCTCTGACTTCAGCTCAGCGTTTAAACTGCCGCCCTTAGAGCTCCGTGAGCCATACTGACTACTGCCCGCGCTGCAAACACACTGCTGTCCCACTCACTGACTACACATGCAGTCACAAGCCAATTAAGGAGACTACACGTGCAGTGAGGAGCCAATGTGCCGCCAAAGCCGCCAATGGGAATAGTTTCAGTTCCCACTGAGCTGTGTTAATTGGTTAAGATGATCTGTGACCCACTAGGTATCAATCGTGTCAACCATGTGATATGCATAGCAGGCGGAAAGTCAGAAACCCCCCCCCCCCCCCAAAAAAAAAATTAAATTTAAAAAATATTGCGCTGAAGCAGGGACACACCTACACACTGCTGCCGACACACTAGTGTGTCCCGACACACAGTTTGGAAAGCACTGCATTAAGTACATAGTAAAATGATTTAAATAAACTACTGGGACCTGTAATGAACTACTGGGACCTAGCTCAACACATCTAGTGAGCCAATGACAAAAGGCATACGTGTGAAGCAACCTATTGCAAGGTAGTTCCCAGTATTGTATTGCTGCTCCCTTCAACAAAGGATACCAAAAAACAAAGTCAAGTTTATAAGAGAAGTAAATTGAAAAGTGTGTTAAAAGAACCCATTCCAAGAAGCAAGAGGCATATAAAAAAAACTATATATGGGACACAAAGGGTTCAACCAACGTTACCTATTCATAAAATAATGAAGGATTCACTTGTGTGTGTGTATATATGTGTATATATATACCAGTTGTGGGAAACCACAAAGGGGCCAGTGCACTTGCGTCATCCTCAGAGACACCTATGCCATGTAGGCTGGAACCAAGCACCCAAGGTTGTGTTTGTTAATTCTTTAGAGGTAAACTACTTATATTTATATGTATGTTAAAAAACAGAACAGAAAAATACAGCGTCTATCCTCTTTTTTTCCACATTCAAGAAGGGAGACAATAAGTTTCTGATTGACCATCATTTTAAAATAACTTTTCTTTTAGAGTATAACATGTTTTATAAAAAATGCATAATCATCTTAGCAATAATATAAACTCCATGACAATCTAACAAGTCACAAAAATGAAACAGCATAAATACAAAATAATTAAATAAATGAAAATGGAAATTACCTGGAATAAGTGCTTTCCCCAGCTTGAATAAGTGTGGGCATAACAGCAATAAACAAACTGAGTTGTACGTCCTGCATAACCAGCATGCCCATTAGTACGCTGCTGTGATCAATATCCCCTGCACATCCAATAGCAAACAAACAGTTTAATGTGGTACCAACGTGCATTTCAATAAAGTGCAATAGCAGAACAAGACTTCATGATCTCTAGGTCAAGGTTTGCAATTTGCAGCAAGGGTGGGTGATACATGGAATAAGCTAGCAAGAGAGATGGTAAGAACAAATACTGTAAGGGAATTCACTGGTGTCTGGGATATACATAAAGCTATCCTGAGAATACATTAAATGGACATGAAACCCAAACATTTTCTTTTATGATTGAGATAGAGCATATCATTTTATAACTTTCCATTTTACTTCAATTATCAAACTGTAGTGAATTAGCTTCAGAAGCTTTTCTGGCCTCTAAACCTGATAATATGGATGTTGATACCATTCCTGTCAGTGCATATAATTCCGATATTTATTTTTCCTCTAAAGAGGATGCTGAGGTCTTTACTACTTATAAGCACGGTGCGATAAAATATTTAGATTATCCTGACTCAGATTTTTCTTCTGATGATTCTGAACCTACACCTAAGAAATGTAAAAAAGTCATAAACACATATCTGATAAGTCCTCTGATTTTGTGAATTTCTGGATGAGGAATCGAATGCCTCAGGCGTTTCTTAACAGGTAAGACTGACCTTGCCTCTGAAATCGATTAACAACATTTTGAAATTTCTTGGTTTTAACCTCAAGAGGCACAAATAAATATTTAAAGGGTTGCCAAGACAAGCTTATAGACGCCCTTGATCCTGCAACTAAGATTTTTGAAATAAATGAAGAGGCTATATTTAATGAGACAATGATAGACCTCTATACTATTAGGGAATTGGCCCAGCTTATTATCCTGTTCGTGGGCAATGTAAATACAGCCATTTATTCTGAGAGTTATAGAGTGCTGTTACATAGAATAGACCCAACATTTGTAGATCAAGCAATGAATCAAGTAGGTCCCAGAGCCAACGGACTTCTATTTGGAGATCCGTTTTTATTAAATACCTGTAAGTTTACTCAAATACCTTTTCCTCTCTCAGTAAAGCTAAAAATACTAAGGAAAATTTCTTCTGAGTCTCCTCGAAAACTATTTAATAGGGCCGGGTAACGCAGTGGACATTTTCCCAGCTGAACATCATTTAATCAAATTTTTTCTTTACAAAGGGAAGGCCTTAGTCACAAAGAGGTGTCTGTTCCAGAATGAGAGCCAAGTTCCAAACAGGTGAGTCCTTTTCTTCCTTCTCTAAATTTCCCCCCAAAAGTTAATAGGAGGAAGCTTTACCCAATTTGTTTCCAATTGGCTTCTTATAACTTCAGACCCTTGGATAATACTGTTTTGAGGCTAAAATTAGATTTTTTTATCCTTTCCTGTCCAGATTCTAATTCCCATTTCCTTTTCCATTGCAGACAAAATTCAAATAGATGTAGAAATTGCAGACCTTTTTGCAAAAGGTTCAATAGAGAAAACTCTCTCCTCAAACAAAGGTTTTCAAAGCATAATATTTTTAGTAAAATATATATATATATATATTTTTTTTTAAATGGACAATATCGTGCAATGATAAATCTAAGATACCTTAATGCTTTCATTCGTTACCAACTTTTCAAAGTGGAGGGTATTGGCTTGTCCGTTCAGATCTAAAAGACACCTGGGTTTTCACCAAACTTTTTATGCCTGTGGTTGCTTGGTTACATCTAAAAGGTATTCAAATGATTATTTACTTATAAATATATCTTTTTGATGTTGCAGGACTACAAATTACTAGTTTAACAACTTCATCTTACAGTTTCCCTACTAGAGAATATTGGCTTTATTATAAATAAGGAAGAAAGTAAATTATTATCCCTACTCACTCTCTAATATTTTTAGGGTTTCAATTAGATACCATAAGTGCCACTTTAAGTTTACCATCAGACAAATTAAAAAACATAAAAATGGAAATAATATTCATCCTTTCAAAATAACTTATTCCTTTAAAAGGCCTGGCTAGAATTGTGTGTCAACTGTCATCCTTAATTAAAGCCATCTTTTCAGCACCTTTACACTACTAAGCCTTCGAGAGATTGAAAACTGCCAATATGATGAAAGATCTTTCCTATTACCATCTGATGATAACTCTTTCTTCCAAAGCCAGAGACAAGTAATATTAATGGCCTTCCCACATTGATGCTTGGGACAGCAAAACTATTTTCGGTAAAGCCCCAGGTATTAAAATACAATCCGATACCAGCAGCTCAGACTGGGGAGCTTGTTGTGGATCAATGATCACAGAAAGAAAGTAGACACTTCAAGAGTCCTCTCTTCACATCAATTTTCTTGGCAGAATATATTCCAGGAATGTCGAACGTTACCACAGACTGTAGTTCCAGACATCCTAGAGATTCCAGCGATTGGATGGTGAACATAAACAGTTTCCTAAAAATTGCTTGGTTAAGGAGGTTCATTGTCTATAGATCTTTTTCCTTCCAGAACCAACCTTTCTTCAGCCCTGGCCTCCTACAGGAGCATAAGCTTTTCCCTTCCTTCTCAATTATTTTGTTAGGATTTATTGACAACTCTTGTAGTAACCCCTTCCCCCCTTGGCCCTCTTTCTTCAGATGTCCTCTCAACTTCCAATTTTTATCCCTCAAATCCCAAATCTCTTATTGGATCCCCTAGACAAGGTTCATCCCCTTTTATCAGAAGGCTTCCTTCACTTAGTGGAGTGGAAAGCTTCAGGGGATCCTGGTCTGGCGACAAGACTTTCTCAACAAGCTGCTGATCTCCTCAGAGATTTTTGTGTGTCGGGTTCCAAGAAAGCTTACTTTTCCTCCTTGACTACATGGCATTGCTGGTGCTTGGAAAGAATTTGGATTTCTTTATAGCTCCTGTAAGTCACATTGCAAATTTTTCGGCGTCTTTGTTTGAATCTGTTCTGGCTTATCGCTTTTCGTTCATCTATTTTTCACGTGCCACTAACCCATTTCAGATTTTCCTGTAGGTTGTCACCATAAATATTCATATTAACTGTCCTTTTCCTTCTAGTTTTTCTTCCTTTTGGGATGTTAGTATTACATTGTTCTTCTAATTGGCCAATTAATTTGGATATTTTGTTAAAAATGTTGTCTTTTAAATTGGTGACTCTGCTTTGTTCATTTTCTTGTAGCCATATCTCTTTGAGAGCCATTGATTTTGACACCATTCAACTTATGCAAGATGGTGTATATTGTTCTTTATCTCACAGAACTAAAACACTGTCTTTCTTCTATTTTTTACCCATATTTTCCCTTTCATGATAAACTTTGTTTTGCCAATTGTAATAGTATATTATTCGTACTTAACCTCTTCGTTCTAATAATTCATAACGACTGTTATTTTCCTTCAGATCTTCTTTCTCTACCTCCATTTCCAGGTGGGTCAAGTGGATCATGACTAAAACAGGTGCAGATAAATCCTTTTCCACTCACTACATTAGAGCCTCTGCAGTTTCTAATGCCTTTTTTAATGATTGTCCCTTATAAGATAGTCTGAAAGCAGCTATATGGACTTCAATCTCTACTTTCAGACAATATTATTTCAAGTCTATCAATCATCCTGCTAATTCTTTTATTGTATGATTGCGCTTTAAAACTTGTAAAATATGAGTCTCTGGTTTTGTAATAAAAAGTAAATTTATGCTTACCTGATCAATTAATTTCTTCTATGGTACGACGAGTCCACGGATTCATCCTTTACTTGTGGGATATTATCCTCCTGCTAACAGGAAGTGGCAAAGAGCACCACAGCAGAGCTGTCTATATAGTTCCTCCCTTAGCTCCACCCCCCAGTCATTCGACCTAAGGTACAGGAAGAAAAAGGAGAAACTAAAAGGTGCATAGGTGACTGAAGTTTAAAAAATAAAAATCTGTCTTAAAATGACAGGGCGGGCCGTGGACTCGTCGTACCATAGAAGAAATTAATTTATCAAGTAAGCATAAAATTACTTTTCTTCTATAAGGTACGACGAGTCCACGGATTCATCCTTTACTTGTGGGATACAATACCAAAGCTACAGGACACGGATGAACGGGAGGGACAAGACAGATGGGAGGGACAAGACAGATGGTTAAACAGAAGGCACCACTGCTTGAAGAACTTTTCTCCCAAAAATAGCCTCCGAAGAAGCAAATGTATCAAATTTGTAAAATTTGGAAAAGGTATGAAGCGAAGACCAAGTCGCAGCCTTACAAATCGGTTCAACAGAAGCATTATTTTTAAAAGCCCATGTGGAAGCCACCGCTCTAGTAGAGTAAGCTGTAATCCTTTCAGGAGGCTGCTGTCCAGCAGTCTCGTATGCCAAACGGATGATGCTTTTCGGTCAAAAAGAAAGAGAGGTAGCCGTAGCTTTTTGACCTCTACGTTTTCCAGAATAGACAACAAACAAAGAAGATGTTTGACTGAAATCTTTGGTTGCTTGCAAGTAAAACTTCAAAGCACGAACCACGTCCAAGTTGTGCAACAGACGCTCCTTCTTAGAGGAAGCCTTAGGACACAGAGAAGGAACAACAATTTCCTGATTGATATTCCTATTAGTAACAACCTTAGGAAGGAATCCAGGTTTGGTACGCAAAACCACCTTATCAGCATGGAAAACAAGATAAGGCGAGTCGCATTGTAATGCAGATAGTTCAGAAACTCTTTGAGCCGAAGAGATAGCAACTAAAAACAGAACTTTCCAAGATAGAAGCTTAATATCTATGGAATGCATAGGTTCAAACGGAACCCCTTGAAGAACTTTAAGAACTAAATTCAAACTCCATGGTGGAGCAACAGGTTTAAACACAGGCTTAATTCTAACTAAAGCCTGAAAGAACGACTGAACGTCTGGAACATCTGCCAGACGCTTGTGCAGTAGAATTGATAAAGCAGATATCTGTCCCTTTAAGAAACTAGCTGATAGCCCCTTCTCCAATCCTTCTTGGAGAAAGGACAAAATCCTAGGAATCCTGATCTTACTCCATGAGTAGCCTTTGGATTCGCACCAATAAAGATATTTACGCCATATCTTATGATAAATTCTCCTAGTGACAGGCTTTCGAGCCTGAATCAAGGTATCTATGACCGAAACCCCGCTTGGATAAAATCAAGCGTTCAATCTCCAAGCAGTCAGCCACAGAGAAACTAGATTTGGATGCTGGAACGGACCTTGAATCAGAAGGTCCTGTCTCAGTGGCAGAGTCCATGGTGGAAGGGATGACATGTCCACCAGGTCTGCATACTAAGTCCTGCGTGGCCACGCAGGTGCTATCAAAATCACTGAAGCTCTCTCCTGTTTGATTCTGGCAATCAAACAAGGAAGGAGAGGAAATGGTGGAAACACATAAGCCAGGTTGAACGACCAGGGTACTGCTAGAGCATCTATCAGTACTGCCTGAGGATCCCTTGACCTGGACCCGTAACAAGGAAGTTTGGCGTTCTGACGTGACGCCATCAGATCTAATTCTGGTGTGCCCCATTGCTGAATCAATTGTGCAACACCTCCGGATGGAGTTCCCACTCCCCCGGATGAAAAGTCTGACGATTTAGAAAATCCGCTTCCCAGTTCTCAACTCCTGGGATATAGATTGCTGATAGATGGCAAGAGTGAGTCTCTGCCCATCGATTATTTTGGTAACCTCTATCATCGCTAGAGAACTCTTTGTTCCCCCCTGATGATTGATATATGCTACAGTCGTGATATTCTCAGACTGGAATCTTATGAATCTGGCCGAAGCCAGCTGAGGCCACGCCTGAAGCGCGTTGAATATCGTTATCAGTTCTAGAATATTTATCGGGAGGAGAGCCTCCTCCTGAGTCCACAAACCCTGTGCTTTCTGGGAATTCCAGACTGCACCCCAGCCTAATAGGCTGGCGTCCGTCGTCACTATGACCCACGCTGGCCTGTGGAAACACATTCCCTGGGACAGATGATCCTGAGACAACCACCAAAGAAGAGGGGCTCTGGTCTCTTGATCCAGATTTATCTGAGGAGATAAATCTGCATAATCCCCATTCCACTGTTTGAGCATGCATAGTTGCAGTGGTCTGAGATGCAAGCAAACAAATGGAACAAATGTCCATTGCCGCTACTATTAGTCCGATTACCTCCATACACTGAGCCACTGACGGCCGAGGAATGGAATGAAGAGCTCGGCAGGTGGTTAAAATCTTTGATTTCCTGACCTCCGTCAGAAAAATTTTCATGTCCACCGAATCTATCAGAGTTCCCAGGAATGGAACTTTTGTTAGAGGGCTAAGTGAACTCTTTTTTACGTTCACCTTCCACCCGTGAGATCTTAGAAAAGCCAACACAATGTCTGTGTGAGACTTGTCTAGTTGGTAAGTCGACGTCTGAATTAAGATATCGTCCAGGTAAGGCGCCACTGCTATGCCCCGCGGCCTTAGAACCGCAAGAAGGGACCCTAGCACCTTTGTGAAAATTCTGGGAGCTGTGGCCAACCCGAAGGGAAGAGCCACAAATTGGTAATGCTTGTCCAGAAAGGCGAACCTGAGGAACTGGTGATGATCTTTGTGGATAGGGATGTGTAGATACGCATCCTTTAAGTCCACGGTGGTTGACCCTCCTGGATCATTGGTAAAATAGTCCGAATGGTCTCCATCTTGAAAGATGGGACTCTGAGGAATTTGTTTAGGATCTTGAGATCTAAAATTGGTCTGAAGGTTCCCTCTTTTTTGGGAACCACAAACAGATTGGAGTAAAACCCCTGCCCCTGTTCTGCTTTCGGAACTGGGCGGATCACTCCCATGGTATATAGGTCTTCTACACAGCATAAGAACGCCTCTCTTTTTTGTCTGGTTTGTAGACAATTGAGAAAGATGGAATCTCCCCCTTGGAGGAGAATCTTTGAAATCTAGAAGATACCCCTGGGTAACGATTTCTAAAGTCCAGTAGTCCTGAACATCTCTTGCCCAAGCCTGAGCAAAGAGAGAAAGTCTGCCCCCTACTAGATCCGGTCCCGGATCGGGGGCTACCCCTTCATGCTGTCTTGGTGGCAGCAGCGGGCTTCTTGGCCTGTTTACCTTTGTTCCAAGTCTGGTTAGGTCTCCAGACTGACTTGGATTGAGCAAAATTCCCCTCTGGTTTTGCAGCAGGGTAAGAGGTAGAGGGACCACCTTTGAAGTTTCGAAAGGAACGAAAATTATTTTGTTTGGTCCTCATCTTATTTGTCTTATCCTGAGGAAGGGCATGGCCTTTCCCTCCAGTGATGTCTGAAATGATCTCTTTCAGTTCAGGCCCGAATAGGGTCTTACCTTTGAAAGGGATGGCTAAAAGCTTAGATTTTGATGACACATCAGCAGACCAGGACTTAAGCCATAACGCTCTACGCGCTAAAAATGGCAAAACCTGAATTCTTTGCCGCTAATTTAGCCAGTTGAAAGGCGGCATCTGTAATGAAAGAATTAGCTAGCTTGAGAGCCCTAATTCTATCCAGAATATCATCAAATGGGGTCCCAACCTGAAGAGCCTCCTCCAGAGCCTCGAACCAAAAAGCAGCTGCAGTAGTTACAGGAACAATGCACGCTATAGGTTGGAGAAGAAAATCCTGATGAACAAATATTTTCTTAAAGAGACCCTCTAATTTTTTATCCATAGGATCTTTGAAAGCACAACTGTCCTCAATAGGTATAGTTGTACGCTTAGCCAGGGTAGAAATAGCTCCCTCCACCTTAGGGACCGTCTGCCACGAGTCCCGCATGGTGTCTATGGGAAACATTTTCTTAAAAGTAGGAGGGGGAGCGAACGGAATACCTGGTCTATCCCACTCCTTAGTAACAATGTCCGAAATCCTCTTAGGGACCGGAAAAACATCAGTGTAGGCAGGAACCTCTAGAAATCTGTCCATTTTACACAATTTCTCTGGAACTACAATAGGGTCACAATCATCCAGAGTCGCTAAAACCTCCCTGAGCAACAAGCGGAGGTGTTCTAGTTTAAATTTAAAAGCCGTCATATCTGAGTCTGTCTGAGGGAACATCTTTCCAGAATCAGAAATCTCTCCGTCAGACAGCAAATCCCTCACCCCCAACTCAGAACATTGTAAGGGTACATTGGATATGGCTAATAAAGCGTCAGAGGGCTCAGCGTTTGTTCACACACCAGACCTACTGCGCTTCCCCTGCAACCCAGGCAGCTTAGATAAAACCTCTGTGAGGGTAGTATTCATAACTGTGGCCATATCTTGCAGGGTGAAAGAATTAGACGCACTAGAAGTACTTGGCGTCGCTTGTGCGGGCGTTAATGGTTGTGACACTTGGGGAGAATTAGATGGCATAACCTGATTCCCTTCTGACTGAGAATCATCCTGCGACATACTTTTAGTAGCTAAAATATGTTCTTTGCAATTTATTGACCTTTCAGTGCATGAGGGACACATTCTAAGTGGGGGTTCCACAATGGCTTCTAAACATATTGAACAATGACTTTCTTCAATGTCAGACATGTTGAACAGGCTAGTAATGACTACAAACAAGCTTGAAAAACACTTTATTTAGTGAAAAAAACAACAATCTTAAAAAACGGTACTGCGCCTTTAAGAGAAAAAAAGCATACACGTTGTGCAAAAATGCTTTTAAAATACACCAAACTTTCCAAATTTTTGATAGCAGACTCAATGTGTGTAGTAAAGTTTGCCCCACAAGAAATTAAACATTTAACCCTTTAATGTGCAAACCGGATTGTAATAAGGCCTAAATCCGGAAAAACACCCCCAGCACCTTGCCACAGCCCTGCTGTGGTGCCTACCTGTCCTCAGGGATTGTAAATATGGGGTTAAAGCTTCAATTTAGCCCAAAACATCCACAAGGGCCCTCAGGAGTTGGAGCTTGCTGAGTGAAAACAACTGCGCATCTGATGCGCGAAAATAGGCCCCGCCCATCTCACTCGATGTCTCTACAGCCTCAAAGAACCGCACCAGAGCGGTTTTAAACTAGCCATGTGGGTTCTGAGACCCAAAAATTAAGCCAAGTGTCCTGCACCCCTCAGCCTCTATGGGAACTGTACTGGATCTTAGTGACAAATGCTAAGATCATCCTCCTCCAGGCAGAAGTCTTCATCCATCTGCTGCCTGAGAGTAAATAGTACACACCGGTACCATTTAAAACAAAAAACTCTTGATTGAAGAAATTAAAAACTAATACTTTATCACCTTTCACTTTACCCTTCTTAGTACTTAGAGTAGGCAAAGAGAATGACTGGGGGTGGAGCTAAGGTAGGAACTATATAGACAGCTCTGCTGTGGTGCTCTTTGCCACTTCCTGTTAGCAGGAGGATAATATCCCACAAGTAAAGGATGAATCCGTGGACTCGTCGTACCTTATAGAAGAAATTACGATTATCTTAGCTTTTAGTGTAGGTATAATCTAGATTAAAGACACAGAGAAAATTGTATTCCTTCCTTGTGATCCTTTTGCCCACTCTCTCTTTTTTCTTATTTTTCTCTTCTTTGAGATCAGTTTTTTGTTCTACCATTTGCTAATTTTGTGCTTCATTTCAGCTCAAAATTTTTAAGGATCTTAAAGTTGGTTCTTCAATCAAGTTCAAGAAGTTTGGATTGTATTTTCTTCACATAGTTTTTGGTTTTTCTATACTTTGTTGTCCAGTTGTACCATAATCAATCGTTTTCACTGCCTGAACTTAATGGTCAATATTTTGTTCAGTTGGAGATTCATCCTATTTGGACTTTTAGTTCCATTTGGAGTTTTCAAACAAACTATTTTCCCTATGTTTAGCAACAAATTAGAAAGAGGAGATAGTGATTGTGCTTGTACTAGTTATGCTACCAGGGTCTCATCCCCAGAGGCAGATTTTTTTTTCCACTTTCTGCAATGAGATTTTTTTAGTGAAAAGTTTTCTGCAGGCCATTTTTAAATAAAATTCAATTTTAAATTAGGCAGTTACACTAAAGCACCAGTACAATTGCAATGTGTTGGTTAACTAAAGAATAAAACAATTTTTAACGTTTTATAATATAGTGCAGTAGTTGAAAATTGCATTGCAAATTAGCTGCAGACAAACTAAATTATAAAATGTCTCTAGAATAAATTTGTTTCCTTTTCTCTTGGTCTAACATAGAAATGTAGTAATAAAAAAGTGCAATGCTCATAAGAACGTCTTACATTCAGAACAAACAGCTTTGCAGACTAGGAAAGGCTAGGGGAGTGTTTGAAAAAAAGCCAGTTAATAAATCAATGGACTGCTGCATATTTGGCTGTTAACTTCAAACAGCACGTTTCTCTTGATGCACTGCAACACTTAAACAGTGCAACCAGAACACAGCTCTGTTTGAAGAGTTAAAGCACTAACAGTTCCTGCATGGGTTCTGTTCTTTCTGCAGACGTGCTGCATTTTCTGCGATTACATCTTAGATCACTGTATGTTCTGCCTACTCTCATCCTATTGCTCATCTTTATCTGGTGATCCTCACTGTGTTTAGGTCATTTGTCACTTGTTTTACCCTGTTCATTTTCTTTGTTTTTTTTCTCTTGTAGTGTAATAACTTTAACTGTACTTTACAGGGTTGCATATGAGCAATAAAGAAAGTTTATACAAAATACTTGTCTCTATGTCTTTAATAAAATCTAAATTATACCTACACTAAAAACTGGGATAATCATCAATTATGCGTTTTTAAACCATGGATAAACTGTTGATATTAAGAAAATGAGTTTAAAAGTATAATTTCTGTGTCTTGGGTAAAAAATTCAAAACCCACGTGAAGAATGTAGAAACTCCCTAAAGTCTAAGGTCAAAGGTGGATTGGATTGACCAATCTTTGTTCTAAACTCTAGTTTTGCAAGGGTCCATGTCACATTATATTTGGCAGGACCTGACACTTGAAAATCACTTTGGGACTTTCTAAGTAATTTGTCTGAGCCTTAAACTCAAGTTGCTTTTCTCTATTAAGTTTTTCATCATGCATATTTTACTGCATATAAATCAAAATTAATATACATACCATCCTTATCCCCACGAGACCCACCAGCGAGGAATCTGGATACTAACGGAGTGCTTGACAAAGACAAACAAGTTGAAATAAAAACACTTTGTGCGGGTCTGATTTTCAGAAAATGTCCCCACAGCAAACCGAATGCAATCATTAGAATAGTCATGAAGCAGGGTCCTTGTACAGCTATCTTCCATACCTGAGGAATTAACAGATAACTTATCAGCAAAACATAATGTTCCTCTACATATAACTGATAACACTATCCGCCAATAGAAAACATTTGCATTACTTTTTTATACTGCAATGTGTCTCATCTGAACCTTCAATAATTTGTGTACCTCTTGTTCCCATAACAAATAACAGATCTAGCTTACTATTCAATGCAATTGCCATAGAGTCTTCAGTCTTTTAGACTCCAAAAGAATGTTTCCATCTCCCTTGACAATGATCACACCAGTCCTAAAGATGTTCACTCTAACTATAAAACTATCAATCTATTCCCTTTGTAATCGGAACATTAAAACTGTTAGTGTACACCTTTTTTAATCTTCTAACTATAAGTTACACCCGTCAAAATCTGGTCTGGCTCAGAGCACTTTAATGAAACAGCATTCACAAGGATTGCAGCACCAAAAGGCCACTTCCCTGTATACAACCATCTGACACAGTTGGCCACCAATTAGGGATATCAGTCCTTCATGTCTGTAGCATCCCAACAAACTCCTAGTTCATAACCCTCTATAAATAATTAATTTTTACAGTGCCTACGTCTCTTGCAGTACTTCAATATATAGTAATTTTTCTCTCAAATCTCGTTTGCCAATGCTTCTACTCTTGGTAAATTAACCAGCTACTTGGGATTCAGATTCCATGTCTACAGTGATGACACCTCAATCAGCCTAGCTGCCTCCTCAATCTCTTTCTCCCTCCCCCCCATTATGGAGGGACATAAGTGGCATTCTAACTGAATGTTTGGTCACTTAAAAGAAAATAACAAATCACATACCCCTAGATTACGAGTTTTGCGCTAAACAGGGTGCAAAACTAACTCCAAAAGTTGCGTTATTTCACCCTCCATAGAGCTGCCATTACGAGTTACTGAAAAGTCTCCTTGTGCGTGCGAAATGGTGGCGTTAAGCTTCATAACGCACAAAATCCAAGGGCTGCTTTGATGTGCTCGTGCACGCTTTCCTCCATAGATATCAATGGGAAGAGAGTGTTAAAAAAATACCTAACTCCTGAATGAAAATTCTCTGTAATGCAACGCCATTGATGTCTATGGGGATAAAAAAAAGACGTTTAAATCTAACACCCTAACATAAACCCCAAGTCTAAACACCCCTAATCCGCCCCCCCGGACATTGCCACCACCTAAATAAAGTTATTAATCCCTAATCTGCCGCTCCCGACATCGCTGCCACTAATAAAAGTTATTAACCCCTATTCCGCCACTCCCCGACATCACCGCCACTATAATAAAGCTATTAACCCTTATTCTGCTGCTCCCCGACATTGCCAAAACTATAATAAAGTTATTAACCCCTATACATCCGGCCTCCCACATCGCTGCAACTAAATAAACCTATTAACCTCTAAACCTCCGGCCTCCCACATCTCCGCCACTAAATAAACCTATTAACCCCTAAACCGCCGGCCCCCACATCGCAAAACACTAAATTAAACTATTAACCCCAAACCTAACACCGCCCTAACTTTAAAATTAAAATTACAATATAACTATATTTAAATAAATAAAAACTTACCTGTGAAATAAAAATAAACCTTACATTAAACTATAAATTAACCTAACCTTACTATTCTAATAAAATAAAAAATACTACCAATTAAAAAATGTAAATTACAAATTTAAAAAAAACCTTACACTACGAGAATTAAAATTAAAAAATCTAAAATTACAAAAAATAATAAACACTAAATTACAAAAAATAAAAAACACTAAGCTTGCAAAAAATAATTAACGAAATTATCAAAAATAAAAACAATTACACCTAATCTAATAGCCGTACACTGAAGCTTCAATGCAAGGTAGCCGTTTCAAAATGGCGTACCTTGTATTCCTATTGGCTGACTTGATTCTTCAAATTCAAATCAGCCAATAGGATGAGAGCTTCTAAAATACTATTGGCTGTTCAAAACAGCCAATAGGATGAGAGCTACTGGAATCCTATTGGCACCGCACAACCTGTAATACCGGCGCAATGAAAATCCCACGCAAAAAAGTAATTTTTTTTTAGTGCAGAATGGCCGTTTGCGTTACAGGCTAAAATGCTTGCAGTATAGCTATACCGACACAATTCGGAATAGCTGCGTTACTGCCTTTATGCTGAAATTGCAATGCAAAACTCGTAATCTAGGTGATATTGAATTGTATGTATTTGCATTATGACACAGGGGAAGTCTCCCTAAGGGTTATGGGGGGAATTAGCATGCTTAGAGGGATATGGCTGCATGCCACTGATGAGGCCCACAGAAGGCCGAAATGATTGTCTGGCAAGGAAGGAACTCCAGGGGGTGCAGAAATCGCATCTTTAGCACAACAAACTTTTTTTTTTTTCAACAATTTTTTTTTCATTTTCAGAATTATATTCAGCGGCTGCGGGCCTGCGCCATAAGCCGCTAACAGTTTTAAACAGAGTGTTGACGCAGGTTACCATAGCAACGCTTTGAAACATTTGCTGCTGAGTGTGAAAGAAGGAGCCATGAGCTGTCCCATGTGAATGCAGCCAGTAACGCAGTTAAAGCCTCCCTAGTGAGACTGTGAAGTTGAAGGAAGAGATAACTCCATTGCTAAACCTAGCTGTCTACTAATTGCAACCTCATAACTCCGTTTTGCCTGCCCATAGCAAGTCATTCCACCGAAGGTATAGGAAGAGAAAGGGAAAGAACCATTAAGGTGCAGAGGTGACTGAAGTTTATATAAAAAATAAATCCTGTCTCAAAATGACAGGGTGGGCCGTGGACTCGGTATATCGTAAAAGAAATCAATTTATCAGGTAAGCATAAATTTCCTTTTCTTTTACAAGATATACCGAGTCCACGGTTTCATCCTTTACTTGTGGGATACCAATACCAAAGCTTTAGGACATGGATGAAAGGGAGGGACAAGACAGGATCCTAAACGGAAGGCACCACTGCTTGAAGCACCTTTCTCCCAAAAATAGCCTCAGAAGAATCAAATTTGGAAAATTTGGAAAAAGTCGCAGCCTTACAAATCTGTTCAACAGAAGCATCGTTTTTAAAAGCCCATGTGGAAGTCACAGCTCTAGTGGAATGAGCCGTAATCTTTTCAGGAGGCTGCTGTCCAGCAGTCTCGTATGCCAAACGTATGATGCTTTTCAGCCAAAAAGAAAGAGAGGTAGCTGTAGCTTTTTGACCTCTACGCTTCCCAGAATAAACAACAAACAGAGAAGATGTTTGACGGAAATCCTTGGTTGCTTGCAAGTAAAACTTCAAAGCACGAACCACGTCTAAGTTATGTAACAGACGCTCCTTCTTAGAAGAAGGATTAGGACACAGAGAAGAAACAACAATTTCCTGATTAATATTCTTATTTGAAACAACCTTAGAAAGGAATCCAGGTTTAGTACACAAAACCACCTTATCAGAATGGAATATAAGATAAGGGGAATCACATTGCAATGCAGAAAGCTCAGAAACTCTTCGAGCAGAAGAGATAGCAACTAAAAACAAAACTTTCCAAGATAACAGCTTAATATCTATGGAATGCATGGGTTTAAACGGAACCCCTTGAAGAACATTAAGAACTAAATTCAAGCTCCATGGCGGAGCAATTGATTTAAACACAGGCTTGATTCTGATTAAAGCCTGACAAAATGCCTGAACATCTGGGACATCTGCCAGATGCTTGTGAAGCAAAATTGACAAAGCAGAAATTTGTCCCTTCAAGGAACTATCTGATAATCCCTTCTCTAATCCTTCTTAGAGAAAAGACAAAATCCTAGGAATCTTCATCTTACTCCATGAGTAACCCTTGGATTCACACCAATACAGATATTTACGCCATATCTTATGGTAAATTTTTCTAGTGACCGGCTTGCGAGCCTGAATCAGGGTATCAATGACCGGCTCAGGGAAAACCCGTTTAGATAAAATCAAGCGTTCAATCTCCAAGCAGTCAGCTGCAGAGAAGTTAGATTTGGATGTTGGAACGGACCTTGAATGAGAAGGTCCTTTCTCAATGGCAGTCTCCACGGTGGCAGAGACGACATGTCCACTAGATCTGCATACCAGGTCCTGCGTGGCCACGCAGGCGCTATTAAAATTACTGAAGCCCTCTCCTGTTTGATTCTGGCAATAACACGAGGAAGGAGAGGAAAAGTTGGAAACACATAAGCCAGGTTGAACGACCAAGGTACTGCTAGAGCATCTATCAGTACAGCCTTGGGATCCCTTGACCTGGACCCGTAACGTGGAAGTTTGGCGAGATGCCATCAGATCCAATTCCGGTGTGCCCCATTGATGAATCAAGGCTGCAAACACCTCCGGATGGAGTTCCCACTCCCCCGGATGAAAAGTCTGACAACTTAGAAAATCCGCTTCCCAGTTCTCTACTCCTGGGATATAGATCGCAGACAGATGGCAAGAGTGAGTCTCCACCCATCGGATTATCTTTGATACTTCTATCATCGCTAGAGAACTCCTTGTTCCCCCCTGATGATTGATATATGCCACAGTCGTGATATTGTCCGACTGGAATCTTATGAATTTGGCTGAAGCCAACTGAGGCCACGCCAGCAGCGCATTGAATATCACTCAGTTCCAGAATATTGATTGGTAATTGAGACTCCGCCTGAGTCCACATACCCTGAGCCTTTAGGGAATTCCAGACTGCACCCCAGCCCAGAAGACTGGCGTCCGTCGTTACTATTACCCAAGATGGCCTGCGGAAGCACATCCCTTGGGACAGATTGTCCTGCGACAACCACCACCGAAGAGAGTCTCTGGTCTCTTGATCCAGATTTATCTGAGGAGATAAATTTGCATAATCCCCATTCCACTGACTGAGCATGCACAGTAGTAGTGGTCTTAAATGAAAGCGAGCAAACGGGATGATATCCATTGCCGCTACCATTAGTCCGATGACTTCCATACACTGAGCCACTGATGGCCACTGAATGGACTGCAGAGCCCTGCAAGTATTTAGAATCTTTGATTTTCTGACTTCTGTCAGAAATATTTTCATATTTTCTGAGTCTATCAGAGTTCCCAGGAATGGAACTCTGGTCTGTGGAACTAGTGAACTCTTTTCTACATTCACTTTTCAACCGTGAGTTCTCAGAAATGACAACACAATGTCTGTGTGAGATTTGGACAGATGAAATGTTGACACCTGAATAAGGATATCGTCCAGATAGGGCGCCACTGCTATGCCTCGCGGCCTGAGAACCGCTAGAAGAGATCCTAGAACCTTTGTGAAGATCCTGGGAGCCGTGGCCAACCCGAAGGGCAGAGCCACAAACTGATAATGTTTGTCATGAAATGCAAATCGCAGGAACTGATGGTGATCCTTGTGGATAGGGATGGGAAGATACGCATCCTTCAGGTCCACCGTGGTCATGTATTGACCCTCCTGGATCATAGGCAGAATTGTACGAATAGTCTCCATCTTGAACAATGGGACTCTGAGAAACTTGTTTAGACACTTGAGATCTAAAATCGGTCTGAAGGTTCCCTCTTTTTTGGGAACCACGAAAAGGTTGAATAGAACCCCTGCCCTTGTTCCCGATCTGGAACCGGGCAAATTACACCCATGGTGTAGAGGTCTTTTACACAGCGTAAGAATGCCTCTCTTTTTGTCTGGTGTACAGAAAAACGTGAAAGATGAAATCTTCCCCTTGGGGGGAAGTCTTTGAAATCCAACCGATACCGCCTGGGCCACAATTTCCAATGCCCAGGGATCCTGTACATCCCTTGCCCAAGCCTGAGCAAAGAAAGAGAGTCTGCCCCCTACTAGATCCGGTCCCGGATCGGGGGTTGCCCCTTCATGCTGTCTTGGTAGCAGCAGCGGGCTTTTTGACTTGTTTACCTTTATTCCAGGTCTGATAAGGTCTCCAGACCGCCTTGGATTGCGCAAAGTTCCCTTCCTGCTTAGTAGAGGAAGGGGAAGCAGAGGATGTTCCTTTAAAATTTCGAAAGGAACGAAAATTATTTTGTTTATTCCTCATCTTGAGGGGCTTGTCCTGAGGTAGGGCGTGACCCTTACCTCCAGTAATGTCAGAGATTATTTCCTTCAGTTCAGGACCGAATAGGGTCTTACCCTTGAAGGGAATAGTCAAAAGCTTAGATTTAGACGATACGTCAGCCGACCATGACTTTAGCCATAACGCTCTACGCGCTACAATGGCAAAGCCTGCATTTTTCGCTGCTAACTTTGCAAGTTGAAAAGCAGCATCCGTCATAAAAGAATTTGCTAGCGTCAAACCAAAAAGCAGCTGCAGTAGTTACTGGAACCATGCAAGCTATATAGGCTGTAAGAGAAAACCCTGGGGACCCTCCAATTTTTTATCCATAGGGTCTTTAAACGCACAACTGTCCTCAATGGGTATAGTTGTACGTTTAGCTCCCTCCACCTTGGGAATCAATTGCCAAAAATCCCGCATGGTGTCAGATATGGGAAACATTTTCTTAAAAGTAGGAGGGGGAGAAAACGGTATACCTGGTGTATCCCATTCCTTCTTAACAATTTCCGAAATTCTCTTAGGAACCGGAAAAACATAATTTATGTAAGAACTTACCTGATAAATTCATTTCTTTCATATTAGCAAGAGTCCATGAGCTAGTGACGTATGGGATATACATTCCTACCAGGAGGGGCAAAGTTTCCCAAACCTTAAAATGCCTATAAATACACCCCTCACCACACCGACAATTCAGTTTAACGAATAGCCAAGAAGTGGGGTGATAAGAAAAAAGTGCGAAAGCATAAAAAATAAGGAATTGGAATAATTGTGCTTTATACAAAAAAATCATAACCACCACAAAAAAGGGCGGGCCTCATGGACTCTTGCTAATATGAAAGAAATGAATTTATCAGGTAAGTTCTTACATAAATTATGTTTTCTTTCATGTAATTAGCAAGAGTCCATGAGCTAGTGACGTATGGGATAATGACTACCCAAGATGTGGATCTTTCCACGCAAGAGTCACTAGAGAGGGAGGGATAAAATAAAGACAGCCAATTCCTGCTGAAAATAATCCACACCCAAAATAAAGTTTAATGAAAAACATAAACAGAAGATTCAAACTGAAACCGCTGCCTGAAGTACTTTTCTACCAAAAACTGCTTCAGAAGAAGAAAATACATCAAAATGGTAGAATTTAGTAAAAGTATGCAAAGAGGACCAAGTTGCTGCTTTGCAAATCTGATCAACCGAAGCTTCATTCCTAAACGCCCAGGAAGTAGAAACTGACCTAGTAGAATGAGCTGTAATCCTTTGAGGCGGAGTTTTACCCGACTCGACATAGGCATGATGAATTAAAGATTTCAACCAAGATGCCAAAGAAATGGCAGAAGCTTTCTGGCCTTTTCTAGAACCGGAAAAGATAACAAATAGACTAGAAGTCTTTTGGAAATTCTTAGTAGCTTCAACATATTTCAAAGCTCTAACAACATCCAAAGAATGCAACGATTTCTCCTTAGAATTCTTAGGATTAGGACATAATGAGGGAACCACAATTTCTCTACTAATGTTGTTGGAATTCATAACCTTAGGTAAAAATTCAAAAGAAGTTCGCAACACCGCCTTATCCTGATGAAAAATCAGAAAAGGAGACTCACAAGAAAGAGCAGATAATTCAGAGACTCTTCTGGCAGAAGAGATCGCCAAAAGGAACAAAACTTTCCAAGAAAGTAATTTAATATCCAATGAATGCATGGGTTCAAAAGGAGGAGCTTGAAGAGCCCCCAGAACCAAATTCAAACTCCAAGGAGGAGAAATTGACTTAATGACAGGTTTTATACGAACCAAAGCTTGTACAAAACAATGAATATCAGGAAGATTAGCAATCTTTCTGTGAAAAAGAACAGAAAGAGCAGAGATTTGTCCTTTCAAAGAACTTGCGGATAAACCTTTATCTAAACCATCCTGAAGAAACTGTAAAATTCTCGGAATTCTAAAAGAATGCCAAGAAAAATGATGAGAAAGACACCAAGAAATATAAGTCTTCCAGACTCTATAATATATCTCTCTAGATACAGATTTACAAGCCTGTAACATAGTATTAATCACAGAGTCAGAGAAACCTCTTTGACCAAGAATCAAGCGTTCAATCTCCATACCTTTAAATTTAAGGATTTGAGATCCTGATGGAAAAAAGGACCTTGCGACAGAAGGTCTGGCCTTAGCGGAAGAGTCCACGGATGGCAAGAGGCCATCCGGACAAGATCCGCATACCAAAACCTGTGAGGCCATGCCGGAGCTACCAGCAGAACAAACGAGCATTCCTTCAGAATCTTGGAGATTACTCTTGGAAGAAGAACTAGAGGCGGAAAGATATAGGCAGGATGATACTTCCAAGGAAGTGATAATGCATCCACTGCTTCCGCCTGAGGATCCCGGGATCTGGACATATACCTGGGAAGTTTCTTGTTTAGATGAGACGCCATCAGATCTATTTCTGGAAGCTCCCACATTTGAACAATCTGAAGAAATACCTCTGGGTGAAGAGACCATTCGCCCGGATGCAACGTTTGGCGACTGAGATAATCCGCTTCCCAATTGTCTATACCTGGGATATGAACCGCAGAGATTAGACAGGAGCTGGATTCCGCCCAAACCAGAATTCGAGATACTTCTTTCATAGCCAGAGGACGGTGAGTCCCTCCTTGATGATTGATGTATGCCACAGTTTTGACATTGTCTGTCTGAAAACAAATGAACGATTCTCTCTTCAGAAGAGGCCAAGACTGAAGAGCTCTGAAAATTGCACGGAGTTCCAAAATATTGATCGGTAATCTCACCTCCTGAGATTCCCAAACTCCTTGTGCCGTCAGAGATCCCCACACAGCTCCCCAACCTGTAAGACTTGCATCTGTTGAAATTACAGTCCAGGTCGGAAGAACAAAAGAAGCCCCCTGAATTAAACGATGGTGATCTGTCCACCACGTTAGAGAGTGTCGTACAATCGGTTTTAAAGATATTAATTGAGATATCTTTGTGTAATCCCTGCACCATTGATTCAGCATACAGAGCGGAAGAGGTCGCATGTGAAAACGAGCAAAGGGGATCGCGTCCGATGCAGCAGTCATAAGACCTAGAATTTCCATACATAAGGCTACCGAAGGGAATGATTGTGACTGAAGGTTTCGACAAGCTGAAATCAATTTTAGACGTCTCTTGTCTGTCAAAGACAGAGTCATGGACACTGAATCTATCTGGAAACCCAGAAAGGTTACCCTTGTCTGAGGAATCAATTAACTTTTTAGTGAATTGATCCTTCAACCATGATCTTGAAGAAACAACACAAGTCGATTCGTATGAGATTCTGCTAAATGTAAAGACTGAGCAAGTACCAAGATATCGTCCAAATAAGGAAATACCACAATACCCTGTTCTCTGATTACAGACAGAAGGGCACCGAGAACCTTTGTAAAAATTCTTGGAGCTGTAGCTAGGCCAAACGGCAGAGCCACAAACTGGTAATGCTTGTCCAGAAAAGAGAATCTCAGGAACTGATAATGATCTGGATGAATCGGAATATGCAGATATGCATCCTGTAAATCTATTGTGGACATATAATGCACTTGCTGAACAAAAGGCAAGATAGTCCTTATAGTTACCATTTTGAACGTTGGTATCCTTACATAACGATTCAATATTTTTAGATCCAGAACTGGTCTGAAGGAATTCTCCTTCTTTGGTACAATGAAGAGATTCAAATAAAACCCCAGCCCCTGTTCCAGAACTGGAACTGGCATAATTACTCCAGCCAACTCTAGATCTGAAACACATTTCAGAAATGCTTGAGCTTTCACTGGATTTACTGGGACACGGGAAAGAAAAAATCTCTTTGCAGGAGGTCTTATCTTGAAACCAATTCTGTACCCTTCTGAAACAATGTTCTGAATCCAAAGATTGTGAACAGAATTGATCCAAATTTCTTTGAAAAAACGTAACCTGCCCCCTACCAGCTGAGCTGGAATGAGGGCTGCACCTTCATGTGGACTTAGAAGCTGGCTTTGCTTTTCTAGAAGGCTTGGATTTATTCCAGACTGGAGATGGTTTCCAAACTGAAACTGCTCCTGAGGATGAAGGATCAGGTTTTTGTTCTTTGTTGAAACGAAAGGAACGAAAACGATTATTAGCCCTGTTTTTACCCTTAGATTTTTTATCCTGTGGTAAAAAAGTTCCTTTCCCACCAGTAACAGTTGAGATAATAGAATCCAACTGAGAACCAAATCATTTGTTACCCTGGAAAGAAATGGAAAGTAGAGTCGATTTAGAAGACATATCAGCATTCCAAGTTTTAAGCCATAAAGCTCTTCTAGCTAAAATAGCTAGAGACATAAACCTGACATCAACTCTGATAATATCAAAAATGGCATCACAGATAAAATTATTAGCATGTTGAAGAAGAATAATAATATTATGAGAATCATGATCTGTTACTTGTTGCGCTAAAGTTTCGAACCAAAAAGTTGAAGCTGCAGCAACATCAGCCAATGATATAGCAGTTCTAAGAAGATTACCTGAACACAGATAAGCTTTTCTTAGAAAGGATTCAATTTTCCTATCTAAAGGATCCTTAAACGAAGTACCATCTGACGTAGGAATAGTAGTACGTTTAGCAAGGGTAGAAATAGCCCCATCAACTTTAGGGATTTTGTCCCAAAATTCTAATCTGTCAGACGGCACAGGATATAATTGCTTAAAACGTTTAGAAGGAGTAAATGAATTACCCAAATTATTCCATTCTCTGGAAATTACTTCAGAAATAGCACCAGGAACAGGAAAAACTTCTGGAATAAATTCCATTTTAAATAAATATGAAGATTTATCAGCATCAACCTCTGAGACAGAATCCTCTGAACCAGAAGAGTCATTAGAATCAGAATGATGATGTTCATTTAAAAATTCATCTGTATAAAGAGAAGTTTTAAAAGATTTTTTATGTTTACTAGAAGGAGGAATAACAGACATAGCCTTCTTGATGGATTCAGAAACAAAATCTCTTATGTTATCGGGAACATTCTGAACATTAGATGTTGATGGAACTGCAACAGGTAATGGTACATTACTAAAGGAAATATTATCTGCATTAACAAGTTTGTCATGACAATTAATACAAACAACAGCTGGAGGAACAGCTACCAAAAGTTTACAGCAGATACACTTAGCTTTGGTAGTTCCAGCACCAGACAGCGATTTTCATGAAGTATCTTCTGACTCAGATGCAACGTGAGACATCTTGCAATATGTAAGAGAAAAAACAACATATAAAGCAAAATTGATCAAATTCCTTAAATGACAGTTTCAGGAATGGGAAAAAAATGCCAAGGAACAAGCTTCTAGCAACCAGAAGCAAAGAAAAAATGAGACTTAAATAATGTGGAGACAAAAGCGACGCCCATATTTTTTTAGCGCCAAATAAGACGCCCACATTATTTGGCGCCTAAATGCTTTTTGCGCCAAAAATGACGCCACGTCCGGAACGCCGACATTTTTGGCGCAAAAGAATGTAAAAAAATGACGCAACTTCCGGCGACACGCATGACGTCGGAAACAGAAAAGATTTTTTGCGCCAAAAAAGTCCGCGCCAAGAATGACGCAATAAAATGAAGCATTTTCAGCCCCCGCGAGCCTAACAGCCCACAGGGAAAAAAAGTCAAATTTTTAAGGTAAGTGCATTATCCCAAATATGAAACTGACTGTCTGAAAATAAGGAATGTTGAACATCCTGAGTCAAGGCAAATAAATGTTTGAATACATATATTTAGAACTTTATTAAAAAAGTGCCCAACCATAGCTTAGAGTGTCACAGAAAATAAGACTTACTTACCCCAGGACACTCATCTACATGTTTGTAGAAAGCCAAACCAGTACTGAAACGAAAATCAGCAGAGGTAATGGTATATATATAAGAGTATATCGTCGATCTGAAAAGGGAGGTAAGAGATGAATCTCTACGACCGATAACAGAGAACCTATGAAATAGACTCCGTAGAAGGAGATCATTGAATTCAAACAGGCAATACTCTCCTCACATCCCTCTGACATTCACTGCACGCTGAGAGGAAAACCGGGCACCAACCTGCTGCGGAGCGCATATCAACGTAGAATCTAGCACAAACTTACTTCACCACCTCCATAGGAGGCAAAGTTTGTAAAACTGAATTGTGGGTGTGGTGAGGGGTGTATTTATAGGCATTTTAAGGTTTGGGAAACTTTGCCCCTCCTGGTAGGAATGTATATCCCATACGTCACTAGCTCATGGACTCTTGCTAATTACATGAAAGAAAACATCAGTGTAAGTAGGTACTTCCAAATATTTGACCATTTTACGCAATTTTTCTGGGGGAATCGTGATCGGGTCACAATCATCCAGAGTCGCCAGAACCTCCCTGAGCAACAGACTGAGGTGTTCCAGTTTAAATTTAAAGGACAAGACGTCCGAATCTATCTGAGGTAATACATTTCCTGATTCTGAAAGTTCTCCCTCAGACATAAAATCCCTGACCCCCATATCAGAACACTGTGAGGGTGCATCGGAAATAGCCACTAGGGCATCAGAGGGTTCAGCATTTACATCAGAACCGGCCTACTGCGTTTACCCTGCAAAACTGGCAGTTTAGATAATACCTCTGTAAGGGTAGTAGACATCACTGCAGACACATCTTGCAAAGTAAAAGAATTAGACGCACTAGAAGTACTTGTCATCACTTGTGCGGGGGTTAAAGGTTGAGACACTTGGGGAGAATTAGGTGGCATAACAGACTGAACATCATCAGTAGACACACTTTCATTACCTAAAATGTAACCTTTACAGTGTAGGGCCCTTTCAATACAAGAGGGGCACAATGTAAGAGGGGGTTCCACAACGACTTCTAAACACATAGAACATTGACTTTCTTCAATGTCAGACATGTTGAACAGGCCATGTAACACCACAGAAAAGTTAAACACTTTATTTGAAAGTATAAAACAGTTTAACAAAAAAACGGTACTGCGCCTTTAAGGAATTAAAAAACGCAAAGTTCTGCAAAACCGCTAAGAATGAAACACAGATGCACAATTTTTAGATAATTCTGCCCTAAAAAGCATCCGGATATTGCACCCCAAGTAAGGACAGTTAAACAAATTATTTAATAAGGATAATGACATTTTGACTAAAACTCTTATTAACGTTTATCCGCACCTCTACCTGCCCCCAGGGATGTTAGAAGACACTCCAAATCACTCCGGTACAAGAGTGATTAGTTTGGGCCCAACCGGAGCTGAATGCTACTGCCTGTGCAACTGAGGCGTGAAAACAGGCTCCGCCCATCTACTACGATGTATGCTAAGCTCAAACGCAGCATGAAAAACATCCCAAAAAAAGCCATGTGGGTATAACAAACACTAAAGACGAGTGCAGTATTAGCCATGTGGACCCCAAAAATTAAAAACCACCAGCCATAACCTATGTTAGATTGCTAATAAAACATTAGGCTGCCCCAGTGTCTCACCATGCATTAAACCATACAGGATCACAGTAATAACCTCTTTCACTGAACAGAATTACTGCTTACCCCTTCCCTCTATGGGAATTATGTCAGTCAGTTCTGATACATCACAGTCTCCTCAGAAATAATGACTGCACATACCTCAGTGCTGCTTGCAGCAGGAAACGTTCCCCACACTGAAGACTCTTCCGTTCTCCTCAGCAATCTTGTGGGAAAGCAAACATGGACCTCAGTTACAACTGCTGAGATCATCAGACTCCAGGCAGAATTCTTCTTCTATGTTCTGCCAGAGAAAAAATAGTACACTCCGGTACCATTTAAAAAATAAAAAAATCTTGATTGAAGAAAACTAAAACTATCATTTTATCACCATATAAACTTTACCCTTCCTATTGCTAGCATAGGCAAAGAGAATGACTGGGGGGAGGAGTTAGGGGAGGAGCTATATAGCAGCTCTGCTGTGGTGCTCTTTGCCACTTCCTGTTAGCAGGAGGAATATATCCCACAAGTAAAGGATGAACCGTGGACTCGGTATATCTTGTAAAAGAAAGGGGAAAAACAGAAGGAATCCCTAAGTGACAGAAAGGTTGACTGACTTCGTAGCAGTAAATTACAGTAATCGAGGAGTGATGTGACATTCACTCTCAGGAGTGGTGATCCCGATAAAGTGATAAATTTACCTGATCACCAGAGTGGCAGAAGATGCCAATTACCGAGTAGCAGGAAGGGTATTGTTGCGGGCTACGATCTGATGTTACCGTTATCTAAAGTAAAACCAACCACCTACTACTATCAGTATATATTGACATTATGTAAAAAGTGGAAATTTCTATGATAGACTAATACTCAAAATGGATTGTGTCTTAGTTAATTTTTATTTGAGAGGTATCTAACATGTATTGTTTTTAATGGGAGACTTCCCTAAGGATTATCTAAGATTTTACAGGTTACAAAATTTTTAGAATTGATCAAATTATTTAATAAAAAATACAAATACATACATACATATATATATATATATATACATACACACATACACACACACATACATACATACATACATATACACACACACACACACACACAATATATTACTTTTTGTTTGTTAAGATTTCCATATCTATTTTGGGGAGAGATAGATTAAGAGCAGTTAGGACCTTTATTACTTACAGCACACTTATTTCTGTTCTGGAAAAAAAAAAAACTTGCTCAGTTATTGACCTCAATGATGTCGATACAAAAATTATAACAAAAGGGAAGGTTATGTTATAATTTGCACTAATATGGAATAGGGGGAAAAAATTAATAAAGGGAACAAAGTTTAAACTTTTTATAGTCCAGTAATGAAAACATCTAATGAGACATAAGCATTGATGAATTCATGAAATTTACAAAAAATAAAAAAACAATTATCAATACAACACTGTGCAAATATCATAATCCATCAAAAAAAACAAAAACAGATTGTCGGATAGTCTTATAAATTTAGTTTAATCTGAGAAATGGCTGTCCATGTGCTAAACTGTCCACAACATTATGATGCCCTTTATAAATATAGAATAGGGTAAAAATCTGGAGTGGGGGGTCTTCTTCGATTCTTGCACCTGGGCCCTGTGGTATCTAGTGCGCCTCTTTTGTCTGTGGTTGCCATATTACTTCTCTAGAAGAGGATTGCCTGGTATTTCAGGGCTGGACTGACCTTGTTAGTTGGAATCAGAATGATAAAATGCAGGAAATCTCTCATCTGTGAAAAACACAATTGTGCTAGGGGGGCACTCCCCATAGAACAAGCGACTGAGCCGTTAGTTGAGCGCTTCTCTTTCTGTATGTATGTTTCCCATTTTTATACTTCATTTTTTTATAATCATTTATATGCAATAGCTTAAATCTCACTCACAAAATCAAACATTTTTTTTTCCATACAAACTGTTGATCTTGATTTTACTGCTTCCTGACACACAAACATTATCTGATACATCCAATCCCCATACATCAAGTTACTTTCCTCTCCTCTGACTTCAGCCATCCTTAATGACCACTTAGGTTGTAATCTCCATAGGATCAGGACCCCAATTTAGTTTGCTTAGGTTGATTTATCTATTTTTCATGGATTCATTATGCCTCCTGTATATGTGTTTTGTAGGGATAAGAATGTAAATAAATGGCAAAAATGTCTGATTTTATATTGCTTACTATTATTTATTTTTACCAGAAAGCATATACGGTTAGAAGAAAATGTTTAATTTTGATTTCAATGTATTTTATACTGTGGCTTTTGCAATGTCATGTGGTGTGCATAAACTAAAGGCGTATGCAGGGTTGACTCATCTTCGTATCTCATGGGGGAGGGAACACTTTTTAACTGACAGCTAAAAGAAGACCTGGTAATAGGGATCATTATTACTTTAAACCGCTTTATAATATAAATAGAAATAGTACCATCATCTTTTTAAATACTGTGTCACTCCATGTTTTGGAAATGGCAGGAATAAAGTGACTGTATATGTTAAATATTACTGCAATGCATTAAAAGTCTTGCAGTAATATAACGTGGATGCTTACTTTTCATTAATGGTTTAAAAAAAAGATGTTTTTTTTTTTTTTTTTTAGCAGTGTAAAGTACCCAATTCAGTAATCCTTTATGAACACAGGCATTCAGTACTTAAGTTTTTTTTTTTTATTTAAAATGTATCTGGTGTTTCATGACAAAATAAAAATATGTTTGTGCCAGAGTTTAAGTTAGCAATTAATTGCTAAAAACCATTGAAATATATTGTGGGTATTAAATTCTGTAAGGTGGAGGAGTTTAAATGGCCATAATAGTCAAAATTACATGCTCTAACAAATTAGAGTGTGTCATTTTTTAAGACTCTGTAGAAAGCCCTATATACTTACCACTATGGAAGAGCTCTGTAATACGATAGACGTAGAGTTGTAGGACATTAAGAAACAACTTTGTTTTATGATAATGGAGCATATTACCCTTCACCATACTACCAGCGTGCAGCGAAGGAACCTGATAGAAAAATCTGCCTGTAATAGTGTTCCCCATCTGGAGATTGACTGGAGCAGTAGTATACTGCACAGTAAACACCACCAAAGCCATGAGATTGCGGCAGGGGCTACCGGGAACAGATCTTTGCTTAAGCCGGATGAAGCTCTGACACTCGGGGGAGATGTGACACTACCAGAGATATATACTTCTGGAACGGCGGAAGACAGGGGCTTCAAGAGGAATCCTACTGCAGAGTCTAGCCTGGCCCTGGGAAGTGCTTCTGGTAGGCTTTGAACCGAAGATGCAGTTTTGAAGATCGGTTTGCTGCCCTGTTCAGACACGGTACGGTACACATATCCCTGGCAGTAAAGTACCATGGCTCTGCTTCTTTGTACGGACGAGTATGCAGAAAGTTGGAGTTGGATAAGTTTTGGTCAGAAAAACCTACAGCTACGCATTAAATAAGTTGACATGGAACTGATCTCTATGCTGGTTAGAAAAGCTTCTGAAGTTGTTTATTATACTATAAATATTCCCTTAGATACTAGTTACATAACTATTTTTCGTTGTATGTAAAATAACAGTTCATGCTATATGTAATAATTGTTTTGGGTACTCTTACTGTTCTGAGAGAACCTATACAAGACCCAAAGATTTTTGAGACTACTCACCCCTGTATATTCTATATATGTTACAGCATTGAATTATATAAATTTGTTGGACACCCACAACTTCCTATTTATATTGAGAAAATACAATCTAATAACCGAATATACTCTCACAATTCTCCAACATATATTCTGTACATATACGGTCTATCTGAAATCTATACTTAAAATAGCGGTTAATACCACTTTAATATTACTATTGTAACTTGAAACCTTGCTGTGAGTTATCTGAAGTAACAAATGACTATCAATATACCTTATGTACAGGGATTCCCCAATAAGATTGCTGACACTTTATTTTATGCATAGGTGTTGTTGTTATATACCTAAATTTATATATACTCCTGATACATATTAAGTTGTCTCTCCATTGTTATATCATGTATGATGACTTATTAGTTGGATGCCATAGATATAGCAAAATGGAATGACTGGGTGTTTAATTGGTTAGAGCTATGGTGAATTGTTTACCTCAGGCGCTCTTTTTAATTATAATTGGAGTCAAAGAGGCAGCTCAGAAACTAGATAGAGGTTGACGTAGCACTTTTGCCCTAGACGGTCATAGATATACTTTAATTATGACATGGGCTATACAGTCAAGACTAGGGGCAGAATTAGATCACTTCTAAAATTAGATATTGGAATCATCTATCTTTAGTGTGAACTTAGGCTAACTCATATTCAAGGGTTAATTATACAAACCTAGTTGATAATAGGCACCTTTATATGATAGCTTTAATATATAAAGTCCAATCCTGGAACTATAAGTCTTCTGCTTATGGTAGAATTCTATTAATTAAGATATTGATATTTTTCACAGTTTGCTATATATATTCAGAAATTATTATGTTACTGAGTTTCTTAAGGAATATCTGAGCCTATCCCATTCACATACCTATATATCACTCTATAACATATATGTGTTCTCTAGTTAAGACTTATAGCTATGTCTATACTGTGTTTGGCAGGACTAAATATATAAAAATGATTCCTGATAGAGATTGGAGTGCTGCTGGGCTGTCGGCGGCCGAGATGGCGCAGCATAGATTCTAAATCTAATTAAAATTATAGGAGCCTTTATAACATGGGATCTTAAACCTACCCTAGACTTTCTGGACCTTTACTCTAGGTTATTTTGTTCTGACCTTGGCTTATAATGTATCTCACTGTTCTCTGATATATTGACTTGTCTTTTAATACTTAGCAATGCCCCTAGTTTAACAAGGCTATTTAAGCATTAATGGTCTCAGGCTTTATTATACCGTATTCATAATTTGACAGATTATATATATACTGCCCTTGAGACAAGATGTAGTGATATAATGTGCACTTATTTCTATTGGTATGAGAGAAAACTCATAAATACTAGACTGCATCCTATTTTATTACTCCTACCTCCCTGTGACTATAGCTTCTATATTTTTAGCTCCGCCCTCCCTACATTTTTGTTTACCGATTAGGCAAAGGAACGCAGATTCCATGGAACTTTTCCCTGTTATTTATCATACAATTGTTTCATCATAGTGGCCACTGATATTCCCATTCCTATTCTCTACAATATGGATAGTTTTCTCTACAATATGGATAGTTTTTCTCCCCTTTTTAACCCCTTAATGATCACAGCACTTTTCCATTTTCTGTCCGTTTGGGACCAAGGCTATTTTTACATTTTTGCGGTGTTTGTGTTTAGCTGTAATTTTCATCTTACTCATTTACTGTACCCACACATATTATATACCGTTTTTCTCGCCATTAAATGGACTTTCTAAAGATACCATTATTTTCATCATATCTTATAATTTACTATAAAAAAAATTATAAAATATGAGGAAAAAATTGAAAAAAAAACACACTTTTTCTAACTTTGACCCCCAAAATCTGTTACACATCTACAACCACCAAAAAACACCCGTGCTAAATAGTTTCTAAATTTTGTCCTGAGTTTAGAAATACCCAATGTTTACATCTTCTTTGCTTTTTTTGTAAGTTATAGGGCCATAAATACAAGTAGCACTTTGCTATTTCCAAACCATTATTTTTCAAAATTAGCGCTAGTTACATTAGAACACTAATATCTTTCAGGAATCTCTGAATATCCATTGACATGTATATATTTTTTTTTAGTAGACATCCCAAAGTATTCATCTAGGCCCATTTTAGTATATTTCATGCCACCATTTCACCGCCAAATGCGATTAAATACAAAAAATCGTTCACTTTTTTACAAATATTTTCACAAACTTTTGGTTTCTCACTGAAATTATTTACAAACAGCTTGTGCAATTATGGCTTAAATGGTTGTAAATTCTTCTCTGGGATCCCCTTTGTTCAGAAATAGCAGACATATATGGCTTTGGCGTTGCTTTTTAGTAATTAGAAGGCTGCTAAATACCACTGCACACTACACGTGTATTATGCCCAGCAGTGAAGGGGTTAATTATGGAGCATGTAGGGAGCTTCTAGGGTTAATTTTAGCTTTAGTGTAGTGTAGTAGACAACCCCAAGTATTGATCTAGGCCCATTTTGGTATATTTCATGCCACCATTTCACCGCCAAATGCGATCAAATTAAAAAAAACGTAAAATTTTTCACAATTTTAGGTTTCTCACTGAAATCATTTACAAACAGCTTGTGCAATTATGGCACAAATGGTTGTAAATGCTTCTCTGGGATCCCCTTTGTTCAGAAATAGCAGACATATGTGGTTTTGGCGTTGCTTTTTGGTAATTAGAAGGCCGCCAAATGCCGCTGCATTTCACACGTGTATTATGGCTAGCAGTGAAGGGGTTAATTATGTAGCTTGTAGGGAGCTTGCAGGGTTAATTTTAGCTTTAGTGTAGAGCTCAGCCTCCCACCTGAAACATAAGACCCCCTGATCCCTCCCAAACAGCTCTCTTCCCTCCCCCACCCCCCAATTGTCCCCGCCATCTTAAGTACTGGCAGAAACTCTGCCAGTACTAAAATAAAAGCTATATTTGGGCTTTTTTTGTGGGGTTTTTTAAGCATATTTACATATGCTGCTGTGTAGGATCCCCCCTTAGCCCCCAGCCTCACTGATCCCCCACCAAAGAGCTCTCTAACCCTCCCCCTCTGCCAGTACCCAGTTTAGTGAAAAAAATGTGCCTTTTTTTAAAAAAAAAACCCTTTTCTGTAGTGTAGCTTCCCCCCCCCCCAAGATCAACCCCCCACCCCTTCCAGATCTGTTAGCTGTTTATTTACAGCTTTCAAAAACTTATTTTTTTTTTACTTTTGAAAGTGTATTTTTCTGTAGTGTAGCGGTTCCCTCCCGCCCCGTGCACGCGCCCGCCCGCCGCCCCCCGTGCACGCGCGCGCTCCCGTGCGCGCTCCCGCCCCTCCCGCCCCCGATCCCGCCCCCCTCCACTCGGCACATCGATGGCCGCCCACCCGCCTCCCAGACTTGCTCCCACCCACCAACGATACCGGCCACCGATGTCCGGTGCAGAGAGGGCCACAGAGTGGCTCTCTCTGCATCGGATGGCCAAGGGGGGTTATTGCAGGATGCCTCCATATCGAGGCATCACTGCAATAACAGGAAAGCAGCTGGAAGCGAGCAGGATCGCTTCCAGCTGCTTTCCAGACCAAGGACGTACGCCACACGTCCTCGGTCATTAACTGTATTTTTTTTGAGGACGTGTGGCGTACGTCCTTGGTCCTTAAGGGGTTAAACAGCCATCTTCTAGTGTTTAGAGACCCAAGAGTGGCCTCTTTAGTTTTAGGAGGGAGATCTCATTTACAACTATAAATAAAAATGAGGATGCTATAGGTTCTGAGCGCTAACCGGATATAATATTTAATTACGTTTCAGTATGTGTAACCTAGTGCACATAATATAATATAATTTAGTATGTATGATATCTCACTATATTTGGTTGCACTGTATTTGATGTTGAATTTCTATTAACTCACATGCCCAATACGCTATTTACTGATCTATAAGAGTTATTCTGTATGTAACTCGTCTATATTGCGCCATATTTTGAGATATTTGCATTGAAATTCCTCAATAAAAATATTTATAAAAAAAAAAAAAGGGGGACTTTCATTCATGAAGTATAACAGAAAGCTCCTTCATTTGTTTCAATCGATCGCCGCTCTCAGCTGCTAAGGCAGCCCACGGCAGATCCCTGTTTTGCTAAGAGGTGACGTCTTCACCTCTAAGCCAATAGCCGTGCGGTAAATCCGGCTTGGCGCACTTGGGAGCCGGATTTCAAGCACGCTCTTTGCCAAGGAGGTGGAAAGGTCACCTCTTAGCAAAACAGTGTTCTGCCGTGGGCTGTCTTAGCAGCTGAGAGCGGTGATCGCTTGAAACAAATAAAGGAGCTTTCTGCATGAAGTGTTTTATACTTCATGAATGAAAGACCCCTTTATTTGTTTCAATGGTCAATCCTAGTGTTTCACAAACGCTAGGGTTGACTTTCACTTTAAAGACAGCTTTCACTCTGCATCCCAGAGAGTGTCTAGAGATAAAATGTTCTCAAAACTTAAAGCTTCAGATGTATGCCTGGCACAACGTTGATGTGTGTTTAGGATTGTTTTGCTGGTAAATTAATTCTCTTCCATACAACTTTAATCGAGAAGGCATAACCTGTCTCTGCCGAAGACAATGGCAAGTTGCTTTGGTCAAAATGTAGTTGATCTTGTGCAAATCTCCAAATCCAGAATAGGCAAAGAATCCCCACACCTAAATATTTCCTGTACCTTATTTAATTGTAGGTTTTACACGCTTTGATGTAAGCTGCTCATCCTGCAGTCTCCTGCACTACAACCTAACATGACATTTTGATTCCTCAGTAAAAAGGATGTTTATCCAATCTTCTGCGGTAACATCTCTATATTGTTTGGCCCATGCTAAATTACCTTGTTTAACAAAAAAGGTTGGTAAGACATAGCTTAACTATGCTTTTGTTTACTGGAGTATGTTATTCCTGGCTGAGCAGGGCTTGAATTGTGGATGCAGATGATGTTTGATTCTGTACTGATGCTTTCCTCATATACTGCTCTTATGAGGGTAAGTCACTTTAGTTGTGCACTGTCTTGCTCTGGATAAAAATGTTTTTGTTTAAAAATCTCTTCTGTGTGCCTTGTATTCTCCCCTTAAAAATATTCAACTAAGCTGCAATTTGGCAATGGGAAGTTTTTCAGCACTCAGGAGATCAATTACTATTCTTCTTCAAAGGACCTAATAGGAGCACTAGTAAAAGAACTAGCATTAAGCAGTGTACTCCCCAGGACCTTCTTATTGGGTGCACAACCCGGCTGATTTTATTTAATACAATATTAAGCTAAAATTAGCTATTAACATTTTTCAATACTTATTGCACAGATTTTCATCAAATAAAGTTATGTTAAATTATGCAATTAATTTGTGCCTTAGATAGCAGAAAAAGCTATTATTTTATAAAGTATTACATTGCCCCCACCAGGCTACTTTAGCCGTCAAAATTAACACCGCTCATACTAATAGAATTAATGTAATTTTTTACACTAACCCCTTAATGACCTAACGACCATGCCAGGCACGTCCTACAAAAAAACATAATTTATGCTTACCTGATAAATTTATTTCTCTTGTAGTGTGTTCAGTCCACGGGTCATCCATTACTTATGGGATATATTCTCCTTCCCAACAGGAAGTTGCAAGAGGATCACCCAAGCAGAGCTGCTATATAGCTCCTCCCCTCACATGTCATATCCAGTCATTCGACCGAAACAAGACGAGAAAGGAGAAACTATAAGGTGCAGTGGTGACTGGAGTTATAAATTAAAATTTAGAACCTGCCTGAAAAAGACAGGGCGGGCCGTGGACTGAACACACTACAAGAGAAATAAATTTATCAGGTAAGCATAAATTATGTTTTCTCTTGTTAAGTGTGTTCAGTCCACGGGTCATCCATTACTTATGGGATACCAATACCAAAGCTAAGTACACGGATGATGGGAGGGACAAGGCAGGAACATTAAACAGAAGGAACCACTGCCTGTAGAACCTTTCTCCCAAAACCAGCCTCCGAAGAAGCGAAAGTGTCAAATTTGTAAAATTTGGAAAAAGTATGAAGTGAAAACCAAGTTGCAGCCTTGCAAATCTGTTCAACAGAGGCCTCATTCTTAAAGGCCCAGGTGGAAGCCACAGCTCTAGTGGAATGAGCTGTAATTCTTTCAGGAGGCTGCTGTCCAGCAGTCTCATAGGCTAAACGTATTATGCTACGAAGCCAAAAAGAGAGAGAGGTAGCCGAAGCCTTTTGACCTCTCCTCTGTCCAGAGTAAACGACAAACAGAGAAGAAGTTTGTCTAAAATCTTTAGTTGCCTGTAAGTAGAACTTCAGAGCACGGACCACGTCTAGATTATGCAAAAGACGTTCCTTCTTTGAAGAAGGATTAGGACATAATGATGGAACAACAATCTCTTGATTGATATTCCTGTTAGAAACAACCTTAGGTAAAAACCCAGGTTTAGTACGCAGAACTACCTTATCTGAATGAAAGATCAGATAAGGAGAATCACAATGTAAGGCAGATAACTCAGAGACTCTTCGAGCCGAGGAAATAGCCATCAAAAACAAAACTTTCCAAGATAAAAGCTTAATATCAATGGAATGAAGGGGTTCAAACGGAACACCCTGAAGAACTTTAAGAACCAAGTTTAAGCTCCACGGAGGAGCAACAGCTTTAAACACAGGCTTAATTCTAGCCAAAGCCTGACAAAAGGCCTGGACGTCTGGATGCTCTGCCAGAAGTTTGTGTAAAAGAATAGACAGAGCTGAAATCTGTCCCTTTAGCGAACTAGCGGATAAACCCTTTTCTAAACCCTCTTGTAGAAAAGCTAATATCCTAGGAATCCTAACCTTACTCCATGAGTAACTCTTGGATTCGCACCAATATAAATATTTACGCCATATCTTATGGTAAATTTTTCTTGTCACAGGTTTCCGAGCCTGTATTAATGTATCAATAACCAAATCCGAAAACCCACGCTTTGATAGAATCAAGCGTTCAATTTCCAGGCAGTCAGCCTCAGAGAAATTAGGTTTGGATGGTTGAAAGGACCCTGAATTAGAAGGTCCTGCCTCAGAGGAAGAGACCATGGTGGACAGGACGACATGTCCACTAGGTCTGCATACCAGGTCCTGCGTGGCCACGCAGGCGCTATCAGAATTACCGATGCCCTCTCCTGTTTGATCCTGGCAATCAGCCGAGGTAGCAACGGAAATGGTGGAAACACATAAGCTATGTTGAAAACCCAAGGGGCTGCTAATGCATCTACCAGAACCGCTCCCGGGTCCCTGGACCTGGATCCGTAACAAGGAAGCTTCGCGTTCTGGCGAGATGCCATGAGATCCAGATCCGGTTTGCCCCAACGACGAATCAGTTGAGCAAATACCTCCGGGTGAAGTTCCCACTCTCCCGGATGAAAAGTCTGGCGACTTAGGAAATCCGCCTCCCAGTTCTCTACGCCTGGGATGTGAATCGCTGACAGGTGGCAAGAGTGAGACTCTACCCAGCGAATTATCTTCGAGACTTCCAACATCGCTAGGGAACTCCTGGTTCCCCCTTGATGATTGATGTAAGCCACAGTCGTGATATTGTCCGACTGAAATCTTATGAACCTCAGCTTTGCTAACTGAGGCCAAGCTAGAAGAGCATTGAATATTGCTCTTAATTCTAGAATGTTTATTGGGAGGAGTTTCTCCTCCTGAGTCCACAATCCCTGAGCCTTCAGGGAATTCCAGACTGCTCCCCAGCCTAGAAGGCTGGCATCCGTTGTTACAATCGTCCAATCTGGCCTGCGAAAGGTCATTCCTTTGGACAGATGAACCGGTGACAACCACCAGAGAAGCGAATCTCTGGTCTCCTGGTCCAGATTTAGCAAAGGGGACAGATCTGAGTAATCCCCGTTCCATTGACTGAGCATGCATAGTTGCAGCGGTCTGAGATGCAGGCGCGCAAATGGCACTATGTCCATTGCCGCGACCATTAAGCCGATTACCTCCATGCACTGAGCTACTGATGGGCTTGGAATGGAATGAAGGACACGGCAAGCATTGAGAATCTTTGATAACCTGGACTCCGTCAGGTAAATCTTCATCTCTACAGAATCTATAAGAGTCCCTAGAAAAGGAAACCGTGTGAGTGGTAACAGAGAACTCTTTTCCACGTTCACTTTCCACCCATGCGACCTCAGAAATGCTAGAACTATCTCTGTATGAGACTTTGCATTCTGAAAACTTGACGCTTGTATCAGAATGTCGTCTAGGTACGGAGCCACCGCTATGCCTCTTGGTCTTAGTACCGCCAGAAGTGAGCCCAGAACCTTCATAAAAATTCTCGGGGCCGTGGCTAACCCGAAGGGAAGAGCCACAAACTGGTAATGCCTGTCTAGAAAGGCAAACCTCAGGTACCGATAATGATCTTTGTGAATCGGTATATGAAGGTAAGCATCCTTTAAGTCCACCGTGGTCATATATTGACCCTCTTGGATCATGGGTAGGATGGTTCGAATGGTACCCTTAGGAATTTGTTTAAGATCTTTAAGTCCAAGATTGGTCTGAAGGTTCCCTCTTTTTTGGGAACCACAAATAGATTTGAGTAAAATCCTTGTCCCTGTTCCGATCGCGGAACTGAGTGGATCACCCCCATGATTAAGAGGTCTTGTACACATTGTAGGAATGCCTCTCTCTTTACTAGGTTTGTCGATAACCTCGAAAGATGGAACCTCCCTTGTGGAGGAGAGGATTTGAAATCCAGAAGGTATCCCTGAGATATAATCTTTAACGTCCAGGGATCCTGCACATCTCTTGCCCAAGCCTGGGCAAAGAGAGAAAGTCTGCCCCCAACTAAATCCGTCTCTGGATAGGGGGCCCTGACTTCATGCTGTCTTAGGGGCGGGAGTAGGCTTTCTGGCCTGCTTGCCCTTGTTGCCTTTCCAACCTTGTCTGTAACAAGCAGTAGTTCCTTCCTGTTTTGGAACGGAGGAAGTCGATGCTGCTCCTGCCTTGAAGTTACGAAAGGCACGAAAATTAGACTGTTTGGCCTTTGGTTTGGCCCTGTCCTGAGGAAGGGCGTGGCCCTTACCTCCCGTAATGTCAGCAATAATTTCCTTCAAGCCGGGCCCGAATAAGGTCTGCCCTTTGAAAGGAATGTTAAGTAGTTTAGACTTGGAAGTTACATCCGCTGACCAGGATTTAAGCCAGAGCGCTCTGCCCGCCTGTATGGCGAATCCAGAATTTTTAGCCGTAAGTTTGGTTAGATGTACTACGGCATCTGAAACAAACGCATTAGCTTGCTTAAGGGTTCTAACTTTGCTCAAGGCCTCATCCAACGGCTCTGTGCGAATCGCCTCTTCCAGAGACTCAAACCAGAATGCCGCTGCAGCCGTGACAGGCGCAATGCATGCAAGAGGCTGCAATATAAGACCCTGTTGAACAAACATTTTCTTAAGATAACCCTCTAATTTTTTATCCATTGGATCAGAGAAAGCACAGATATTTTCCACCGGGATAGTGGTACGCTTGGCTAACGTAGAAACTGCTCCCTCCACCTTAGGGACCGTCTGCCATAAGTCTCGTGTGGTGGCGTCTATAGGGAACATTTTTCTAAATATCGGGGGAGGGGAAAAAGGCACACCGGATCTATCCCACTCCTTACTTATAATTTCTGTAAGTCTTTTTGGTATAGGAAAAACGTCAGTACACACCGGTACCGCATAGTATCTATCCAACCTAAACAATTTCTCTGGAATTGCCACCGTGTCGCAATCATTCAGAGCCGCTAATACCTCCCCTAGTAACACACGGAGGTTCTCAAGCTTAAATTTAAAATTTGAAATTTCTGAATCCGGTCTCCCCGGATCAGAACCGTCACCGACAGAATGAAGCTCACCGTCCTCATGTTCTGCAAATTGTGACGCAGTATCAGACATGGCTCTCGTGTCATCAGCGCGCTCTGTCCTTAACCCAGAGCTATCGCGTTTGCCCCTTAATTCGGGCATATTATATAATACTTCTTTCATAACATTAGCCATATCGTGTAAAGTGATTTGTAAGGGCCTAGATGTACTAGGTGTCTCAATCCTACGCATCTCCCGAGCGGGAGACGCAGGTACTGACACGTGAGGAGAGTTAGGCGGCATAACTTCCCCCTCGTTGTCTGGTGATAGCTTCTTTATCGGTACAGATTGACTTTTATTCAAAGCAATATCAATACAATTGGTACACATCGTTCTATTGGGCTCCACATTGGCTTTTGAACATGATGAACAAACTGTTTCCTCTGAATCAGACATGTTTAAAACAGACTTAGCAATGAAACTAACAAGCTTGGAAATCACTTTCAATAAGTTTTACAAGCAATATAAAAAAACGCTGCAGCGCTTCAAAAATACAGATATAATTAAACAATTCTTAACAAGAAGTGTATTATTAGCAGAGGATTGCACCCATTAGCAAAAGGATGATTAACCCCTCGATACCCAAAACGGATAAAACAGATATCAATTAAGATTTAACGCTTTTAATCACAGTCAGCACACTGTCACAGATCTGCTGTGACTGATTACCTCCCTCACAAATGAAATTTGCAGACACCTGAGCTCTCTAGAGACGTCCTGGATCAAGGAGGGAGAAGCAGAAAGACTGTGCAATAATTTTAACTGCGCAACAAGGCGCTAAAACAAAGGCCCTCCCACTCCAATCACAACAGTGGGTGCCCTGATATAACGGTTTCCATGCAGAAAAATATGTTAGCCATGTGGAAAAAATCATGCCCAAAGCGATTTATCACCAAAGTACCTCACAAAAAACGAATAACATGCCAGTAAACGTTTTATTAAAAAACACAATTTTTCAATGTCATGCAAAGCTATCACTAAGCCTGCTACCAGTCGCTACCACTGCAGAGAAGGCTTAAGTATTATTTCAGTGTTAACAGTATTTTCTCAGTCAAATTCTAGTCCCTAGAATATAACTCGACTGCGCATACATTTATCAGCCTGATACCAGTTGCCACTACTGCATTTAAGGCTGTACTTACATCATACGGTAACAGCAGTATTTTCTTAGTCAATTCCATTCCCAGAAAATAAAGTACTGCACATACCTCATTTGCGGAGGACCCCGCATGCTATTTCCAGTTTCTGAAGTTACCCCACTCCTCAGAATGTCGAGAACAGCCAGTGGATCTTAGTTACGCCTGCTAAGATCATAGATAAAAAACGCAGGCAGTTTCTTCTTCCAAATACTGCCTGAGATAGAAAAACAGCACACTCCGGTGCCATTTAAAATAACAAACTTTTGATTGAAGAATAGTTAAGTAAAAACTCCAGCTCCTCTCGCGACCTCCTTCTTTGTTGAGGGTTGCAAGAGAATGACTGGATATGACATGTGAGGGGAGGAGCTATATAGCAGCTCTGCTTGGGTGATCCTCTTGCAACTTCCTGTTGGGAAGGAGAATATATCCCATAAGTAATGGATGACCCGTGGACTGAACACACTTAACAAGAGAAACAGTCGTTAACGACCAAAGACATGCCTGGCACGTACTCAGGGGTTTTAAGCTCTGGAAGCAATCGTGATCGCTTTCAGATGCTTTCAGGGTATTGCAGCGATGCCTCGATATTGTTGGGAAAAGAATTTGGGAGGAGGAGGGTACTGAGGGGGGGGGGGCAGCTACACTACGGATGTAATGTAAAGGTTTTTTTTTTGTTTTATTTGTTTTTTTTTGTTTATGATAATAAATACATACTTTTTTAGCAAACTGTGTACTGGCAGATAGCTGCCAGTACCAAGGATAGCGGCAAAAAGGGAGAGGGGGAGGGTTAGAGAGGTTAGGGGCTAAGAGGGGATCATACACTGCAGAATAGTGAAGCACTTCGGAATTTAGCACCGTCACGACACAAGATTTTTCATTAGTGACTTTTTGGGACCTCAAACATCCCTTCTTCTGACAACCAGAGTGTACAAATGAACAAACTTTTAAAGGCCTGCAGGCCCCTCCTCCCATTCCGGTCACCAATCACTGGAGACAGTGTACAAACATTAGGGGGCTAAACCATATAGGTAGCCCAAATGTGGAGCAGGAGTATGGTGGGATCACTGATCACTTTTTGTATGAAGAGGCACTTTTTTGAAAGATCACTATACACGATTTGACAGACACATATGCCATTTTGTTAAATATGGCTATTTGTTGTTGTATAGCATTATGTTATATTTAATTCACATTTGGGCTACCTATATGGTTTAGCCCCCTAATGTTTGCACACAGTCTCCAGTGATTGGTGACCGGAATGGGGGGAGGGGCCTGCAGGCCTTTAAAAGTTTGTTCATTTGTACACTCTGGTCGTCAGAAGAAGGGACGTTTGAGGTCCCAAAAAGTCACTAATGAAAAATCTTGTGTTGTGACGGTGCTAAATTCCGATGGGCCACTCTCATGCTACAGTAACACCAGTGCTAAATTCCGATGGGCCACTTTCATGCTACAGTAACACCAGTCCACATGTGCAAAATTAAGGTGTTATAGTAATTTATAAGAAAATCGCAATTAAATTGCGACCCCCCCGCATAGTGCCCAGCCCTAAGATATATATATATATATATATATATATATATATATATATATATATATATATATATATATATATATATATTTTTTTTTTTTTTTAAAAAAGCCTTTTATTTTAGTACTGACTTTCTGCCAGTACTTAAGATGGGTGTAACAATTATGGGGTGTGGGAGGGAAGAGAGCTGTTTGAGAGGGGTCAGGGAGGGATCAGGGAGTGTGATGTGTCAGGTGGAAGGCTAATCTCTACACTAAAGCTAAAATTAACCCTACAAGCTACCTAATTAACCCCTTCACTGCTGTGCATAATACAAGTGTGGTGCGCAGCGGAATTTAGCGGCCTTCTAATTACCAAAAAGCAATGTCAAAGCTATTTCTGAACAAAGGGGATTCCAGAGAAGCATGTACAACCATCAGTGCCATAATTGCACAAGCTGTTTGAAAATAATTTCAGTGAGAAACCTAAAGTTTGTGAAAAAAAATAAGTTTTTTGTTTTGTTTTGTTTTTATAGCATTTGGCGGTGAAATGGTGGCATTAAATATACGAAAATGGGCCTAGATCAATATTTTGGGTTGTCTACTAAAAAAATAAAAAAAAATATACACATACACACAGTATATACATACACAGATATCAGTAGTACAATGTAACTATTGCTAATTTTGAAAAGAAATGGTTTGGAAATAGCAAAGTGCTACTTGTACTTATTGCTCTATAACTTGCAAAAAAAAAAGCAAAGAACATGGAAAAAAGCAAAGAACATGTTAACTGCCATGTTATGTTCAATCCTTATCAATACTTGCTATTATTCTATAATTTATAGCTGTCTTATGCCATAGGTGTAACCTCCTCCAAATGGCATTGTCTGTTTACTTAACTCACCCTGACCAGACCAGAATCTTACTTTCCAATTGGCCTTTCAAATTATACAAGAATTGGGCAAGGGGAAAGACACAAGTAGTTTTGTAATATTATGTTTTATGTACCTCATTGATTCCTTATCCAACTGCTACTGTAATACTGTGTCTTATGTGATTAATTGGTTCCCACTTTTGTAAAAATGCTCAATATATTCACATTCCTTTTTGCTGCCTCTTGTCTCTATAACAAACTACATTATTCAATTACTCCTTCTCCCTCTCCATCTGCACTGTTCATTAGCCCATCTCTCTTTAACTCACCTTACTTTTGTACTCATGAACTTTATCTATTCCTAAACTCTCTTCCCCCTGCACCTCGTCTCAAAAACAGTCTCATTACTGCAAATCTGTATCTCATGTCACTCTCCCTCTTGCTTTTACTAACTGCTGGTGACATCTACCCTGATCCTGGTCCCCAACAACTGCCTAGCCGTGCACATCCATGTGTACCATCCCATAGACTCAGAAAACAAAACTCTGCCAACCTTACTCATATTCCTCTTGCATCAAAAGTCACTACCCCTTTCAATAGTGCACTCTGGAACTTCTTCCAGAAGAAGTTCACTTCTATACATGACCTCTTAATCTCTCGCTCCCTCAACCTTCTGGCCCTAACAGAAACCTGGCTCTCTCCCCTAGACACAGCTATATTTTTTTATAGTAAATTATATGATATGATGAAAATAATGGTATCTTTAGAAAGTCCATATAATGGCGAGAAAAACAGTATATAATATGTATGGGTACAGTAAATGAGTTAGAGTAAAATTACAGCTAGACACAAACACTGCAGAAAAGTAAAAATAGTCCTGGTCCTTAACAGTAAGAAAATTGAAAAATAACCTGGTCACCAAGGGGTTAAAAAGATAAATACAACTCATGTGTGTTAAGATGTTAACCTTCTAATAAAATATATACTGTCAAATGTATAGATTAATGATGTATGTATGGTGCAGATTTACCACATATCACATACAGAAGAACAGATAAAAAAATAAAAAATAAAAAAAAAAAGTACCAGCTTAAATAAAAACATAATTTATGCTTACCTGATAAATTTATTTCTCTTGTAGTGTATCCAGTCCACGGATCATCCATTACTTGTGGGATATTCTCCTTCCCAACAGGACGTTGCAAGAGGATCACCCACAGCAGAGCTGCTATATAGCTCCTCCCCTCACTGTCATATCCAGTCATTCGACCGAAAAAAACCGAGAAAGGAGAAACCATAGGGTGCAGTGGTGACTGAAGTTTAATTAAAATTTAGACCTGCCTTAAAAGGACAGGGCGGGCCGTGGACTGGATACACTACAAGAGAAATAAATTTATCAGGTAAGCATAAATTATGTTTTCTCTTGTTAAGTGTATCCAGTCCACGGATCATCCATTACTTGTGGGATACCAATACCAAAGCTAAAGTACACGGATGATGGGAGGGACAAGGCAGGAACTTAAACGGAAGGAACCACTGCCTGTAGAACCTTTCTCCCAAAAACAGCCTCCGAAGAAGAAAAAGTATCAAATTTGTAAAATTTTGAAAAGGTATGAAGCGAAGACCAAGTCGCAGCCTTGTTAATCTGTTCAACAGAGGCCTCATTTTTAAAGGCCCAGATGGAAGCCACAGCTCTAGTAGAATGAGCTGTAATTCTTTCAGGGGGCTGCTGTCCAGCAGTCTCATATGCTAAACGGATTATACTCCGAAGCCAAAAGGAAAGAGAGGTTACCGAGGCCTTTTGACCTCTCCTATGTCCGAGTAAACAACAAACAGGTTAGATGTTTGACGAAAATCTTTAGTAGCCTGCAAGTAAAACTTCAATGCACGGACTGCATCTAGATTATGCAAAAGACGTTCCTTCTTTGAAGAAGGATTAGGGCATAATGACGGAACAACAATCTCTTGATTGATATTCTTGTTAGAAACCACCTTAGGTAAAAGCCCAGGTTTTGTACGCAGAACTACTTTATCTGAATGAAAGATCAGATAAGGAGAATCACAATGTAAGGCAGATAACTCCGAGACTCTTCGAGCCGAGGAAATAGCCATCAGAAAAAGAACTTTCCATGAAAGAAGTTTGATATCAATAGAATGAAGGGGTTCAAACGGAACCCCTTGAAGAACTTTAAGAACCAAGTTTAAGCTCCATGGGGGAGCAACAGGTTTAAACACAGGCTTAATTCTAACTAAAGCCTGACAAAATGCCTGAACGTCTGGAACTTCTGCCAGACGCTTGTGTAAAAGAATAGACAGAGCAGAAATCTGTCCTTTGAAAGAACTAGCTGATAATCCTTTATCCAAACCCTCTTGGAGGAAGGACAATATTCTAGGAATCCTAACCCTACTCCATGAGTAATTCTTGGATACACACCAATGAAGATATTTACGCCATATCTTGTGGAAAATTTTCCTGGTGACAGGCTTTCGTGCCTGTATTAAGGTATCAATTACTGACTCAGAGAAGCCACGCTTTGATAGGATCAAGCGTTCAATCTCCATGCAGTCAGTCTCAGAGAAAGTAGATTCGGATGATTGAAAGGACCTTGTATTAGAAGGTCTTGTCTCAGAGGCAGAGTCCATGGTGGAAAGGATGACATGTCCACTAGGTCTGCATACCAGGTCCTGCGTGGCCACGCAGGCGCTATTAATATCACCGATGCTCTCTCCTGTTTGACTTTGGCAATCAGACGAGGGAGCAGAGGAAACAGTGGAAACACATAAGCCAGGTTGAAGAACCAAGGCGCTGCTAGAGCATCTATTAGTTCCGCTTCTGGGTCCCTGTAACAAGGAAGCTTGGTGTTCTGGCGAGACGCCATGAGATCCAGTTCTGGTTTGCCCCAACGGAGAAACAATTGAGCAAACACCTCCGGATGGAGTTCCCACTCCCCCGGATGAAAAGTCTGACGACTTAGAAAATCCGCCTCCCAGTTCTCTACCCCTGGGATATGGATCGTTGACAGGTGGCAAAAGTGAGTCTCTGCCCAGCGAATTATCTTGGAGACTTCTGACATCGCTAGGGAACTCCTGGTCCCCCCTTGATGGTTGATGTAAGCCACAGTCGTGATGTTGTCCGACTGAAATCTGATGAACCTCAGTTTTGCTAACTGAGGCCAAGCTAGAAGAGCATTGAATATTTCTCTTAACTCCAGAATATTTATTGGGAGGAGTTTCTCCTTCTGAGTCCATGAACCCTGAGCCTTCAGGGAGTTCCAGACTGCACCCCAACCTAGAAGGCTGGCGTCTGTTACAATGGTCCAATCTGGCCTGCGAAAGGTCATACCTTTGGACAGATGGACCCGAGATAACCACCAGAGAAGAGAAGCTCTGGTTTCCTGATCCAGATTTAGTAGAGGGGACAAATCTGTGTAATCCCCATTCCACTGACTGAGCATGCATAATTGCAGCGGTCTGAGATGCAGGCGCGCAAATGGCACTATGTCCATCGCCGCTACCATTAAGCCGATTACTTCCATGCACTGAGCCACCGTGGGGCGCGGAATGGAGTGAGAACACGGCAAGCATTTAGAAGTTTTGATAACCTGGACTCCGTTAGGTAAATTTTCATTTCTATAGAATCTATCAGAGTCCCTAGGAAGGAAACCCTTGTGAGAGGAGATAGAGAATGCTTTTCTTCGTTCACTTTCCACCCATGCGACCTCAGAAATGCCAGAACTATCTCTGTATGAGACTTGGCCATTTGAAAGCTTGACGTCTGTATCAGGATGTCGTCTAGGTAAGGAGCCACCGCTATGCCTCGCGATCTTAGAACTGCCAGAAGTGAGCCCAGAACCTTTGTAAAAATTCTTGGGGCTGTAGCCAACCCGAATGGAAGAGCTACAAACTGGTAATGCCTGTCTAGAAAGGCAAACCTCAGGAACCGATGATGATTCTTGTGAATCGGAATGTGAAGGTAGGCATCCTTTAAGTCCACTGTGGTCATGTACTGACCCTCTTGGATCATGGGTAGGATGGTTCGAATAGTTTCCATCTTGAATGATGGAACTCTGAGGAATTTGTTTAGGATCTTTAAATCCAAAATTGGTCTGAAGGTTCCCTGGGAGCCACAAACAGATTTGAATAAAATCCCTGTCCTTGTTCCGTCCGCGGAACTGGATGGATCACTCCCATTACAAGGAGGTCTTGCACGCAGCTTAGGAATGCCTCTTTCTTTATCTGGTTTGCAGATAATCTTGAAAGGTGAAATCTCCCTTGTGGGGGAGAAGCTTTGAAGTCCAGAAGATATCCCTGAGATATGATCTCCAACGCCCAGGGATCCTGAACATCTCTTGCCCACGCCTGGGCGAAGGGAGAGAGTCTGCCCCCTACTAGATCCGTTGTCGGATAGGGGGCCGCTCCTTCATGCTGTCTTGGCTTTCTGGCCTGCTTGCCCTTGTTCCAGGACTGGGTAGGTTTCCAGGCCTGCTTAGATTGAGCAAAAGTTCCCTCTTGTTTTGAAGTAGAGGGAGCTGATCCTGCACCTGCCTTGAAATTTCGAAAGGCACGAAAATTAGACTGTTTGGCCCTAGATTTGGCCCTGTCCTGAGGAAGGGTATGACCCTTACCTCCAGTAATGTCAGCAATAATTTCTTTCAAACCGGGCCCGAATAAGGTCTGCCCCTTGAAAGGAATGTTGAGTAATTTAGACTTTGAAGTCACATCAGCTGACCAGGATTTAAGCCATAGCGCCCTGCGCGCCTGGATGGCGAATCCGGCATTCTTAGCCGTTAGTTTAGTCAAATGAACAATGGCATCAGAAACAAATGAGTTAGCTAGGTTAAGCGTTCTAAGCTTGTCCATAATTTCAGTCAATGGAGCTGTATGGATGGCCTCTTCCAGGGCCTCAAACCAGAACGCCGCCGCAGCAGTGACAGGCGCAATGCATGCAAGGGGCTGTAAAATAAAACCTTGTTGAATAAACATTTTCTTAAGGTAACCCTCCAATTTTTTTATCCATTGGATCTGAAAAAGCACAACTGTCCTCAACCGGGATAGTGGTACGCTTTGCTAAAGTAGAACCTGCTCCCTCCACCTTAGGGACTGTCTGCCATAAGTCCCGTGTAGTGGCATCTATTGGAAACATTTTTCTAAATATAGGAGGTGGGGAAAAGGGCACACCGGGTCTATCCCACTCCTTACTAATGATTTCTGTAAGCCTTTTAGGTATTGGAAAAAAATCAGTACTCACCGGCACTGCATAGTATTTATCCAGCCTACACAATTTCTCTGGCACTGCAATTATGTCACAGTCATTCAGAGCAGCTAATACCTCCCCAAGCAATACACGGAGGTTCTCAAGCTTAAATTTAAAATTAGAAATCTCTGAATCAGATCTCCCCGATTCAGAGACGTCACCCACAGACTGAAGCTCTCCGTCCTCAGGTTCTGCATATTGTGACGCAGTGTCAGATATGGCTCTTACAGCATCTACGCGCTCTGTATCTCGTCTAACCCCAGAGCTATCGCGCTTGCCCCTCAATTCACGCAATCTGGCTAATACCGGTGACAGGGTATTATTCATGTTTGCAGCCATGTCCTGCAAAGTAATCGCTATGGGCATCCCTGATGTACTTGGCGCCATATTAGCGTGCGTCCCTCGAGCGGTAGGCGAAGGGTCCGACACGTGGGGAGAGTTAGTCGGCATAACTTCCCCCTCGACAGACCCCTCTGGTGACAATTCTTTTATAGATAAAGACTGATTTTTACTGTTTAAGGTGAAATCAATACATTTAGTACACATTCTCCTATGGGGCTCCACCAAAACCAAGTTAACAAGCAATATAAAAAACGTTACTGTGCCTTTAATAGAAACAAATTTTGGCAAAATTTGAAATAACAGTGAAAAAAAGGCAGTTACACTAACAAAATTTTTACAGTGTATGTAACAAGTTAGCAGAGCATTGCACCCACTTTCAAATGGATGATTAAACGTTTTTAAACACAGTCACAACAACTGCCACAGGTCTACTGTGGTTGTTACCCTCCTCAAACACGACTTTTGAAGCCTTTTGAGCCCTTCAGATATGTCCTGTATCATGCAGAAGGAAGCTGAGTATCTCTGTCTGTAATTTTAGCTGCGCAGAAAAGCGCTAAAATAGGCCCCTCTCACTCATATTACAACAGTGGAAAGCCTCAGGAAACTGTTTCTAGGCAAAAATCAAGCCAGCCATGTGGAGAAAAAACTAGGCCCCAATAAGTTTTGTCACCAACATATATAAAAACGATTAACATGCCAGCAAACGTTTTATATTACACTTTTATAAGAGTATGTATCTCTGTTAATAAGCCTGATACCAGTCGCTATTAAATCACTGCATTTAGGCTTAACTTACTTTAATCCGGTATCAGCAGCATTTTTCTAGCAAATTCCATCCCTAGAAATATGTTAACTGCACATACCTTATTGCAGGGAAACCTGCACGCCATTCCCCCTCTGAAGTTACCTCACTCCTCAGAATATGTGAGAACGGCAATGGATCTTAGTTACTTCTGCTAAGATCATAGAAGTCACAGGCAGATTCTTCTTCTAATGCTGCCTTTGATAAAACAGTACACTCCGGTACCATTTAAAAATAACAAACTTTTGATTGAAGTTAAGAAACTAACTATAATACACCACACTCCTCTTACTACATCCATCTTTGTTGAGAGTTGCAAGAGAATGACTGGGTATGACAGTGAGGGGAGGAGCTATATAGCAGCTCTGCTGTGGGTGATCCTCTTGCAACGTCCTGTTGGGAAGGAGAATATCCCACAAGTAATGGATGATCCGTGGACTGGATACACTTAACAAGAGAAAACAGGTTTTTTACATTTCAATTTCCATAGTAAGAACTTCTCTTACTCTTCTCTTTAGGCCATAGTCAATTCAATTTTAGAAACTGCCCCAAATGTTTTGCCTTGTATTAAATGAGCTTAGATAAATATTGAATGAAAGCATTACTGCTTACAGTGCTAGCTATCATAAGAATACAAACCTGCAATACATACCTTTCTAATCCTTTCAGGAGAAAACTCCAAACCAACAAGAAATAGAGTAAAAAACACACCAAACTCGCCAAGGGTCTCCACTTGGACAATAGACTGTGGGACAAAAAACACACTGTACGTTAGGGTTTGCAAGCTAAATAGAGATCACAATGTATGTTACAACCTGTAGGGAAACCAGTACACATTGTATGTGACAACCTGCAGGGAAACCAGTACACACTGTATGTTACAGGCTGTAGGATAAATAGAGTACACATTGTATGTGACAACCTGCAGGTAAAACAGGGCACATATTTTACATTACAGTCTGCAGCAAAGGCGTATTTCCCCTACACTGTGGGGTCGACATACTGTTAATCACATTATTAAAAGGGAAATAAAAGGGAAAAAGGAAAATGTTATTTTGCAATATAGTGTTTTATCATTGAACTATTGCTTGCATATTACTTTATTTAACTCCTGCAAAAGGGGTTAAACACATGATTCAAGTCGGTTCCAGAGCAGCAATGAACTACTGGGAGCTAGCAGAACACATACAGGGGCCTGATGATATAAACCTCTCTTCTCAGATGAGATGATATAAAAACAGAATTTATGTTTACCTGATAAATTTCTTTCTCCTACGGTGTGTCCGGTCCACGGCTTCATCCTTACTTGTGGGATATTCTCTTCCCTTACAGGAAATGGCAAAGAGACACACAGCAAAAGCTGTCTATATAGCCCCTCCTCTGGCTCCGCCCCCAGTCATTCGACCGACGGTTAGGAGAAAAAGGAGAAACCATAGGGTGCCGTGGTGACTGTAGTGTATAAAAATTTTAAACCTGACTAAAGCCAGGGCGGGCCGTGGACCAGACACACCGTAGGAGAAAGAAATTTATCAGGTAAACATAAATTCTGTTTTCTCCTACATTGGTGTGTCCGGTCCACGTCTTCATCCTTACTTGTGGGAACCAATACCAAAGCTTTAGGACACGGATGAAGGGAGGGAACAAGTCAGGTAACCTAAACGGAAGGCACCACAGCTTGCAAAACCTCTCCCAAAAACAGCCTCCGAAGAAGCATAAGTATCGAATTTGTAAAATTTGGCAAAAGTATGCAGAGAAGACCAAGTCGCTGCCTTACAGATCTGATCAACAGAAGCCTCGTTCTTGAAGGCCCATGTGGAAGCCACAGCTCTAGTAGAGTGAGCTGTAATTCGTTCAGGAGGCTGCCATCCGGCAGTCTCATAAGCCAATCGGATGATGCTTTTCAGCCAAAAGGAAAGAGAGGTAGCAGTAGATTTCTGCCCTCTCCTCTTACCAGAATAAACGACAAACAAGGATGATGTCTGTCTGAAATCCTTTGTTGCTTCTAAATAGAATTTTAAAGCACGGACCACATCTAGGTTGTGTAACAAACGTTCCTTCTTCGAAACTGGATTCGGACACAGAGAAGGAACAACTATTTCCTGGTTAATATTCCTGTTGGAAACCACTTTCGGAAGAAAACCAGGCTTGGTACGTAAAACTACCTTATCTGTATGGAATACCAGATAGGGTGAAGTACACTGCAAAGCAGACAGTTCAGAAACTCTTCTAGCAGAAGAAATAGCAACCAAAAACAGAACTTTCCAAGATAGTAACTTAATATCTATGGAATGTAAGGGTTCAAACTGAACCCCTTGAAGAACTGAAAGAACTAAGTTTAAACTCCATGGAGGAGTCATAGGTCTGTAGACAGGCTTGATTCTGACTAACGCCTGTACAAACGCCTGTACATCTGGCACGGCTGCCAGACGTTTGTGCAACAAAACAGACAGAGCAGATATCTGTCCTTTTAAAGAACTAGCCGACAAACCTTTATCCAAACCCTCTTGGAGAAAGGAAAGTATTCTAGGAATTTTAATCTTACTCCAAGAGAATGCCTTGGATTCGCACCAACGGATATATTTTTGCCATATCTTATGGTAAATTTTCCTAGTCACCGGTTTTCTGGCTTGAACCAGAGTATCTATAACCGAATCTGAAAACCCACGCTTAGATAGAATCAAGCGTTCAATTTCCAAGCAGTCAGTTTCAGAGAGACTAGATTTGGATGTTCGAATGGACCTTGTACTAGAAGGTCCTGCCTCAAAGGTAGCTTCCATGGTGGAGCCGATGACATATTCACCAGGTCTGCATACCAAGTCCTGCGTGGCCAAGCAGGAGCTATTAGAATCACAGAGGCCTTCTCCTGTTTGATCCTGGCTACAAGCCTGGGAAGGAGAGGAAACGGTGGAAACACATAAGCCAGATTGAACGACCAGGGCGCCACCAATGCATCCACTAGTGTCGCCTTGGGATCCCTGGATCTGGACCCGTAGCGAGGAACCTTGGAGTTCTGACGAGACGCCATCAGATCCATATCTGGAGTGCCCCATAGTTGAGTTAACTGGGCAAAGACCTCCGGGTGAAGTTCCCACTCCCCCGGATGGAAAGTCTGCCGACTCAAATAATCCGCCTCCCAGTTGTCTACTCCTGGGATGTGGATTGCAGATAGATGGCAGGAGTGATCCTCCGCCCATTTGGTGATCTTGGATACCTCTCTCATCGCCAAGGAACTCTTTGTTCCCCCCTGATGATTGATGTAAGCTACAGTCATGTTGTCGAACTGAAATCTTATGAATCTGGCCTTCGCAAGTTGAGGCCAAGCCAGGAGCGCATTGAATATCGCTCTCAGTTCCAAAATGTTTAATCGGGAGAAGAGACTCTTCCTGAGACCATAGACCCTGAGCTTTCAGAGAGTCCCAGACCGCGCCCCAGCCCAAGAGGCTGGCGTCGGTCGTGACAATGACCCACTCTGGTCTGCGGAAACTCATTCCCTGAGACAGGTGATCCTGAGTCAACCACCAGAGGAGTGAGTCTCTGGTTACCTGGTCTACTTGAATCTGGGGAGACAAGTCTGCATAATCCCCATTCCACTGTTTGAGCATGCACAGTTGCAATGGTCTTAAATGAATTTGAGCAAAAGGAACCACGTCCATTGCCGCAACCATTAGTCCTATTACTTCCATGCACTGAGCTATGGAAGGCTGAGGAATAGATTGAAGAACTCGACAAGCTTTTAGAAGTTTTAACTTTCTGACCTCTATCAGGAAAATCTTCATTTCCACAGAATCTATTATTGTTCCCAGAAAAGGAACCCTTGTGGACGGGGACAGGGAACTCTTTTCTATGTTCACCTTCCACCCGTGAGACCTGAGAAAGGCTAAAACAATGTCTGTATGAGCCCTTGCTTTGGAAAGGGACGACGCTTGGATTAGAATGCCGTCTAGGTAAGGTGCTACAGCAATGCCCCTCGGCCTTAGGACCGCTAGAAGGAACCCTAGCACCTTTGTGAAAATTCTGGGAGCGGTGGCTAAACCGAACGGAAGAGCCACGAACTGGTAATGTTTGTCCAGAAAGTCGAACCTCAGGAACTGATGATGATCTTTGTGGATAGGAATATGCAGGTACGCATCCTTTAAGTCCACGGTAGTCATATATTGACCCTCCTGGATTGTTGGTAAAATCGTCCGAATGGTTTCCATTTTGAATGATGGAACTCTGAGGAATTTGTTTAGAATTTTTAAATCCAGAATTGGCCTGAAAGTTCCCTCTTTTTTGGGAACTACAAACAGGTTTGAGTAAAAACCCAGACCTTGTTCCGCTGTTGGAACTGGGTTTATCACTCCCATCTTTAATAGGTCTTCTACGCAATGTAAGAATGCCTGTCTCTTTATCTGGTCTGAAGATAAGCGAGACATGTGGAACCTTCCCCTTGGAGGAAGTTCCTTGAACTCTAGAAGATACCCCTGAGAGACTATTTCTAGTGCCCAGGGAACCGGAACGTCTCTTGCCCAAGCCTGAGCAAAGAGAGAAAGTCTGCCCCCTACTAGATCCGGTCCCGGATCGGGGGCTACCCCTTCATGCTGTCTTGGTAGCAGCAGCAGGCTTCTTGGCCTGTTTACCCTTGTTCCAGCCTTGCAATGGTTTCCATGCTGGTTTAGGCTGGGAAGCGTTACCCTCTTGTCTAGAGGCTGCAGAGTTAGGAGACGGTCCGTTCCTGAAGTTACGAAAAGAACGAAAATTAGACTTGTTCTTAGCCTTGAAAGGCCTATCCTGTGGGAGGGCATGGCCCTTTCCCCCAGTGATGTCTGAAATAATCTCCTTCAATTCTGGCCCGAAAAGGGTCTTACATTTGAAAGGAATATTAAGTCACTTTGTTTTGGACGACACATCCGCCGACCAAGATTTTAGCCAAAACGCCCTGCGCGCCACTATTGCAAAACCTGAGTTTTTCGCCGCTAATTTTGCCAATTGAAAGGCGGCATCCAAAATAAAGGAATTAGCTAACTTTAGTGCGTGAATTCTGTCCAAGACTTCATCATATGGAGTCTCCTTTTGGAGCAAATTTTCTAGTTCCTCGAACCAAAAAGACGCCGCCGTGGTGACAGGAATAATGCACGAAATTGGTTGAAGAAGGAAACCCTGCTGAACAAAAATCTTTTTAAGCAATCCTTCCAATTTTTTATCCATAGGATCTTTGAAAGCACAACTGTCCTCTATAGGAATAGTTGTGCGCTTGGCTAGCGTTGAAACTGCCCCCTCTACCTTAGGGACCGTTTGCCATGCGTCCCTTCTGGGGTCGACAATGGGGAACATTTTCTTAAATATAGGAGTTTGAACAAAAGGTACACCTGGCTTCTCCCACTCCTTAGTCACTATGTCCGCCACCCTCTTGGGTATCGGAAAAGCATCAGCGTGCACTGGGACCTCTAAGAATTTGTCCATTTTGCACAACTTTTCTGGAATTACCAAAGAATCACAATCATCAAAAGTAGCTAGCACCTCCTTAAGCAGGGCGCGGAGATGTTCTAGCTTAAATTTAAATACCACGATATCAGGTTCTGCCTGCTGAGAAATTTTTCCTGAATCAGAAATTTCTCCCTCAGACAGACCCTCCCTCACTGCCAACTCAGATTGATGTGAGGGGATAACAGATAAATTATCGTCAGCGCCTACTTGCTCATCCTCTGTATTTAAAACTGAGCAATCACGCTTTCTGGGAAATGCTGGCAGTTTGGATAAAAGAGCTGCTATAGGGGGCGTGGCCAAGCACCACCGGGAGAGGACGCAAATTTACTCAGCTCCAGTTGAGGATCTCATATACTTTAACTTTTTCTGAAAACTGGCCAACATATATGAGAATAAGTGGTTTAATCATTTACATAAATGCTTACTGCCCACGAAATTACCTGACTTTCTGGATTTTATTGAATATATAGCCTGAGCCAGGCCAGTGAGGCCTACGCACGTAAGATCCTAGCCGCCCTCTCCCGGTGTGAAACCTCTAACTATTACCCCAATCCTACCTATTGACTATTTAATACCAATGGCTCATACAGAGGGAACCCAGGAGATGCTACAGTCTCTACTACAGGGTTTGATTCGACAGATGGATAACTGCTTTTCAGACATATCTAACTCATTGACGGCGGCAATGGCGGGAGTGACTAGCGATACTCCAGATCAGATAATGAGAAAGGACTTACTTCAACAGACCTTGCCTCAGTGTGACTTAGTCCAGCATCATCGGCTCCCGCGGCCTGACTACCCTAACGCTAATATGGAGGCTGCTGCTCAAATCCAGAACGCGGCTGCTATCACCAGGGGCTATGATGACCCGACAATAGAGGGAACTCCTGCTGCGCTGTCAGTGGAGATTCTGCAGCCCCCGACACCACAAGCTCCTCTCGCTAACATAGTCTACTATGAACTGATGCCTGGGAGAGACCGCGATCTTACAAGCTCCAGCACCTGGATTGCCATAGGAGCCGGACAGCTACAGCGGAGAGCAGATACCGATGCGGCCTCTGTCTCGAGAAACCAACATGAACCTCATGTTCATGATTACCCAGACTCTCTCCCGATCTGGCCTGAAACCATTCAGCACAACACTTGCCCCTTGGATGATCTGGGACTCCTGCAGTTGGTGCTAACCGGAGCTTTCTGCTTTATAAATGATGGTTTTGCTCCCTTAATATCCGGTAAGCCTACTGCATCTCTGTCCTCAATATTACACTGCGCAGTCAACCTTATATGCCACAAAACTACAACTTACCTGAAAAGATCATTATATCAGTCCCTGCAACTCCTCAGAAATAGGCTAAAGCGCAGATCCGGAGTGGGTTAAATCCATACTGAAGGACATGTCACTCTACACGCACAAGGTTTGCGTGTTAGACTTCCTCTAAAGTAACTCATGGCGATCTGAGACTGTTGGCAGATATATAACTATATGTTTGATCCCTATAGGTTCCAAGATAGGGGTCTGTTAATAAAGCTTTGCTCTTTCCTTTAGATAATTCATTTACCCATCCATTAAAACGGTATATATATGTCATGTTAATAGGCTGTTTATTAGTCGCACAGATACTCCTGCTGCTCATTGTATTTATTGTTGTAGTTTTATATGCGATATGTTCAAAAGTCTTTATTTTGTGCTTTAGTTTGTACGTTATGCCTGCAAGCTAGGTTTTATTGTCCCATTCTCTGGTTATAAGACAGGACAGTTCACAGATAAATATAGCTGCCAGTGTATCTGTTTTAACTCACTGTCAGTTATACAGGTGTCTCCCTGCCGATTTTAGGGCATAATACAGGCTTCTTCAATATAAAGTTAACCCTTAGTAATGTTTACTTTGCTGCCTCCACACCGTGGAGGACAGTCTATTCCATTTAGCATTCATTTTTATAGCCTGATGTCTCCAGTTACACTTTCTTCAGACTAGTGAATAATCTCATAGTTTAAAAGCCTCACAATTACATATAGGTGTACCGTAAAATTCCATATTTACAATAGCTTAGTCCAATCCCCTCATAGAGCTAAGAGATACTTTGGCCACGCAAGAGAATCCCTGTTTATATATCTAGATATTACTCCTTTGCTGGCTTTAAACTCCTCATAATATAGGCCTGTAGCCATATAAATGTGTTAGTATATGAAGGTAGAGATATGAACAAATATTCCCTCAGAATGTTCTATGGCCATCTTATTACTGGCTGGCCTGTCTTACTTGTGTATTATCTACTGTGATAGAGATGTGAGATGCTATGTTACCTATGATATAGGTAGCTCTAACGTTATGGGATGATTGCACTATTATTCTCATCAGAGTATGCTTCACGAGTCTGGTTTGTATATGTACTGCTAAATATAGCACTTACTTGACCTGGTTAGGATTATCTGACCCTTAGATACTATGTGCCTATAAATCTATATTTAGGTGTTCCTTAGCATCCTGGTCCATATTCAACCTAGTACTATGCATTACTGAATCACTTCTTATCCTAATATTAGCTCCTACCAAGAATTGTATAGGTCATATTCATATTCACACGTAGCACAGGTCCGCAGCTCCTTATTGTTTTAGAGGTAACTTTCTTATGTTTAAACATGCTTTATTCTTTGTATAGTGTTTTATAGACTCAATTCTATTTTAGGACCTACAGTTATCTGTTTATGTTGGCCAATTGATATACAATTCTTATGCTATACAATGTCTGTTTAGGTTAAATGGATTGTCTGCTACACGACACCACATAAGTTTTGACATATGCCAATAACTGGATATTTATACCCAAGACAACAGCTAATAGCCCAGACAATAAAGCATCTGCTCCATCTCACATAGACACATAAATCTTGCAACCTAAAACTACCCTCCTGCAACCCATCTACTCCTTAGCATATATGTAACTACAGAAGACCTTGGTAACTTCCCTACTTAGTCCCATATATATTGTAAGGCACGTTGACAATACTTAAACCCCATTAACATAGGATCTCTGTGATTGGGCACTTCTAAGCCCACTCTGGGCACCCTATATTACTTACATTTATACATGGCTTCGTCCCCCCACCTCCTTTCCCTATGCGCATAGCGGTGCTCACCCGCTGAATATCCCCCTTCCCCCTACATAGCTCGGCCCAAGAGTGGCTGATACTCATGATAAATCTCCACAGGCTAATATTTTGGTCTTAGGTAAAATACTACTAGAATGTGGAGCTCATACGCTGATAATATAAAATGAAGTTCTATTTTATCTCGCCAAAGATACTGTCTATCTTCATTTGCAGATTTGAAATACATATGCATATTACTTACTTAATAATACCTCTGTATAGACAATGTCTTATTTTCTTTGTTCTAACTTTGGCCTTAGGGCGAGTCCTTGTTGTGATGATATATGCTTTAACTTCAATAAAAAAATATTTTCAAAAAAAAAAAAAAAACCCTAACACTAAGAAAAAATAAAAAACCTAAATTACAAATTTAAAAAAAAAAAAAAAAAAAGAGCTGCTATAGAATTATCCATTACTGCAGTTAATTGTTGCATAGCAACAAGCATTGGCGCGCTAGAAGTACTAGGTATCGCCTGCGCGGGCAAAACTGGTGTTGACACAGAAGGAGAGGATGATGAACTATCCCCACTACCTTCATTAGAAGAATCATCTTGGGCAACCTTATTAAATGTGACAGTACTGTCCTTACTTTGTTTGGACGCCATGGCACAATTTGCACATACATTTAAAGGGGGAACCACCTTGCTCTCCATACACACAGAACATATGCTATATGAAGGTAGACATGTTAGACAGATTTAGGCAGGCTATTAATGCAATAAAAACAATTTTAAACAAAACCGTTACTGTCTCTTTAAATAATAAAAAGAGCACACTTAATTTCTCAATGTTCAAAAAACTATCAAAGAAATATCCGATCTTTCTAAAAATTACACCCCAGTGTCTTAATGCTTTGAAAGTATTGCACACCAAATTTCAAGTCTCTAAACCCTTAAATGAGCAAACCGGAGCTAATAGTTCAATTTACCGGTTTAAACACACTACAGTCCCTGCCACAGACTTTGCTGCGGCTTTTACCTTCCTTAGGGGTGATTCGACAAAGAATTAAGCCTCCCTGAGTCCTTTTCTCAGCTACAGGACCCTCTCACATGAAGCTGCATGCACTGCCTATGAAAGTAACTGCGCAACTAAGGCGCGAAAATGAGGCCTCCTCCCTCTGCATTACCAGAGTGAAGGGGCCTTTCTGACTAAATTAGGCGTCTAAACACTGCCAGGCGCAAATAAACGTTCCCAAAAGTGTTTCAAAGTTCACAAAAACACTTCAATTGTCATATAATATGATAAAAAAACTAATCGATTTAGCCCACAAAGTGTCAACCAGCATAGAGCCCAATTTATCAGCCTTAATTCTGTTACTGCGTCTAAGAAAATGGCTTACCGGTCCCATAAGGGAAAAACTGACAGTCTTCTAGCAATACTGGGTCTTGTTAGAAAAGAGACTGGTCATACCTGAAGCAGATAAGTCTGCAAACTGTTCCCCCCAACTGAAGTTCTCTGGTTTCAACAGTCCTGCGTGGGAAGAGCAATGGATTTTAGTTACTGGTGCTAAAATCATACTCCTCTTTTAACAGAAATCTTCATCACTTTCTGTTGTAGAGTAAATAGTACAAACCGGCACTATTTTAAAATAACAAACTCTTGATAGAAGAAATAAGAACTACAACTAACACCACAAACTCTTTACCATCCCCGTGGAGATGCTACTTGTTCAGAGCGGCAAAGAGAATGACTGGGGGGCGGAGCCAGAGGAGGGGCTATATGGACAGCTTTTGCTGTGTGTCTCTTTGCCATTTCCTGTAAGGGAAGAGAATATCCCACAAGTAAGGATGAAGCCGTGGACCGGACACACCAATGTAGGAGAAATGATCCTCCTGCACTGCTAGATCCCAAGTAAGTTTCTAAAAAAGCAGATTTTGAAATACTTCTCCAATGGGCTTTTCATGCATTTCTCAAAGTGAAGAAGAGACAAGCCCAGTGCAATACAGCACTGCATGACATGAGAGTTCTGCTGTATTTACACTCTGTGCTTTGTATTTTATATTATTAGACCCCAGACTAAGTTGTATTACATTTAAACTTTGTACGTTCTTTTTTCTATTTTAATGCACATATAGAGGGGTAGTTATCAACACGTCTACTTTACCTGCCATCGCCGGTTCAATACGCCCGCCTAAGCTCACCTACCATCGCCGCCGCGGACCTGAATATGTTCGCCTAAGTTATCAAAAAAGCTGCCAAAAAGCTGCGCACCAAGTACGGGGCGATGAGCAGCGGACTGTGAGAGTTATCACTCATCCTATCTCGCTGCTCTTCGGCTTTTTGACAGCTTTATTGCTAGCCTGTCACTAAGCACCCACACTAACTACACTGTTCTACCCCCTATACCGGCGCCCCCCGGAGCCCCTGCATTGGCTGATCCCATCAGCCAATCAGATTAAGCTCACATTCTATTGGCTGTTCCGATCAGATTTTTCCTACCTTAATTCCGATTGGCTGATAGAATCCTATCAGCCAATCGGAATTGAAGGGACGCCATCTTGGATGATGTCTCTTAAAGGAACCTTCATTCAGTCGTCGGCCGTCGGGGAAGAAGGATGTTCCGCGTCGGCGGGATGAAGATGGATCCCTAAGAAAGAATATTGAAGATGCCGTTTGGAAGATGACATCGCCCGGTTGGAAGATCTCTTCTGCGCCGCCTGGATGATGACTTCATCGGATGGAAGACTTCTTCAGCGCCCCTTGGATGATGACTTCTGCCGCTCCGGATCTCCTCTTCGGTTCCATCGGTGGTCGGCTGGCTGAAGACGACTCAAGGTAGGATGAACTTCAGGGGGGTAGTGTTAGGTTTATTGAAGGGGGGTTTGGGTTAGATTAGGGGTATGTGGGTGGTGGGTTTTAATGTTGGGGGGGGGTTGTATTTTTATTTTACAGGCAAAAGAGCAGAATTCTTTGGGGCATGCCCCGCAAAAGGCCCTTTTAAGGGCTGGTAAGGTAAAAGAGCTGGTAACTTTTTAATTTAGAATAGGGTAGGGCATTTTTTTGTTTTGGGGGGCTTTGTTATTTTATTAGGGGGCTTAGATTAGGTGTAAGTAGCTTAAAATTGTTGTAATATTTTTAAAATGTTTGTAACTTATTTTTTTTATTTTTTGTACTTTAGTTAGTTTATTTAATTGTATTTAATTGTAGTTATTTGTAGCCAATTTATTTAATTAATTTAATGATAGTGTAGTGTTAGGTTTAATTGTAACTTAGGTTAGGATTTATTTTACAGGTAATTTTGCATTTCTTTTAGCTAGGTAGTTATTAAATAGTTAATAACTATTTAATAACTATTCTAACTAGCTAAAATAAATACAAAGTTACCTGTAAAATAAATATAAATCCTAAAATAGCTACAATGTAATTATTAATTACATTGTAGCTATCTTAGGGTTTATTTTACAGATAAGTATTTAGTTTTAAATAGGATTAATTTATTTAAGTATAGTGTAGTGTTAGGTGTAATTGTAACTTAGTTTAGTTTTTATTTTACAGGTAAATTTCTCTTTATTTTAGCTAGGTAGCTATTAAATAGTTAATAACTATTTAATAGCTATTGCATCTAGTTAAAATAAATTGAAATTTGCCTGTAAAATAAAAATAAATCCTAAGATAGCTACAATGTAATTATTATTTATATTGTAGCTATATTAGGGTTTATTTAAAAGGTAAGTATTTAGTTTTAAATAGGATTAATTTAGTTAATAAGAGAAATATTATTTAGATGTATTTAATTAATATTTAAGTTAGGGGGGTGTTAGGGTTACTGTTAGACTTAGGTTTAGGGGTTAATAATTTTATTACAGTGGCGGCGGTATAGGGGGGGCTGGATAGGGGTTAATAAATGTATTATAGGTGGCAACGGTGTAGGGGGGCAGATTAAGGGTTAATAAGTTTAATATAGGTTGCGGCGGGGTCCGGGAGCGGCGGTTTAGGGGTTAAACTATTTATTTAGTTGCGGCGAGGTCCGGGATCCGCAGGATAGGGGTTAATAACTTTATTATAGGTGGCGACGGTATAGGGGGGGCAGGATAGGGGTTAATAGGTATAATGTAGGTGGCGGTGGGCTTCAGGAGCGGCGGTTTAGGGGTTAATAGGTATTATGTAGGTGGCGGTGGGCTCCGGGAGCGCGGTTTAGGGGTTAATAAGTTTATTAGAGTGGCGGTGGGCTCCGGGAGCGGCGGTTTAGGGGTTAATAGGTATTATGTAGGTGGCGGTGGGCTCCAGGAGCGGCGGTTTAGGGGGTAATACATTTATTTAGTTGCGGCGGTGTAGGGGGGACAGATTAGGGGTGTTTAGACTCGGGGTACATGTTAGGGTGTTAGGTGTAGACAGCTCCCATAGAAATCAATGGGATGTCTGGCAGCAGCGAACATGAGCTTTCGCTATGGTCAGACTCCCATTGATTTCTATGGGATCCGCCGCCTCCAGGGCGGCGGTTTGAAAACCAGGTACGCTGGGCCGGAAAAGTGCTGAGCGTACCTGCTAGTTTTTTGATAACTAGCAAATGTAGTCAGATTGTGCCATCTGTAGTGACGTAAGCATCGATCTGTGTCGGACTGAGTCCGGCGGATCAAAGCTTACGTCACTAAATTCTACTTTTGCCGGTATCTAGGGCTTGATAACTAAGGCGAATCAGCCTCGCCTCAAATACACTGCGGAATTCCAGCGTATTTGAGGTAGACACGTTGATAACTAGAGGCCATATTCTGTATACAGCAGTGTATTTAGGATTGTGATTTTACTAATTCCGATTATGCTTTCACAGCTTCTGTGTAACTTTAAAAAATGAGGCCCGAACTTTGTATATTTTTGTGTATCTTTTACAAATTGCATTGCACTTTGTATTTCTTCCTTTTAAATGACATTAAAACTGATAAGTTTCATTACTTTCTATGAGCCAGATAATCAAACTTTCTCTAGTTTGGAGAAAAATTATAGTGCAGAGTTGACAGGGGCTGAACTCACTGAATTCTATAAGAAAAAAAGGTCATAACCTGGAAGTCCCAGAGAGATAAGAGATGGCTTAATAGAAAGCAATGAGGCTTTCTGGGATACAGAATTTCACAGGGGAGAGAGACGTTAACAGAACAGAGTGCTATAAAGTCTCAGATTGCAGCAAATACAAATTAAACTGAAATGTTTTCACTGCAATTTAAAGGGGCAGTAAACCCACCAAATAATGTTATATAATTCTGCACATAGTGCAGATTTATATAACATTAGCTTAGCGCCAGCTTTCTAAAGCAAAGGATAGCACAGATATTTTCCTACGCCTCTCGCTCTACTGAGCGTGTCTGTTTTTTTCCTAAGCACATCGGGCACGCTGTCTAATCACAGCGCACCCGATCGTGCCATTAAAATGAATGTAGCTCGCTCCCGCTCTGGTCTGGTAGCGGGAGCGAGCTACATTCAGTTTAATGGCGCGATCGGACTCGCTGTGATTAGACAGCGTGCCCGATGCGCTTAGGAAATAAATAGACCCGCTCAGTAGAGCCAGGAGTGGCATTCTGTAAAATTAATTTTTGTAGGAAAATATCTATGCAATCTTTGCTTTAGAAAGCTGGCGCTAAGCTAATGTTATCTAATTCTGCAGTATGTGCAGAATTATATAAAACATTATTTGGTGGGTTTACTGTCCCTTTAACTAGCTTTTGTCTCTAGTTTAGTATATATTACTTTTCTGTCAGTTAAAGGGACATGAAACCCACATTTTTACTTTTATGATTCAGATAGAAAAGTACAATTTTTAAAAAAGTTTCCAATTTACTTCTATTATAAAATTTGCTTTGTTGTTGTGTTATTCTTTGTTGAAGAGATATCTAGATAGGTAGCACACATATGTCTGGATCACTACATAACAGAAAATAGTGTTGTCATCTAGTGCTCTTGCTAATGTATAGCACTGTTGAAAAACGTCTGCAATATAGTACTGCAGACACGTGCACACTCCTGAACTTACATTCCTACTTTTCAACAAAGGATATCAAGAAAAAGAAGAACATTTGATAATATGTCTGTTGCTGTATCCAGTAGATAGCCCATCCAGTGCTTGTACATGTACAGCAAAGGATCTGTATCCCACAGGGGAAGGCTAAGGGACACATCCCTGCAATGCCCGAGGGTAGTTATGGCTGAAATCCCATCGGGAGATGCTGAGCACATAAGGTATTTCTATGGCCCTGTCTCATTCAGTGTGTCAAAATCTTTTTTCTGCGGATCTGTTCTTCTTACTGAATGAATCTGCATCAGGGGTTAAGGGTTTCACATTGGTTTGAGCTCCCATGAATCTATTTTTTTTAATCTAATAGCTGGAGCACCTCCATCTTCAGCCTTTTCTCCTGAGAGACCAATATTAAACTGAGGAGAGAGGGGAGGTGGGAAGGGATTAAAGCTCTTTGGGCTCTCTACCTCCTCCTAGTGGCGGCAAGTATATCCCACATGTTATGAAATTCCTATGGACTCTTATCAAACAACAGAAATTGGAAAGTTGTTTAAAACTGTATGTTCTATATGAATCATGAAAGAAAAAAATTGGGTTTTATGTCTCTTTAAAATTAGTGTATTTTGAATTCTGAGCAAACCATCTACATACTACCCGAGAGATAATTCAGTGACACCAGCTTGTGTAAACTGCTTACATCATTTCACACAAACTGTGAGAGAGCTTTATACATACCCTGGGAACTCCCCTATCCCCCAACTTTCTGAAATTGTCAGTTCTAGTTTACAATGGAGCAAATACAAAGTGCAATGTTATTTGTAAAAGATACATAGAAATATACAAAGCATAATCCTAATTTGGTAACGTAACACAGAAACTTTCAAAACAAAAATCAGAATTTGCAAAATCACTGCTGGATCTAAATCTAAATGTATTAAAACATGTAAAAAAGTGCAAAGCTTAAATGTAATAATACTGAAAGTACCCAATCTGAAATGTAAAGCAAAATATAATGCAAAGCACAAAGTGTAACAAAACTCTCATATAATGTAGTGCTATATTGCACTGGGCTTGTCTCTCCTTCATATACAGAAAAGCAGAGAATGCTTCTTAGACAAGTATAGCAACATCTGCCTGTTTAGACTTTTTTTCGAGAGATCTCGCAGTGCTGGAGGATCATTCTATATCATCTCATCTGGGCAAGTTCTGCCCTTTTTCTGTTAGCATTCAGTGAGTTCAGCCACTGTGAAGTCTGCACTACAATTTCTCTCCAAGCAGGAGAATCTATTAACATCAGTCCCTCAGTGAGCCAATGACAAGAGGTATATGTAACATGGTCTGATCATCTTCTAAGTCACAATTATTAACAAACTTACTAAACTAGGCTGGAAAAAGCAAGTGAACCTCTATGTTAACAATTTATCCAAAAGCTAATTGGAGTCAGGTATTTCATTAAGGAGATGAAATTAGAAGTGTGGGTTGCACAGGTGCCCTGCCCTATAACTTAAGGCACACAAAGCTGGAAAAGGTTACAAATAAATTGCTAAAAACCTGGGTGTTCATTAGTCCACAGTAAGAAATATTGTCTACAAATGGAGAAAATTTCAAGACTGGTGCTAATCTCCCTGGTTTAACAGCAAAATAATTAAAAGTGCTTGCTCTGTCTGAATCATGAAAGTTTAATTTTGGCTTTACTGTGGTTTTAATCCAATTAAGATGATTTGGTGTTACCTGAAGAGAGCTGTGCAGACAAAACAGATGTTTGGGGTGTAATGGTCCAAAATTCACCACCATATTTTGCAAGTCTTATAAGAAGCTATAGGAACTGTTTGTGGAAGTTGTTGCTGCTAAAGGAGGATCAACAAGTTATTATATTCAAGGATTCCCATACTTCTTCCAGCCTACACTGCGATTATCACTCAGTGTATTCAATACAAATTTAAAAAGTACAACTATTTCTGTGTTATTAGTTTAGTCATATTGTGTTTCTCTATGATTGTGACTTAGAGGATGATCAGATCACATTTTGGTAATCAATGCAGAAAACCAGGTAATTCCAAAGGGTTCACAAACTTTTTCTTGCAAAATTATTTTTTTAAATTATGTTAGAGTAAGATAAGTGTGAAGGTTTAGTTTCTATAAAAGTACTATGACATATTGTGAGATCATAGTGAAATCCCATGAGATTATAGAGCAAATTGTAAAATCGTTCAGCACTAATAATGCCGATTGGCTGTCTCATCATGCAGATGACAGTGCAAAGATTAGCTGAAGGGTAAGTGTTCAAAGCAGTTACTCTGGTGAGCTGATCTTAGGTTTTAACTAAAGAAAACTCACACATATACATCATAAAAAGTCACCAATTCATGTAGAGTTTCATATCCCTTTAAGTCAAGTAGTCAACTAATGTGACTGTAAATTCCCAAACATCCACTATGTCAACTTAAAATAAATAGAAAATTTCCCTTCCACTGTTAAAATCTTTTGACAAAAATGTTGAGTACATGAGTCAACTCATCTGTAATCTCCCACTACATACAAAGATTGACAGAGAGTAGTACAACTGGAAATTTTACCTTGATGCTATTTAATCCAGAGGGTCCAAGCAGAACACCGCATATAATATATCCAAACATTGTTGGCAAGCCAATCATTGCGCACACCCATCCACAGGGCAGAGACAGCATCACAATGGTTACTATATCCTAAAGAACAAAAATGTTGAAGAATTTGAACTTTCAATCCAACTTAATGTGTTAAATGTTATGTTGTAATAATAAATATTTGTTAACAATTATTTATAAATTACTTAAAGTTAAAAGGGCATAAAATAATTCTTGTTTTTGGAAAAAAAGTGCTTTTCCAACGCTCCCTAGAGAAGCCAAAAAGCAAAATTATATAACCTACAGCTGCTGCAAATAAAATAATAAATTAGACAATTTGCAGCGTTTTGAAAACCTATGCAATAGATTTTCTTTCTGGCTATTCTAGGAGACATTAGAAAAAGTGCAATTTTTAAACAAAAGCAAAAAAAGTGAGAGATTTCATAGTATACTTCTGTAAACTTAGTTAGAAAATAATATTTTTTTTAATTTAAAAAAAGGGACAGTCAACACCAAAATTAATTTTAATAAAGGGACAGTCAACACCAGAATTATTGTTGTTTAAAAAGAAAGATAATCCCTGTATTACTCATTCCCCAGTTTTGCATAACCAACACTTATAGAAATACACCTTTTACCTCTCCGATTACCTAGTATCCAAGCCTCTGCAAACTGCCCCCTTATTTCAGTTCTTTTGACAGACATGCATTTTAGCCAATCAATTCTGTCTCCAGGGTAACTTCACGTGCATGAGCTCAATGTTATCTATATGAAACACATGAACTAATGCCCTCTAGTGGTCAAAATGCATTCAGATTAGAGGCAGTCTTCAATGTCTAAGAAATTAGCATATGAACCTCCTAGAATTAGCTTTCAACTAAGAATACAAAGAGAACAAAGCAAAATTGGTGATAAAAGTAAATTGGAAAGTTGTTTAAAATTACATTCCCTATTTAAATAACAAAACTTTTTTTTGGACTTGACTGTCCCTTTAACGTAGCGATGTTCAGGTGATATTTCCTAGACAGCTTTTTACAGCTATGATGCATCACTTTTAAGTGCTTCAATATTTTGGTATAATTTCCCTTTAAAGGGACAGTAAAGTAAAAAAAAATCTTCCATGATTTAAATAGGGCATGTAATTTTAAACAACTTTCCAATTTACTTTTATTACCAATTTTGCTTTGTTCTCTTGGTATTCTTAGTTGAAAGCTAAAGAGGTTCATGTGCTAATTTCTTAGACCTTGAAGACTGCCTCTAATCTGAAAGCATTTTGACAGTTTTTTTACCACTAGAGGGCGTTAGTTCATGTGTTTCATATAGATAACATTGAGCTCAGGCACGTGAAGTTCCTAGGAGTCAGCACTGATTGGCTAAAAATGCAAGTCTGTCAAAAGAACTGAAATAAGGGGACAGTCTGCAGAGGCATAGATACAAGGTAATCACAGAGGTAAAAAGTATATTATTATAACTGTGTTGGTTATGCAAAATTGGGGAATGGGTAATAAAGTGATTATCTACCTTTTTAAAACAACAAAAATGCTGGTGTTTACTGTCCCTTTAAGGTATCAAAAATTGGATTGTTCTCAAGTGTTACATTTTATACACAACCTGTAATATGAGTGCAGTGATCGCAGTAATAGCGCTCTCTGCACTATCCACTAAAAGTTTCAGCTGTGTTAAGATTTTAACATTATTAACCCTCCACTTGTAATATCAAGCTGTGATTTTTTTCTTTGAACAACTCTACAACATTTTACACAGTAGATAATTTATGTCTGTGCTTCAATAGCTACGGCAATAAGAGAGAGAAAGATGAATGACCCTTTAAACTTTGTGTACACCCGAGAAATAAACTGAACATTTAACTGTTACTTAAAGAAGTCTAATGCTGTGATTCTAAAACATTTTCTGACTGGCACACTTGGCAATGCAAATTTATTTCATGACACGACAGTGTTCTTAATGAGGTGTAATTAATAGTAAATTTATTGCATTGTATTTTACAGTTTACTCTACAGTGACTATATTTAAATTCTATTACAATATATAATAATAGTCAATTTACTGTTCACTACCTCAACCCATGGTACTTGATGACATAATCATTGTCTGCCGGTCGATTGGTGGCGATTTTGTTTATAATTTTTCAACTAAATAAACCAATATTATATAAATATTACGCTGCAGAAATGTTTTAGAAAAATATAATTGTAATAAACAGGCAGATGTGCTTTGTAATTTGAATGAAAATAGTTTTTACAATCAAAATTAGGCAGCACATATCTGGATCTCTTGCAGCACAAAATATGACAAATACTGGTCAAATGTTGATTTTTTTTTTCCCTGCATCAAAGTAGCATCTGGAGGGGAAGTCGAGCTTTCATTTTAAAATTTCCACATAAAGCAGGAATTTGCATATTTCTTACCCCAAGAAACTAAAATAAACTTAGCAAAAGTTTGTGTAGGACTAAATTACACCAACAGAAAGAAAATGTATCTGCACAGCATAGAATCATTCACAAGTGTTGGTTATAAGATGTAACTGTATTTTTTTTTTTTTTTAACAAAAATGTAACATAGACAAGGAGGAACCTTAACTTATGGACTGTGCTCAGACCTACCTTTATAAAGTGAGGATCAGCACGAGGCATAGTCGAATCTCTGGGCTTGGTGAGTATGTATTGATTATTCTGGGAATCAATAAGCATACTGAGCCCAAGGTCATCTTCCACTTGTCGTTGAGAAGTATTTCTCTTGACTTCATCCTCTTCCACTCTCAAAACTGCCTCTACATTCACACCTCTTACCTGGCAAGGCAAAGAGAAATTCCTTTTAAAAAAATTCAATTATTTTTAAGTTTCCAAAATCAATAAAAATGTAAATACATAAATTTTAAATATTATTACTATGGACAGATGAAGCCTTATAAAAAAAATCCATCTATTGAACACAACAGGAAATAAAGAGCCCCAACCTTAACCCCTTGGCTACCAGGAATTTCAGAGAAAAACTTGCCCAAAATACTGGAGAATTTTTAGCAATTTTTGCTATCACTCAATTTAAACAGAAATAGAGCCTTGTTTTTTTAATTTACATACATATATATATATATATATATATATATACACATATATATATATTTATTAGTAGATATCCCAAGGTATTGATCTAGGCCCATTTTAATTCCTGCAACCGTTTGAAAAATTGTTATGTTTTCACAAACTTTGGGTTTCTCACTAAACATACCGCTTATGTAGTTGTAAAACAGATGGTTGTAAAAGATTCTCTGCGATCCCCTTTATTCAGAAATAGCAAACATGTATGGCTTTGACATTACTTTTTGGTAATTAGAAGGCTGCTAATTGCAGCTGCACACCACACTTGTAATACTCAAGGCAGTGAAGGGGTTAATTAGTTAGCTAACAAGGGTAATATTATTTTAGTGTAAATATTACCTTCCCACCTGTCACCTCCCACCATACTGATCCCTACCTAATCCCTCCCAAACACCAGTCTTGCCTTCTTTCCCCCCAATGGTCACCTGTCAAGGATCGTTCCACCTTAAAGTGAAGGCAAACTTTGATGAATGAAAGCCCGTTTTTTTAAAAATACTATTAAAAAACGGGCACTTTCATTCATAAAAGTTTAGAAAGTAGCCGTTTTGATTAAAAACTTACCTTTGTTTTTTTCACAGCCAGAGCAGCTTCCCCCACCCGGAGATCCTCTCTTCACACGTCATCAATGACTAATCCAGCTTCCTCCAATCGCAGCTTTCCCCCAGGGAAGTCATTGCCTGAGGCCATGCAGTGATTGGAGGAAGCCGGATTAGTCATTGATGACGTGTGAAGAGAGGATCTCCGGGTGGGGGAAGCTGCTCTGGCTGTGAAAAAAAACAAAAAGGTAAGTTTTTAATCAAAACGGCTGCTTTCTAAACTTTGATGAATGAAAGTGCCCCTGTTTTTAATAGTATTTTTAAAAAACGGGCTTTCATGCATCAAAGTTTACCTTCACTTTAAATTAGTTTTTATCCTTATATTCTTAATCCACATTAGCAAGTAATTATGGTTCAAGGCTGTATAAAAGCTTCCACCCTCTGCTTCACCTTTGCTGGTTTATTGAAGTGTCTAATAATATTCACCTCACCAGCTCAACCTTTACCTTGAGACTATAGAATTACTAAAGGTATTCCTTTAACCTACCCGCTAAAGTATTCCCAGTCTGCTGCCGTTACCCTCACTGCTCAATTCGTCATCACTCTGAGACAAGAGATTCCGACCGCAGCTGTCATTCATTGGACTAACCACATCAATAGCTCAGGAGGCACTCGCTCCATCCAGATTCTCCACAACCTGACACCTCTCAGGAGGAGGTTGTGAGTATCTACTACTCGTTTCAGTGTGACTCAGAAACCCGTTAACGTAAGTGCTTTCCTGATCGTAAATTGTGATATTGTCTGTTTCTGCACTACTACAGCCTTAACCGCATTAGAATTTAAGGATTGTTAACTTGTTTGTTCTTACTGACGGCTGTCAGTCTTGGCTCTAATACTGCCTTTATCTAATCAGTACTGCTGGGAATGCTTTGAAAAGACTGTGTAAATGTTCCTTTCTGATTAGATCCTGTTATTTTCAGAGATTTCCTGCTTCCATTTTACATTTCATCTCTATAATCTTTGCCTTCAAACTAGTCATATATATTACTGGTATATCCTTGATACTAAAGAAAATATATAGGCGCTGATGTTAATATGGACTTAGAACCTAATGTAACACTATATGATGTGTCTATATATAAAATATTGCACAAATGTTGTTTGTTTAAAAAATGGTAACAAGTATGTTCAATAAATTATGCTAATAGGCAACATAATCTGCCTGTTTGAAATATCACAGAATGATAAACAAATATCACAGAATAAAAAACTACCCAATCAGGAAAGCAAATGTTTTAGTCCGATTGGTATGATTTTGTTTATTTGACCTTTGTGTGTCAGACAGATCAGTCCTGAATTGGAATTTCTTCTTAGACAGCAGATCCGCAATGATATTTGCCTCTTATAGGGTTATACATCCGTAATATGGCGACTGCTTGTGTGAATCTTGATTTAGATATCCTGTCGGGTGCTGCTCCTCTATCCGATGTTTCCCCTACTTCGGAGATAAAACTGAAATATCTGAAGAAAAGAACAGGAGCGCAAAACTCCGACTCAAGTGAAGATTTATTTAAATGTAATATAAGCGCAAGCTACAATATGCACTTACAAGCTTTTAAAAAACAACCAGCATGTCAGTAAATCTAGTCCTCAGTTAGTTCAATGAACTGCAACTGCGATCAAGTTACCGCTCCTGGATTTGTGTAAACCTGGTCACTTTGAACCTCCAAGGGCTGCCTTCTACTGTCAGTAATATAGCGGTATGTATCTTCTTCTGTGTGCTCCCCAACGCGTTTCCCCCGACGCTGGTCGGGCTTTTTCAAGAGGTTTGTTTTGTATGACAGCGTCGGCATCCGCTGGCTTTTTATATCCTGCAGACTCCACCCTCTGCTGCTTGCTGACCAATAGAACAATGTTTACCGGTGACGTAGCCAACAGATGTCTGACAATGTGCTGTTCACAAACACTGTGATACTGCACGCATAATGTTGAATGATTGATCAATTTTACGTTTAAAAAATATAAAAATACAAACACAAGATGAAACAATGCATAATACAAAATACATAAAACTGCATGATTAAAAACCAATATACACATTGGATAGTAAACGGTACTTCATATATAATTAAAATAACGTTAAAAAGATTCAATTTAAAAGAATTTGATAATAAATATAACAATTGTGCAAACTTCATTATTGTATATAGGTGTACCTAAAACCATAATTAATAATCAATTCATAAAGTTATATATATTTATATTAAGATCTCTGATGTCTAAATTCACATAAATGCCTGTATATCTAAATCTACGTTAAGACCTTTGGGTTCAGATACATCTAACTTGAAAATCCAATAGGTCTCCTAATAGGTTATTAAAATTAAGGAGGCAGGAGACCTATTGGATTTTCAAGTTAGATGTATCTGAACCCAAAGGTCTTAACGTAGATTTAGATATACAGGCATTTATGTGAATTTAGACATCAGAGATCTTAATATACATATATATAACTTTATGAATTGATTAGTAATTATGGTTTTAGGTACACCTAGAATAATGAAGTTTGCACAATTGTTATATTTATTATCAAATTCTTTTAAATTGAATCTTTTTAACGTTATTTTAATTATATATGAAGTACCGTTTACTATCCAATGTGTATATTAGTTTTTAATCATGCAGTTTTATGTATTTTGTATTATGCATTGTTTCATCTTGTGTTTGTATTTTTATATTTTTTAAACGTAAAATTGATCAATCATTCAACATTATGCGTGCAGTATCACAGTGTTTGTGAACAGCACATTGTCAGACATCTGTTGGCTACGTCACCGGTAAACATTGTTCTATTGGTCAGCAAGCAGCAGAGGGTGGAGTCTGCAGGATATAAAAAGCCTGCGGATGCCGACGCTGTCATACAAAAAAAACCTCTTGAAAAAGCCCGACCGGCGTTGGGGGAAACGCGTTGGGGAGCACACAGAAGAAGATACATACCGCTATATTACTGACAGTAGAAGGCAGCCCTTGGAGGTTCAAAGTGACCGGGTTTGCACAAATCCAGGAGCGGTAACTTGATCGCATTTGCAGTTCGTTGCAGTTCATTGAACTAACTGAGGACTAGATTTACTGACATGCTGGTTGTTTTTTAAAAGCGCATATTGTAGCTTGCGCTTATATTACATTTAAATAAATCTTCACTTGAGTCGGAGTTTTGCGCTCCTGTTCTTTTTTTCAGATACTGGTATATCCTTGACTAACATCCTCAAGGCTAAAGTATAACATATATGTTAGATTGAATTACTTACTAGCAAAATCTCCTAAAAAATTTGTCACATTCCAAACTTGAATATAAGAGAAAGTCTCTGGTAGTTACTCTTATCAAAGCTTGCTCAAACTGTTCCTTACATCACCACCATCCTTAGGTACTGGCAATCAGTCTGCTAGAATTTACTATTTTTTGCACTGTAGGGATCCTTCCTCAAACCTCTTCCCTCCCAAACAGCTCTTTAGCCCTCCCCCCTCTTAGTAGTAGCAACCACATTAGGTACTGGCAGCTGTCTGCCAGTAACCAGTTTATAGTAAGTTATATATATTTTTTTTTATGCATTTCTTAATAACAATGTTTTTCTATAGTGTAGGGATACCCCTCTCCCCTCCAAGTTATTGTTGATAAGGACCTACCTCCCCCTGCCATCACTCTTTTATTTAGCGTAGGGAACCCTTTCTCACCAAATCCTTTTGCTGTAGCATAAGAAACCATCTGCTTCCTCCCCTACCTCAACCTTAATGAGATGCCCTGAACACCCGCCTCCCTCTTTCCCTCCTACACCACCCACAGCAGATACAGACAGTAGCAAAAAGTGTCACTGTCTGTATTGGCGATCTGCCTTCATATGGTAAAAGGAGAACGATCAGTTCTTCTTTACCATATGAAGGCAGATGCATTCTGCCCCTGGTTGCAGTCTCCGCTGTCAAAGCTGACAGCAGAGACTAAAGCATGCACCAGAGTGTTGGATGTAGGTACTAAATCAACACAGTACACTGGGCAAAGTACTGTGCTACATAGTACTTACGTCCAATTGCCAAGTAGTTAAAAGGGACAGTACATTGTAACTTGTTCCCATTACGGCTGAAGTGTATTAAATGGTTTGCAAAACCACTGCTTACACTGAAAATCTAGTAGAGCAGTACTGGTCATAAAAAAATATACGTAAACAAGAGGCAGCAGTCGTAATCATCCTCTCACTAGGGTGGGAGAGATAGGCATTAAAATGTGCATTTCAGGCTGCTCTCTCTCAGCATTGGCTTTTGTGTGTACAAACAGAGATAAGATCATGAGATCTTTGTGTAGATAGAGTGATAGACACTTGCTTTCTCTAAAGGTTCAGCCCATTTGAATGGGAGCAGTTTAAAAAATATTTCATATACAAAAATAAACCCAAAGAAGCAATTTCTAAAACATTTTATACTGGTTTAACAAGCTATGGAAAGGGAAAACAATTTGACAGTCGACTGTCCTTTAAAGGGACAATAAAGTAGAGTGAAAGCACAGTACCCAGCTTTAAGAAAAGTATTATAATTCTAGAAAAAAAGCACAGGAATATAAATTGTAATCTCACTAAATATCCGGTTAACCTATTTTACACTGTGTACCTTGGATTTCTTCCACAGAAAATGTGTGCCTATTGAATGTAATTTCACACAATATGTTGTTCTCAGAAGTTTCTGCTATTGTTTCTTAAACTATACATATATTTTCGACATCCTGCAATGCATATTGTTTAACAAATATTCCTGTACTAACAAATGTAAAGTATTTATTGTGGGGTTGGTCAGCGTCAACCAAAAAAGCTGTGGAAGCTCTGCTTATCAGCAAGTGAGCTCTTATCCCACGGACCAGGACTGCACAAACATCAAAATCAAATGCTTTAATCTAACCTTTTTCATGAAAAGAAAATAATAATTTACAAATATATAGGTTAAAACAAATGTGTATAGAATATTGACATGGCATCCCTAAAAGAATGTATATGAAATATAAATACATAAAAATACATAATAAAATTACCAGGGATTACTAAATTAATAGTGCACATTTCAGATATTCTTCAATATAAAGTCTAAAGTTCTTTAGACACAGTGTTTAAAGGGCCATAATACCCAAATGTTTAAACACTTGAAAGTTATGCAGTATAGCTGTAAAAAGCTGACTAGAAAAGATCACCTGAACATCTCTATGTAAAAAAGCAAGATATTTTACCTCAAAAGTTTCTCAGTAGCCATATCCCATTGTAAAGGACTTCTAAGCAGCAAATCAGTATGTCTGTCCCGGGACAGCCGAAGGGATGAGCCTTGTGCACTCTCATGTTATTTCCCTATTCAGTGTAAGGAAGTTTACAATGAAATCTCATGAGATCACAGTAAAAAAGAGTTCATGACCTCAGCACTGCTGATGCTGATTGGCTGCTGTTCATTTCTTAATTATTTATTTTTTTACCTGCAGCTGAGTATAACTTTTTACACAGAACTTACTCTGCTGAGCTGAGGAAACTGTGAGGTAAAATATCCTCCTTTTTTACATAGAGATGCTCAGGTGATATTTTCCTGTCAGCTTTTTACAGTTATACTGTATCAGTTTCAAGTGATTTAACATATGAGTATTATGTCCCTTTAAGTACAAAGTGGTCTTACAAGCAATCTCTTAATAGCAAATCTTACCAAACAAATTATTGCTATTCAACATTGGAATAATTAACCTCTTAAGGACATATGACGGAATTTTTCCATCATAAAACAATTGAGCAAACTGAAAGCTGTGTCCTTAAAAGGGTTAAAAAAAATGGTTGAATACATAAATATGTTCTTCTTCATGCACCTATATACAAACAAGGGTAAAAAAAAAAGCCAATACCCTTCTTTAGATCAAGGGGGAAAAAAAAAAAAAAGTAAAACAACTTTATAAATACACACAATTTTTGTTTCCTACGACCTCTGTCTGGCTCCTACAAAAAAAAAAGTGATATGCCCTTAAATTGTTTGAGAAAAAATTGGAAACATGAACAGTGAAGAAGAAGATGGAACATAAAATGATGCAAAACAAGCTGCAGGCTTGGTTGCTTTTGGATATACAGACTGTCATCAGCATGGAGAACCACTACCCAATGGTGTGTGTATATGTATATATATATATATATATATATATATATATATATATATATATATATATACATACATACACACACACATACACCGTATATATATATATATATATATATATATATATATATATATATATATATATATATATATATAAAAAAAGTGAGTACACCCCTAAGTGAGCCTTGTGCAAATGAAATGTACAAATTGGGCCCAATTAGCCTTTTTTCCCTCCCCGGTGTCATGTGACTCGTTAGTGTTACAAGGTCTCAGGTGTGAATGGGGAGCAGGTGTGTTAAATTTGGTATTATCGCTCTCACACTCTCTCATACTGGTCACTGAAAGTTCAACATGGCACCTCATGGCAAAGAACTCTCTGAGGATCTGAAAAAAAGAATTGTTGCTCTACATAAAGATGGCCTAGGCTATAAGAAGATTGCCAAGACCCTGAAACTGAGCTGCAACACGGTGGGCAAGACCATACAGCGGTTTCACAGGACAGGTTCCACTAAGAACAGGCCTCGCCATGGTCGACCAAAGAAGTTGACTGCATGTGCTCAGCGTTATATCCAGAGGTTGTCTTGCTACAGAAGCGGAGGGTAAAGGTGATGGACTGGCCAAGCATGTCTCCAGACCTAAACCCTATTGAGCATCTGTGGGGCATCCTCAAATGGAAGGTGGGGGAGTGCAAGGTCTCCAACATCCACCAGCTCTGTGATGTCGTCATTGAGGAGTGGAAGAGGACTCCAGTGGCCACCTGTGAAGCTCTGGTGAACTCCATGCCCAAGAGGGTTAAGGCAGTGCTGGAAAATAATGGTGGCCACACAAAATATTGACACTTTGGGCCCAATTTGGATATTTCCACTTAAGGGTGTACTCACTTTTGTTGTCAATGGTTTAGACACTAAAGGGCCAGTAAACAAACCTAGGAAATAATGTTATATAATTCTGCACATAGTGCAGAATTATATAACATTAGCGTAGCTCCAGATTTAAAACATGAATAGATAAAAAGATATCACGCAAAGAAAACAGAACACCGCTCTTGGCTCTACTTGGCGGGTCTGTTTTCTTCTTCTAAGCGCATCACGGGCACTCTGTCTATTCACAGCGCGCACGATCGCACTATTAAAATCAATGTAGCTCGCCCCCGTTCTGGTCTGGTAGCGAGCTACATTGATTTTAATAGCGAGATCGGGCCGGCTGTGATTAGATAGCGTGCCTAGATGCGCTTAGGAGAAGAAAACAGACATGCTCAGTAGAGCCAAGAGCGGTGTTCTGTTTTCTTTGCGTTATATCTTTTTAACTATTCACTTTTAAAATCTGGAGCCAAGCTGTTATATAATTCTGCACTATGTGCAGAATTATATAACATTATTTCCTAGGTTTACTGGCCCTTTAATGGCTGTGTGTGGAGTTATTTTGAGGAGACAGCAAATTTACACTGTTATACAGGCTGTACACTCACTACTTTACATTGTAGCAAAGTGTCATTTCTTCAGTGTTGTCACATGAAAAGATATAATAAAATATTTACAAAAATGTGAGGGGTGTAGTCACATTTGTGAGATACTGTATACACAATGAAGGAGGGTATGTGAAAATATAGGCCTCCAGTGCAGCAGTTAGTGTCTCCGTAAAAAACACAAATATATACGTACATATATACACACAAACACACAGGGTGCTAAAAGAGTATGCACCCTGAGTGGCAATGAAAATGAACAGGCATGGAAGTTATTCTACCTATTGTTCTGTCTCAGCTGTGTGCCTCTCTCAGCTGTGTGCCTCTCTCAGCTGTGTGCCTCTCTCAGCTGTGTGCCTCTCTCAGCTGTGTGCCTCTCTCAGCTGTGTGCCTCTCTCAGCTGTGTGCTTCTCTCAGCTGTGTGCTTCTCTCTCTCTCTAACAGAAAATATGTTCAGATTTCAAAGTACAGGGAGAAGAAAAAATAATTTGAATCTTTTACTTCTTAGCTCCAATAAGCAATAAAAGAATCCAGTAAAAATATTACATACAGCTTTGTTATCATCAAATGCATGATCTTCAATCTCTTCCTCCAAGCGGTCAGCAGCCTTTCGCACATCTTCAAGAATCTCATCAAGAATGGAGAGACTTTTGTTTTGATGTTGCATGTTTTTCAAAGCTTCAACTTGATGTTTTTCAGCTGCCATAAGTTCAACAAACTCTTTTTCTTCCTGTAACATATTTTAACACTATATTTTAAAGGTAGAACAAAAGAAAATAAAAAATATTCAACAAAGTATTGCATTATTGTAATCACTATCTTGTCTGAATAATGCCTAAGCATATAATTCAGATGTGTTAAAAATGAAAGTACTCCTGTATGTTAGCACATAAGATTAATTAAACCACAATAAAAAGGACTAAAATATTAAATAGAATTTCCTACTTTGCGGCAGTTTAAAGGGATATGAAACCGATTTCAGATAGAGCGTACAATTTTAAACATATTTCTTATTTACTTCTATTATAACTTTTCCTTTGTTCTCTTAGTATCTTTTGTTAAAAAGCAGGAATGTATGCTTAGGAGCTGGCCCATTTCTGGAGCACTATATGGGAGCAGTTTTGCAAGAATGTTATGAATTTGCAAGAGCACTAGAGGGCAGCACTATTTCCTGCCAAGTAATGCCACAGATGCCTACCTAGGTATTTCTTCAACACAGAATAGCATGGGAACAAAGCAAATTTGATAGAATTAAATTGGAAACTTTTTTAAATGGTATGTTCTGTCTGAATCACAAAATAACATTTTTGAGTTTCATATCTCTTTAATGAGGTCACATAATTTTGAGATGTAGATTTATTTTAAAAAGAAAAGTAGTTATAATGCAGTCAGATCTGTAAGTATTTTGTTAAAGAAGCATGTGCAGTATGCATTCATCCATAAACTGGCATAAATGTGAAGATAACATGCCCACATTGACTTTGTTTAATTACTTTTAATAGAAATACAAACACATATATATATTGTTTCCTGAAACTGCACCTGCCTTGCCGGATATATCCTTGTCTTCAACGTACTGACTGCTGTTGAATGTAAGCCTGCTCGTATACACCTTATTGACCTAGGGTGCCACCAGTCTTGTGAGTAGTATTCATACTTCTCCTAGACTCTGATACTATCTTGTTTTACAAGTTACACTATGAGGCGCCCCTTGTCTGTCTTATATATTTTTTTTATTGGCTTTGCACCTAGGCTTGCCTGGGGTTAACTGACTGAGTCCCTGAAAGCTGTGCCACAGCTGTCTGTGAGTTCTGGTGAGCATCCTGGGCTGTGAGATTTGCAGGGTCATGGGATGTGTACCCAGTCTGGTTAGAGATATATATATATATAGATATATATATATATATATATATATATATATATATATATATATATATATATATTCCAGCACTCACTTGCAAGCTCTCAGCTAAGATTTAAAAGCAAACATGGAAAGTTTAGTTACCGCATCTGGCCAAATGGGACAAGCCCAGGTACCACGTCAAGGTCCTTTCCAATACCTGGGACCCTAAAACAGCCACACAATGCAAGCTCTCAAATCCAAACAAACTGGGAACAAGGAAAGGGTGCACAGGCTTATGTAATCACCCTAGACATATACAAAACACGGAAGGGGACTGTATTCTCATACTGGACCGGGTACACATCCCATGACCCTGCAACATGCTCACCCCTGGGTGCTCAACGGCACTCACAGGAAGCTGTGCTGTCCCCAGAGTCACAGGCAATTAACCCCAGACAGGAAAATTACAAAACAGGCAATTAACCCCAGACAGGAAAATTACAAAACAAATTAATACAACACACAGAGAAAGTCCAGCACTCACTTGCAAGCGCCCTTCCGTGTTTTGTATATGTCTAGGGTGATTAGGGTGTTGTATTAATTTGTTTTGTAATTTTCCCTATAGTTCTTGCACCCAGACCTGTCTGGGATTAACTGCCTGTGGCTGACTACGCCAAAGGAATGTTTACATCTCACGGATGACCCCGCCCCCGTCTCATAGATTAGCCAATGGGAATCCTTACCGGTCATCCAGGTTAGTATAATTATAATCAGATCGTTATAACTTAAGTGTATATTCCTCACCAATTGCAGCCAACAAACCACAGAATATTCAAAAGCATAACTAAGGGAGCGCCTGGCAAATTGGTGTGCTGCTATAGAGTTAAAAGCCCACCGATCGCCACACCCCCTTCACAACTAGTGGCCAATAAACATTATTCTCGGTCCGGCAAACCCCCAAATGTAAGATGGGGATAAGGTGAGTAGTACGTCACCTCACACCCCCGAATTCTACGATGGATAAAGTGTCAGAATTCTAGCACGTACATCGCTAGTCTGGATATAAAAGGGACACCCCCATCACAGGTGTGGCATACACGGGCGAGCGTAACATCTACGTTCAAGTGCAAGAATCTACAGTAGAAATAATATTTTGATATGAACACCAAATGTAATGTGTTAAAAAACGTGTTGAAAAACGTATACATAAACTCATGCCCCCCTAAATGTAAGTAATGAAAAAAGCAATTATAGCAGTATATCTCAAAGATAAAATCAGTGAAAATAATGTTTATACAACTCACATATTATATGGAGACCTCAAAGATAATAATGATAATAGAGAAAATATAACTTAAAAGTTAGTGTGGTGATTACCTCACACCCTTATCTCAACACTAAAGCGTGTCCCACCTTTACCAAACCTAGGACCAAAGACCCATCAGTATCGATATTGATATATTAGTCTCCCTAAATCACATAAATAGATCAGCACTCTCCTAAACGGAGAGGCCAGATATAGACATAAAACAAAAACAAATATGAGAGAATCCAAATTAGAAAGATAAATGAAACCCATGTTCCCTCACTCATATCAATATACCAAAATAAATAATAACAAAACTAAAAACTAGAACAAGAGCAGATGTACACACTCAAGCCTGAGGTCCCATTGCATGGCGGTAGATCCTGAAAGATCCAAACTTTAACTCTTATAGGTCATAAATCACTGAGGGAAGAACACTCCCACGTCTCCCACCCCATCGCTGAGCACACACAACATGACCAAAACAATTACTAAAGTGAAGACATATGTGGTTAAAATAAATAAGAGTCAATCTAAAAACATACGCATTGCAGGAAATGCTGTATAGAAATCTATAATCATAATACCTGTGAACCAATGGTAAGCTGAACATGGGACAGACAAATATAAGAGCTAGCATTATTATTAGTCACTAAATGGGTGTCATTGTCCCATAAATGATAGAGGATCCCAGCTGCAAAATTATTCTATTTAAAATATATGGGCCAATATTAGAACAGAATGGAAAACGTGAACTCTCAATCCGTATACATCAACCACATAAGGGGGACACCCCGTTGGGGTCCCCAATGGTCTATAAAGAATGGAAGAGGTGGACTCTCATAGATAACATTGCCATCCAGAGAATACATTGAGGCCTCTAGGTGTTAATATCCCCAGTTCATAGATCCATCTTCTTTCTGTAAAAGGTATTTGGCTCTGTCTCCTCCTCTCTTCAAGTGCGATACATGATCGATGATCCGAAATCTGAGATCGTCACCGTTTGACCTGCTTCCAGGAAGTGCCGAGCAACCGGTTGGTCAGAATATATATATATATATATATATATATATATATATATATATATATATATATATATATATATATATATATACACACACATACAGGACCTATCAATACCCAAAAACTCCCCTCGCCCATTGGGCGAGTAAATCACAAAACCTACCAGCCCGCAAGAAACTTTAGTCGCCCATGCATATCTGCATGTAGCGTGTATATATATCTTATTTAAAAAGGCAATATAAATAGTATTATTGTAATCACACATGCATTGCAGACAAAGATCCCAATTTAAATGCTTTGCAAGCTGCTTACTACATGGGACTTGAGCATTAATAAAAAGGCTTTAACTTTAGAAAATATTTTTATATCAACAGGTAGAAAAAAAAACAGGGATATTATCTTTGAAAAACTGTATCTACAGTCGTGACTTATTTTCCCCTAAGGGAAAAAAAAAAAGATATAATTGTGCTTTTTTTATTTATTTTTTTTATTTACTTCAGCATATGTGGGGTTACGATTGACTAAGTATATTGAATTCTGCCACCTTCAACCTATAGTGCTTTGAGTGGTACTGCATTTAGCTGGACAGTGACATAACGAGCATATTAAAAATACTTTTTTTCCCCCTTTCTGCCCGGCTGCCTTTCAACTACTAGCGCGACTGTCAGTGCCGCACTAGCAGATTTGACTGGGTGCATGGAGATGGTATGTTCTCTATGAATTGGTAAAGTCAGTTTTGGGAGCATCAGTAGCGTCCAGGAAAATTGTGCACTGCTCTATATTGTTATGGTAGGCAGCTTGTTTGTGTACATTGTGCTAAAGTACTGCAGAGGACCCTGCAGTACGTCCGCATAATATATGTGAGCAAGCTGCCTACCATAACTATATAGTCACTTTAACCCATACTTCATTCATACACAGAGAAGAAACATTCACCGCTCTAGCAGGATGTCTTCCCGCGCAGACAACCTTAGGGGTGGGAAGTAGCAACTGACAAGGAAGAGACCAAGAGCCATGGAGATAATAGGGGAGGTCTTTAAATGCATTTAACAGAAAGAAACTCCTCTTTCCTCCTTTCTTCAATGTAAATATTTGCATAGGAAATTAGTACATCAAGGCAAGTATCCCTGCTTGCTTTTCCCCAGAAATTCTTAATATACAATGTTTCCAATGCACAAGAGACTTGTGGGTAAGATATGCAAATTAGATATGCAAATTCTCAGTTTTTTTGCTTCAAAAATACTGTTTTGACACAGCAATCCTTTTTAACAGGATTATGACAGCAAACCAGAAATCACTCACTAGACAAGCCTGTTTCGTTATTTTTGGAACTCATCAGTAGGAGATAGATTTATGGTTGCTGCATTGATAAAGCTATTTTCATGGTTAAACCAAAATTCATTAAAATTATGGGGGGAGATAAAAAACTGAAATTAAAATCCTCCATGTCTCAAAATTAAATCAATGTAAATGTTTGCATAGGAAATTAGTACATCTAGGCAAGTATCCCCGCTTGCTTTTCCCCAGAAATTCTTACTATACAATGTTTCCAATGCACAAGAGAATTGTGGGTAAGATATGCAAATTAGATATGCAAATTCTCAGTTTTTTTGCTTCAAAAATACTGTTTTGACACAGCAATCCTTTTTAACAGGATTATGACAGCAAACCAGAAATCACTCACTAGACAAGCCTGTTTCGTTCTTTTTGGAACTCATCAGTAGGAGATAGATTTATGGTTGCTGCATTGATAAAGCTATTTTCATGGTTAAACCAAAATTCACACATATACGCACACATACACACACACATATATATATATATTTGTGTGTGTGTATATATATATATATATATATATATATATATATATATATATATATATATATATATATATATATTTGTGTGTGTGTATATATATATATATATATATATATATATATATATATATATATATATATATATATATATATATATATATATATATATATATATATATATATATATATATATATATATATATCCATAGCCATCCAATTACCAGATTCTTCCCACTTGTAGGGCATCCGCCTGGGTGCAAACTTGAACACAATACAGCAGCCAAAGAAAGGTGCACTCACAGGACTTTCACAACAAAAGTGGAGTTACTTTATTTGCAAATAAAGTAACTCCACTTTTGTTGTGAAAGTCCTGTGAGTGCACCTTTCTTTGGCTGATATATATATATATATATTAGGGATGCAACAACTAATCGGTAAGATTGATCATAAAAATAGTTGTCAAAGAATCTCATTATCAATTAGGTGGTCAGCGATTAGTTGGTTAATTGCACAGCACAAGGTATTGTGCAAACATTTTTATTTATTATTATGTTTTCTATCCGATTAATCGGATGATTATTGTCCGATTAATCGGATAGAAAAAAAGATTAAAAAAATAAAGAAGTTCAATTTTTTTTTGCACAATCTTAGTTGCAGTAGATCATCAGATTAAAGCAGCTGGTGCTGTGCAACTGACCACCTAATTGATAATGAGATTTGTTGACAACTATTTTTATGATCAAACTTACTGATTAGTTGTTGCAGCCCTAATATGTGTGTATGTATGTATGTGTATATATATATATATATATATATATATATATATATATATATATATATATATATATATATATATATATATATATATATATATATATATATATATATATATATATATATATATATACACACACCCATACATATACATACAACCTCTTTATCTATAAGTGTTGCATAGAAAGCTGAAGATGAAGAGGAGGGAAGAGAATAAGAGAATAGGAGCTCTGCATCTAGAGATGCCTTAGCCGAGTGGAAACAATGCATTTGCCTTACATGAGAATAGCATGGCTGTAAGCCTAGCACCTATTGCTGCAACTCAGGGCAAACATGTTTTTTTTACTGGATACCAGAGACCATGTTTTGCAGCCTGGTATTTATCAAGTTATGAGTTACTGGGAACTGAAAACATTACTACTATTCCAGAAAATCCTGCAATGTACTGATTTAGGACCATGCATTTCATGTGATGCACTGTTTTTCATGAGCGTGTTAAAGCCCTTACCTTAATTGCAGCTTCTCTCAGTGCTTCCAGGCGCTGCCTGCTGCTTTCTTTCATGTTGACAACATCTTTATAATCTCCTTGCAGAGCCCTACGGAGCCCATGGACGGCTTGAAATACAGAATTTTCACTCTCATTCAGCTCCTTCTGAAAAATCTCAAATGTGTGGACCTGAAACAATTTCTCTTCAGGTGACAGCATTGGGTCCCTTTCCACTGCTTTGATTGCATTTTTCAGCTTATTGAGCACCACATGTTTCTGGTGAAGGAGCGCAGAGAGCTTTCGGCAGTTGTTAAGGAGCCATTCCTTTCGCTGGTTTGGTGTAGCGCCTTTACCCCTATGTAACTTTATGGCATGCTTAGCTACGCCATCATGTTCTGCTGCTTTAAGATGAATAAATAGCTGCAAAGATAATACCCACAAAAAGCTGTACTTGAAGGCTGTCTTCATTATTAGCCCTGTGCTACTGACACATTACAGCAAAATAACGACTCTTCAACAGTCCCAGTCCTGCTGCTGAACATGGTGATTATTTTCCATGCACGTTTACCTGAAAGATACATTTTAAAATTTGAAACTTTATTACTATTAATCTAAACAAAGCAGGTGTTTAAAAAATTATTTTTTCCAAACAAGATTATAGAAGAAATATGAAAATACCCATATATGGTATATTGTATACCATCACAATGTCATGTGAAAAGTGATATGAAAGTCTAAAATGAAACTTTTATGATTCAGACAAAATATGAAATTGAAAAAAATATGTACATTTATATACTACTATTATCAAATATACTTTGTTTTTCTTTGTAACATTTGCTAAAGAGCGTAGATGGGTAGGCTGGGGAGTTTGCATGTGCTATTAACACTATGGCATTAGCGTTTGCAATACAGTGTGTTACAAGTGTTGCAAACACCTCTAGCTTAGAACGCTTAAATCCAACCACCCTATGCTCTTAAACAAAGGATACCAAAAGAACAAATCATTTTAATGTTCATGTAAATTTAAATGCAGAATATTTCATTAAAAACATTACACATATTCTCAAGAACAGAAATATTACAATCTGAGACAAGCAATCAAATGTATAGGTATTTAGACTCAGGACAAAATAGAATGCAAAAAAAACATAAAACCAATACATATCCTAAAGGGACATCAAATTCAAAAATCTTCTTTTGTGAGTCAGATAAAACATACCATTTTTAAAAAGTTTCCAATGTACTTCTATTATCAAATTTGCTTTTGTTCCCATTATATTCTTTGTTGAAGAGAAATTCCTTAGGTACGTAGGCATCTAAAGCACTACATGGCAGGAAATAGTGCTGCCATCTACTGCTCTTGCAAATGGATAACTTTCTTGCAAAGCTTTTGACACAAAGTGCTCCATTAAAGGGACACTCTATCAAAATTAAACTTTCATGCCATTTTAAACAACTTTCCAATTTACTTTCATTAACTAAATGTGCACAGTCTTTTTATATTTAAACTTTTTGAGTCACCAGCTCCTTACTGAGCATGTGCAAGAATAAGAGTGTATGCATTTGTGAATGGCTGATGGCTGTCACATGGTACATGTATGCATTTCTGATGGTCTGATGGCTGTCACATGGTACAGGGGGAGTGGAAAAAGACATAACTTAAAATTGTCAGAAAAAAAATCTAGTAATCATTTGAAGTTCAGACTAAGTGCTATTGCATTGTCTTTTTATCTTGCATTTGTTGATAATGCAAATCTACTATGTTGACTGGTCCTTTAATGAGCCGGCTCTTAAAGGGACAGTATACACTCATTTTCATATAACTGCATGTAATAGACACTACTATAAAGAATACGATGCACAGATACTGATATAAAAATCCAGTATAAAACGGTTTAAAAACTTACTTAGAAGCTCTCAGTTTAGCTCTGTTGAAAAGGCAGCTGGAAAGCCCACTGCAAGTGGGAAATAAGACCTCCCCCCTTCTTTTGCATATGAAAAGACCCTTTACACAAACAGGAGCAAGCTGGAGTAGGTAGCTGACGGTATTCTCATAAAACTTTGGGGCTTGGTTAGGAGTCTGAAAATCAGAGCAATGTTATTTAAAAATAAGCAAAACTATACATTTAAAAAAAAACAAAAAAACTTTATGGGCTATATAAATAGATCCTCTACAAAACATTTATGCAAAGAAAAAATGAGTGTATAATGTACCTTTAAGCATAAGTCCCTGCTTTTCCAACAAGATATACCAAAAGAACAAAAAAATAGATCATATAAAGTAAATTAGAAAGTTTTTTTAAATTGCATGCTTAATCTGAATCATGAAAAAAATGTTGGGTTTTATATACCTTTAAGCTAATTAACATTTGTCAACATATAGAAATCTTCAAAGTTCTGGAGAATGCTCACTAGTCTCAAAGAAACTTGCTAATATGACAATCAAAAGCTCACTAAGACTTCAGAAACATAACAGAGATACTGATTAGCACTGAGGTATAAAAACACATTAGTTATACTTACCTGGTATGGAAGCAGTAGCCATGATATAAAATATATTGATTAAATGGACATTGAATTAAAAATGTGTAATTATATTTGTTGCATGTAAAAGAGGGTATTTTGAAAAGTATTATTTTTTAAAGGTATGATTGTGTACTGTATATTCTCCTTTTTTTGAGGGTGAATATGTATTCCAGTCTATTAATAAAGAAGTTTGAATGGTTATTATAATTTATTATTGATACATGACTATCAGTTAGGCATATACATGAAACCTTTAGTTTCAAAATCAATTTAAATAGCCTTAATATTTTTGCTATGCATTATAGAGTTGTGTTCTATGTCATTTTAATAAATAGTCCTAGTTTATTAAATTCAAATAATGTTTGCTGTTGTATAGTTCTAAATGTAATGGACATAAGGTTTGAACATAAGGCAAGATAGATAGATACCCTCTTAATTTATGTGCTTTAAATTACTTGTTATATCTGCTACATAGTAAGGAGTTAATTGGATGTGCAAGTCAAAATTTAGCTTACATGACTCAGACAGAAAATGCAAATTGAAACAATTCCATCTTACGTCTTTTTTCAAATGAACTTCATTCTCTTGGTATCCTTTATTGAAGAGCATACCTAGTATGCTTACAACGGTCATTACTATATTGCAAAAGTGTTTGTAGCAATGTTCTGAGCAATTTTATACACGATTGAGAACTAGGCGACAATGGTATTTGAAGCAATGTATAACATTGTTACTAATATTTTTGCAAACACTGCTGCCCTGTTCTATCCTAAGTGTTCAACACAGAATAATAAGTGAACAAAGTAAATCTGATAAGTTTTTTTAAAAACAGCATGATCTTTCTGAATCATGACAGCTTCATTTTGACAGTAATTTGTTACTCCAACATAAACACAAATGTTACAACAACAAAAATACATAAACACAAAAATAATTAGTCGTTCAAATTGGAAACTTAAATGTGACAAATCAATCAAATCAAACACCTATAAATAAAAAATGAAGAGTTTTGAAAATTATCCAAAACACATGCCACTTATTTCCATACCTGAGACAATCAGGTAAGGGTACAGATCAACTCATGAGATTACTGCACAACTGGTAACTGCGTTTTCAGTTTGCTGTCACGGTGTAATGGGTGCCTGACACTCCCGTCTGTTTGATCATGACTTTGATGACATGTCATCAACATTACCTGTATCCTATTCCCTCCTTAGAATGGAAATATAGCTGGTCATTCGCGTCACTGCCACGTCACCAAGTTAAACATGCCCACGAATCTTCTCTGCTAGTCGTCATGAGTCTGCGACACGAATAGAGTTCTGGGCAACGTAGTCCCACCCAAGATACTCTCAAAGGGGAGGAAAGGCAAGACCGATTAACTGCAACTAAATAATGTATTTTGACAAAGCCAAAATAAAGTGAAAAAAATAACACATTTTAGTTAAGGTTGTGACTTTTTAATTTAAACATATCAAATACTTAAAATATTACTTCCCTTTCATGACAATAAAACACTTTATTTGGCAGTATACAGTGAACGTGTGGGCAAGTTTGCCATAATCAAACATGGAGGCCATTGTGTATTTTGTTGTGTCTTCCAAGGGAAATGTTTCACTTCATAACCATTGCAACCCCTCCCAAAACTCACAAACACTCAGACTGTAAAAATAAAATAAAAAACACGTTGCATAGCCTACAACTCCCATCATACTACTGAGCAGACGCAACCTTTAGTGGGGGGGAGGAAATAGAAAACAGGTCTGCGCATGCGCAGCAGGCACCTCTGAGCCGTGAAGTTGTGGGACTCGCTGGTGATAAAAATGGTAGGTGGGGGATAAGGGAGAGGTATCCTGAGCTGGGGTGACTGTTGAGGACACCCATATATGGGAAAATCACAGGGAATACAGTGTGTGTTGTAACTATATAGTAAACGTGCACGAGTAAGGTCACCGATTACAGCAAAGCTCATACACCCGACGTATACATACCCTGAAAGGTGGAGCCTATCATTACCTGGTGAAGAAACATATAACATTAGAATGCAACCCCCGTCATAACATAGGGATGGTACTGCTTTCTGTGAATATTTTAATAGAGGCCGAGTTTACTGTTACAATGAATCACATCGCTGATGAGACCTTGTTCTGCTTGCGAACTGTTATGATGCTGACCTGGGCTCGAAAGTGTATCCTTAGTTTATGTAAAGCTAATAATACCTATAGGCTTTCGATCGACCTGTATGAATGTAGCTAACGGCTTGGTTTATGTAGATATATACCTGATGGGTTTGAAACTGTGTGAGTTGAAATGTGACTGTGGGCAACTAATAGCCAGAGATGTACTTATCCCACGTATGCAGCTCTTGTTGTGTATAACATGTTTATTCTCAGCTTCGCTGCTATGCACAAGTGGGGATGACTCTGTAAGTTAACGCCTGTAAGTGCATACAGAACGTGTGATTGGGTGTAGGGAGGCTTTGGTGGTGTTTACGAATGGCTTAGTTTTTGATTGAGCTGTCACAGGAAGGGCAGTTCTGCCTCAGCTAACCCCATAGAGGGGATTTGATTCCACCCAGGTTTAGACGGATTGCTGGATGTCACAGGGCCAGGCGTAGACACATAGGGACAGAGAGAGGAGGGGGGAGTTGCTGGTATTTTGAGAGCTGTCACATGCAGCTAGTACCTTTGCCTTTTTGGGATGTGCTTTAGGTATAACAGATGAGTTGGGCCTTCTATCGCCCCCTCCAGTTTGTATTTTTTATATTTCCCACTTTAGGCGATGGTCCTGACTTTCTGGCAGATATACATGTAAGGGGCTTGTATCAAAACAGGTAGGAATGTGGAAAAACGTTTTTGGCTTTTTATTTTGGTTTGTGGTAATGAATGGACTACGTTTTGTGCCATTTTTGTGCTTAATTTAATTGACACAGAAGTTGTTTACTGTCTATTTTTGTCCAGTCATTCCAATCAACAAGAGCCACTCCTTCCAGTGCTAGAGTCAGTGGAAGCTTAAACTACTATACTAGTCCATATGTAAGTTTCCTGTTGTTTGACGTGATTCTCTTCACTTTTTACTAATTGTTATGTAAATGTGACAGTCTGGATTCTTCTGCATACATATGTTCATTTCAGAAGCCTAAATTGTGTAGATGGCTGCTTAAATTCCTTAACATTGATTTTATTTCCATATTTCTCAAAATAAATAAACAGTAATAGGGTTTTCCCAAATAATTATCATATTTCAACTGTGCAAACAAATGTTACACACAATTTTGCATGTTGTCTCTGTCATAAGGTCAGGAACTGGTCAGACTGACTATAAGATATACGTTTACCTGCTGTTTTTCCTGTCTGTAATGTGTTGGGGTTTTTTTGTGTGGGGTCCCCCACCACACACAAAAACACAACACCTTTCTTAATGTGTACTTTTACCTATACATAACTTTGTCTGTTTTCATGCGAACACTTCAATTTTAGTTTTTTTTATAAAATGATATACCTAAGCAGACTAGTGACTCGTTCCTTTTTGTTGTGGCCTTTATTTTTTAGTTTTTGAGGCAAAATAAATATAGTTGTGAGAGCTACATACATTCTTCTTAGAATATGTGGCAGCTTTTTCAGACAAATAGACATAAATACACTTGCATGGACACAAATAGTGGAAGCTTAAAGTGATGGTAAATCCAAGCTATTAACCCTTTCATGTCAGGGCTAAAGTGCCTACATCGGAACAACTGAAACCACACGATTGCGAGATTTCAATTATTGGATCGCGTCTGGGGGGCGTCCCTACAACCCTAGGAACGCCCCCCAGACCGCAATCAAATCCTGACAGCACAGAAGGCTTCAGGACAGCCGTTAGCTATGATGTTCTATTCCGTCATAGTGGCTTTAAAGCCCAGTCTAATTATGATGGAATAGAATGGCATAACGGCTTTAAAAGGTTAAAAATACTAGGATTTATCATCACAAAAAATAAACTGGACTTTCAGTGATGAGTTTGTAAAAAAAAAAAAAAAAAAAGTTCCAAACCTTTTCTGTGTTGCGACTTCTTGCTAAAGTCAGTGCTTTCGGCTGCCCACAGCACAGTGCTCTTTTCTCAGTGAGGTGACGTTTCCACGTCTAAACCAATAGCCTTGCTAGTCATCCTAGCGTTTTTTTTATTTTATAATGCTCGAGTCTACCATCACTTTAAAGGGACATGAAAGTCAAAATTAAAGGGACATTATTAACCCCTTAAGGACCAAGGACGTACAGGGTACGTCCTACAAAGCTGGTCACTTAATGACCAAGGACGTAACCTGTACATCCTCAAGGTTTTCAAGTGCTGGAAGCAATCATGATTGATTCCAGCCGCTTTTATGTTATTGCAGTGATGCCTCAATATTGAGGCATCCTGGAATAACATTTTTTAGGCATCTGATGCAAAGAGAGCCACTCTGTGGCCCTCTCTGCATTGGCCAGCGATGGCGCTGATTGTTGGCGGGTGGGAGCCATAGCAGGGAGGCGGGTGGGCGGCCCATCGTTGGTGCATATCCGGATCCTGTCCCCTGTTTGGGAAGGTATCTGGGAGGGCGGGTAGGGTATTAAGGGTGGGCAGCTACACTACAGAAATTGAGGTTTTTACAAAAAAATTTAACAAAAAGGGCACATTTTGTAGTAAATGGGTACTGGCAGACAGCTGGCAGTACCTAAGATGGCGGTCAAGGGTGAAGGCTTAGAGAGCTGTTTGGGGGGGGATCAGTGAGGTTGGGGGGTTATAGGGGATCCTACACTAAAGATAAGATATACAAAATAAATTCTTAAAAAAAAAAAAACACTTTATTTTTATACTGGCAGACTTTCTGCCAGTACCTAAGATGACAGTGACAATTGTGAGGTGGGGGAGGGAAGAGAGCTGTTTGAGGGGGGTCAGGGAGTGCGATGTGTCAGATGGGAGGCTGATCTCTACACTAAAGCTAAAATTAACCCTACAAGCTACCTAATTAACCCCTAACTGCTGGGCATAATACAAGTGTGGTGCGCAGCGGCATTTAGCGGCCTTCTAATTGCCAAAAAGCAATGCCAAATCCATATATGCCTTCTATTTCTGAACAAAAGGGATACCAGAGAAGCTTTTGCAACCATTTGTGTCATAATTGCACAAGCTGTTTGTAAATAATTTCAGTGAGAAACCTAAAGTTAGTGAAAAAGTGAACAAATTCTTTTTACTTGATCGCATTTGGCGGTGAAATGGTGGCATGAAATATACCAAAATGGGCCTAGATCAATACTTTGAGTTGCCTACTAAAAAAATATATATACATGTGAAGAGTTATTCAGGGATCCCTGACAGATATCAGTGTTACAATGTAACTATCGCTAATTGTGACAAAATTTAGAAACTATTTAGCATGAGTGTTTTTTGGTGGTTGTAGATGTGTAACAGATTTTGTTTTTTTTTGGGGAGCCAGATAGTGGTAACTGTATACAGAAACATGGAGATTAACCCAAAAAGTTAGGAGCCAGAGGTAAAATTCTAGGAGCCAGTGGCTACCTGGCTCCGTCGAGCCCTGATATATATATATATATATATATATATATATATATATATATATATATATATATATATATATATATATATATATATATATATATATATATATATATATATATATAGATAGAGATATATATATATAATAAATGATATGATAAAAATAATAGTATCTTTTTAAAAAGTCCATTTAATGGCGAGAAAAACAGTATATAATATGTGTGGGTACAATAAATGAATAAGAGGAAAATTACAGCTAAACACAACCACAGCAGAAATTTAAAAATAGCCCTGGTCCTTAAGGGTAAGAAAATTGAAAAATGGTCTGGTCACTAAGGGGTTAAACTGCTGTGCACAACTCAAAAGAATAGTAACTACTCACTATGTTATTGCATTTCATCCTGTTCCTGCAGCTCTTTTCTAATCAGTTTTCCTGTTTTAATAGCTTAAAAAGCCAGATACTGAAGCTTTCCCTCTTCATACTGTGTGCCACCATCTTGGAGCTCAAGCATTCTCATAGCCTGTGACAGAAGCAGTGCACACTCACAGATCGGCAATACTGGCCATTTTTTTTACAGCAGTATCATTTGCTTGGAGTAAGTGTGCATGATACATCACAAGCTATGCATTTTTACACAGTTTTACAGTTACACAAAATATATTTAACAATTATTTGTATAGAGCAATGCAGCCACTGCAAAATGTACAGCTCCTTTTTAGTGTCATGCACCCTAACCTGAAGCACATTATACAGTTGTCAAAAAGTTTTTATTACTGCTACAGGGCAGTAGTGTTTGAAAAAACCTAAAACATTTTTGCAAATATTGTTGCAAACGGTGCTAGCATATTATGCTCAAGACACAAACAAGCACGCTCCTGAGTCTACCCAGATATACTCTTAAACAAAGGTATCTAAGAGATCAGAGTAAAATTGATACTAGAAGTAAATTGTGAAGATGCTTAAAATTAGGCTTCTATTTGTTTACGACTATACATGGATACCAGTTTTACTGTAGAAGCCCTCACAAAGCCTTTGTAGTGCCTTATAAACTACAACCAAATAAGGGTTTAAAATAAAACACATTAAAAAAAATCGTATCACACTCAAGCTTCGATCTAGAGCACGATGTGTTAAATTATTAAAATGTAAAATTTACTTTATGATATGAGTTTGTACACAGTGAATATTGTCAAATTAATACATATCCATATATTACTTTATTCTAATCCACAAAGTTAAGCTAGATAAAGTTAAAGGATTACTTTCTGTTATAATTTTTAAGCCAAACAACTAACATATTAAAGTTAATAAACATTAATTAAAACCTACTGACCTATATTTTCTCCAAAACGAAGTTTCATAACGTTATAAAAGTTATATCTTTTATTCGCCGATGATGTCACGTTATCCTGCCCACTATTTTCGGCACTGCGTGTTCAAAATACTTAAACCAATGAAATTGTGTTTATTTGTATCTCATTATCTACCTATACGTTCCCAATACGTACGCGTTTAAATGCGGCTCTAATGCGCATGCGCAATATGACCTATTGAAGACGAAGTTGCACAAACTTTTTAAAGCGCCATTTTGAAACCTAGGTATTGTAAACGGATTGGTACAGAGCAAAGGATACCCACGGAGTGGGTTTGGAAAACAATTACATTTGCAGACAAGATTTCTGATATACGGTAGAGATATGTTAATGAAATGCTATTGATAAAAAGCGTATTTGGGGTAGTTAGTAACAGGCATAGAAAATATTTACTTACAGTGGCCCTTTAACATGCCCTGTATAAAAGGGGTGATCAAGACACTGCCAGATAAACTAATGAATTTTCATGTCAGTTCTGTCCTAATAGCATTGGTGACATAACTATAATAATGGTAATGAATAAGAATGATAATGACGTTTCTGATGCTGCACCCATTCCGGGAAATCTTTCCAATGCTCAGCCAGTCTGTCTTTACACCTATGACTGTTTGTTTAAACTGAACCAGGCAATCAAATTTCTTTTCAAGATTACATATTTCTAATACTAGCCCATATTAACTGTCCATTTAAAAAGACAGTAAACAATAGATATGTGCATTTGGCTTCAGACTAATACAAATCCATATAGATCTATGCCAGTTTGGAGATGTGTCCAGTACACCAACCACCAAATACATTATTGGATGAAACGGACAAAAAAAACCGATTGTTTCACCAAATCGATTTGTACATGCCATAAGGCACCAAAAAAAGTTGCTGGAAGAGACAGAAAAGGGGGATGAGCTATGGGGTCTGACCATTCATGTGTCCATTGTTGCCTGTGCCAATCCTGCCATTGTATTACTAATGATTGATGTTAGACACAGCCAGTCAGACATTAAATGCCATAAAGGCTTGTCCAATCTACTTTTATCCTGACTTTGGGAGGTGGGAGACTAGGGGAAGTAAAGCAATTTTAACTTTGACTAGAGCCAGTGGGACATGGGTCAGTAGCTCAAATTGATTCAGCTAGTTATATTTCTGTGAGCATAAAAAGATAGGCTTTTTTACTTGTTCAAATTCTATCGTGTAAGATTTTTGTTAAAAATAGTTGTATATATTTGTTGTTCCCAACAACTCCATAACAAATGTTCAGCTGAAACAAATGCCCACAACTAAATTCAGCCAAACCCAATGTTGTGAAAAATCCCAAACTAATATTCTACCCATGCATATCGCTAGTAAACAATTTGAGATTGTTAAATAAAATGCTTAATTATGCATGGTAAAACATATCTGCAATATACTTTCCTTTTTTTTATTTAGAGCTCTTTTCCTGCCAATTAAATCTGATAATTGTGGATTTTTGCAGTGATAAAAATAAGCCCAACCTTGCTACATATCTATCCCTAATTTGCAGTTTATCTTTTCTTCAATGGACATTTTGTTTACATAATGATTGTGGCAAGCCATCTTCAGGCTTAAGTCTAAAGTGGTGGTGGATGGAGCTTTGACCATTGAAAATAAGGTTCAGACTCTGCTGATATGTTAATCTATCGGAAGACAGTGGAACAATTTTGCAATAACAAGGTGTTTACTGTCCCTCTAAGCCTTTGGGGTCGATTTATCAAATGCTTCGCAACCCTTTCGACCCCCTACGACTGCAGGTTCTCCCAAGAGAACTTGCAGAACATATTTAGCAAGCAGCGGCCAGAGGTGAGCTGCGGCGGACAGGAGCGCATATATGCGCCCCTGTCTGCCGCAGCTTGATAAATCGTCCCTTTTATGGCTTTATGTATTCTTCTCCCAGTCTTCCATATTAAAATGAGAAATTATCTATTGCATGACCCACTTTGTTCTAGATTTTCTGTATAGTAAAAAAATAACTACTTGCTTTAGATTATAACTTTTCTTGAGGAAAATCACTATTATCCTTGCCTTTTTGCCTCAGTTGAAACAAATCCTGTAGTAATACAGGGTTCAACAAGTTTCCGCTAATAATAGGAACTAGCACAAAAAAATTAGGAGCCAGGCAATTTAACATCTTTTGCTAGTAAAGTACACACCACTGATTTTAAACTCTGTGAACCAGCTTCTTTGCACTTAAAATCACGGTATTCAAAATCAAACAGCCTGGCTTATATACGCAGCTATTCAACCTATGGGTGAAATGTTGCAGAAGGATATACACAGCTGCAATATTTCACACTTTAGTCATCCATATTGGCTTAGAATGGTATTCGAAAAGCAAGCAAGAATATAAACACACTTGAATTCTTGCTGCACATCTTTGCCACCTACTTGCTGGCGAGCACCATTGTAATTAATGGAGCACATAGAGCCAGGTAGCCATGCAGAAACGCATCATTTTATTTTTGGTGCAATTAAAGATTTCACCTTTTTTGTCTATAGACATACAAAGGAGTCCTTATGTTAAGTTACAGGGGGAATAAGTTACCAAAAAAAAGTGGAACCCCCCCAGGAAACAAATACTTCCCAGTTGTTTCTTTTTGAATATGTGGCAAAATGTGTTACAGATTATAGCGTACATGCTTGAATATATGTGGCATGAATTTTTAAATAGAGGCAATAGCTGACTTACATCTGAGATTTAACCCAGGGTTGGCTAACAACTATTCAATTTTTAGGAGAAAACAAATGATTTCTTATGCAATTCAGATAGAGCATGCAATTTTAAACAAATTCCAAATTTACTTCTGTTATTTAATTTGCTTCCTTCTCTTGGTATTCTTTGTTGAAAAGCATACCTAGGTAGGCTCAGGAGCAGAAATGCACTATTGGGAGCTAGCTAGTGATTGGTGGCTGCACACATATGATACCTGTCTGGCTCACCAGATGTGCTCAGCTAGCTCTCAGTAGTTCATTTCTGCTCATTCAACAAAGGATACCAAAAGAATTAAGAACATTTTATAATGGAAGTTAAATTGAAAGTTGTTTAAAATTGTTTGTTCTTTATGAATCATGTAAGGAATGTTTTGGGTTCCATGTCCCTTTTAAGGGAATCTATTCCTAAGAATAAAAAATGTCATGGCTCCCTGCCTCGTGGAATATTTTTCCTCTGATTTCCCGCTTGATTGTCCAGAAGATATACAGCGGATATTTGTTCTATTGATGGCCCCCTTTACCTTGTAATATGCTCACTTTATGCTTGGTTTGTCCCTGCAGCTCACTGCAATATGTTTATAGAGGAGGAAGAGGGTGTTGAGCCTGCCTTCCAGGAAGACCCTTTACTCGTGCCCATTTTCTAGGCTTCCAGTATTTGTTGAACACACAAGCAATGTAAACTCTCTACATTATCCCTCTTTTAGGGCCTGATGATATAAACTTTGCCAGATCAAAAGTGTTTTTTTCTTGCTGACCTTCGCAAGGGCTGTCCTTGTGAAATTATCTTAAAAAAAGGGGCAGTTCCTGCTAGTGGCGAGAGGTCTCCTATAGAAAGTAATGGAGCTCGCTGGAAAAGGAAACTTTGCTGGGTAGAGCGATGTGAGCAGGGATGCACTTTAATAATTAAATCATGCATCAAAAATAAATCACATTGCGCTGCTTTCTGTGTATAGCATCTAATTATTGCCTCTATTTTTGTACGCATCTGTTTTTCTATAAAGGTATTGAGTATTTTGCATATTTTGTCACAATCTCGCCACCTTTTATTTTTCGTGAAAAAACAGTGAGATCTGTAGGGTGGATATGTTTAGATAATTACACTGGGGTTTGAGAGACCATTTCATACACGGCCATGGATCGTCCATTTTAGGATAAAAGAACAATTATGCTTTTTATTTTGTACTTATATGTATGAATTTCTATGTGTGTTTTGCACACCCAGTGTACTTAAATTACGATTTACACTGTAGATATTTAATACGATTTATTTCTGTGTAAGTTGCATATTAATTTTGCATTTTTGGTGAATAATTTTATGATTTTTGATTCACCATAACAATACTTTTTTTTTTTTTTTCTGCATGTGTGAATTATTGAATTATTTACTTTGTATGATTTTTAAAATTATGACTTTCATTGTGCACTGTTGTAATGTATGCATCTCTTTCAAAAATGAAAGTGGCTTTAGATAATTCCACCGTGGAAATAGAAGTACTAACAAGCATTCTTAAATAATCTCGCTAGCCCAAAGACCTTTAGATTATCTCGCCCTTGGTGTTTTATTAACAAATAACGATAAATTCAACTGCAATTTAATATAACCAATGTCTTTAGTTTTAGTTTACATAATTCCCTGCACTCATCTGCTTATTTATCAGCTACTAAAAATGAATCTAGTATTTAAAGTTTGTTAAAGGGACATAATACTCATATGCTAAATCACTTGAAACTGATGCAGTATAACTGTAAAAAGCTGACAGAAAAATATCACCTGAGCATCGCTATGTAAAAAAGGAAGATATTTTACCTCACAGTTTTCTCAGCTTAGCAGAGTAAGTTCTGTGTAAAAAGTTATACTCAGCTGCAGCTAAAAATAATAATAATAAATAAATGAAGAAATGAACAGCAGCCAATCAGCATCAACAGTGCTGAGGTCATGAACTCTTTTACTGTGATCGCATGAGACTTGACTTAAGTTTCATGAGATTTCATAGTAAACTTCCTTTAAACTTAATAGGGAAATAACATGAGTGCTCGAAGGCTCAACCCTTCGGCTGTCCCGGGACAGACATACTGATATGCTGCTTAGAAGTCCTTTACAATGGGATGTGGCTACTGAGAAACTTTTGAGGTAAAATATCTTTCTTTTTAACATAGAGATGTTCAGGTGATATTTTCTAGTCAGCTTTTTACAGCTATACTGCATCACTTTCAAGTGTTTAAACATTTGGGTATTATGGCCCTTTAAACTGTAAAATGCTTCTAGTAAAAGTTATTAATGTTGTTCAGCGCCATATACACACATTCTGTGGGGTCCCGTGTGCCAGTATTTAAGCTCAGAGCGCTGGCGGTGGTACTTATTGTGGCTGTGAGGACTTTAAATGTGTCATATAAGCCACTGCTTAGTCTGTGAGAAGGTCTGGCGTTTGAATACTCGTGCACAGGCTGTCACAGCATATGTGTGTATGTCTCTGACAAAAACTGACTTTTATTTTAAGCATTTTTGCTAATGGGAAATATATTGCAAAAATGCTTCTATTAAAAATAAAATGTACCCATGCACATTTCAATGTTGACCTTTCTATCCCTGTACACAGTGCTTATAGCTATACAGCACTACCTTAGTTTATCATAGCATTTTACCATAGAGTTTCTGAAGGTACTGTGCTATGAAGCTGCCTGTAAAACATTGATAAACACTCTTCTGCTACACAATATCCAAGACGTGTGCTTGCTCATTGGCCTACTTTTAGTATTTCCTCATGGACAGGAATTTGATAATAGGCGTAATTTGTAATTTTCTTTTATAAATTATACGCTCTGAATCATGACCATTTAATTTAGACTTCTATGTCCGTGAATGGTCAGCACTCATTATAAAGTGAGGTTATTATGACTGCTTTATTGTACAACACTTATTATTGTAACTAGAAGAGCTACTGTGCAGTGTAGTTGCCACAATTTTAATTTTTTTCCAAAGAACACTTTTGAATTTCTCATAATTTATTACTGCATGATCCTGGCTTTTCATATTTAGACACATTTCTGCAAGTAATCCCATATTTTTATTTCTAAGTGCTATCTAACTTAAGATTAGCAATATTAAACAATTATAAATATGTTTTGACACTTGATTATGTTGGAACAAGGAATGTGGTTATTTTCTTTTTGTAATTACTGATGTGTAGCCAGTCACAAAGCATCACAACACAGTGTGCTTCTAGAAGATGGCAAATCTAATGAACATTAGGTGCCACCATGTCTCTTTATCAGATGACAAAAACAGCTTTTGGTAAATGACACACCAAATTAATAAGCACTGCTAGCATTCCAAGTTTGTAAACATATTAACAAGATCACTCATCACACTTGGAAGCCGAGCTTTCCTTTGCAGAAAGTAGAATGTGACCTATTTGTGTTTGCCAAGTGCCAATTCATTTCATTATCTCTGTGGAAGAGAAATATATAGGTTTAGGTCCCTAGCTAACAAAAAGGCTGGAGCTTTTATAAACCAGTGCATTATGCATAAGGCTACCGAGATTAGTTCATTGTTTTACAACTCCAGTCTTCAGTTCAGATGGAATGTAAAGGAATACAAAATTGAATGTGGGGAACGATTTAATCTGTAGGACAGAATAAATAAAGCGCCCAAGAAGTTCTAAGAGCTGTATTAAAAATACATTTTATTTCTATACATAAAAACATAAGTATATGCACTCACAAGAAGTACCCTCAAACATATGAGGTATGTTGTTGCAAACGATATACACTCAGTCCCTTTAAAAACGTCCAGCCCTGGTATCACATTACGTCCTTTTATTTGTCAGGCTCCTTATTTTTGTTACTGTAACAATGTGGTCCTTTTAGGGCAAATCCAACGTCTTATGGTTAACAGGGATCAAAGTGTGCAAACCAAACTTAGGATATCATGGGAAATCAACGCACAGCAGAACTGTAAAGCCGGCTTCAGTCTGACTGTGTTTGTGTAATAATACCTGTTTGGATACCTATTCCAGTTTGTGCCATAGAGATATAAATATCCTAAATCTTGTATATGCTATCACATTAGATTGTTTGTTTGATACTTTTGACTGATTTGAATCATTTTATGTGGCGCCCCTTATATGTTTTTTTTAAGCTAAAATGGAATGTGGATTTGAAATTAAAGGGATATTATACAGTATGAGCTTGTAATATAACATGCTTAATTATGTGTAGATTAAAACTAGGGTTGCACGATACCGATACTAGTATTGGTGCCGATACCAAGTATTTGCAGGAGTACTTGTACTTGTGCAAATGCACCGATACTTAAACCGACACCTCCAATTCCTACCCATACGCCATCTTGTGGCGTTTTTCAAACTGTATGTTCCCATTTCATTTTAAGCTGGAATGGAGACTTAACTAAAAATTGTTCACTTCTGTTCTGCCAATACAAATTGCTGTTATTTGTATTATTGTACGTCAGAGCAGTGCTCCAAAAGCTGCTACTTTAAAGCTGGAAGCCTACCTGGGAGAGATCACTGTACCTCATTCAGACAAACCCCTGAAGTACTTGTCAATTAATAAACTGAGATTTAATGGCCCAAAATATCTTTCTGACCCATGCAGTAGTGTGAAAGACTGTTCAGCTTAGCGTCAAACATCCTTACTGATAACAGAAACAGACTTATAGCTGAACATGCAGAGATGCTTCTGTTCCTTAATAAGAACTTGCCACTAACTTTTGAAAAAAATATTCTAATTGCTTGATTGCCTGTTATACTACTAGTTCTCATCTTGCACAATTATGCTCAAAACATACTGTACTCTGAGGTAAAACCCTTATCAAGGGCTGGACTAGGAATAAAAAGCATACCTGGAAAAATATGAAGACCAGCCCTATTTTCTGTTAAATCAGTAGAATGCAAATGCCCCATTTTTCTCAAAGGTGATTACTGGGACACTCCTTCCCCAATATAATTTTCAGAATTAAATTATATTACTTATAATATATATATATATATGACATTAAAAAAAAAGTATCGGTAATTGGTATAGGTGAGTATTTGAAAAAAAGTATCGGTACAACCCTGATTTAAACCCTTGCAATATACTTTCATTATTTATTTTTTATTTTTTCCTTGTAATTTAGCTCTGATAATTGTTGGTTTTCTAAATTCCACGAGTTTCTATAAAGTAGTAAGGACCACCATGTTTTACTGTAAATTAATGCATTCCTATCTTTCTTGCTGAGGACAATTTATGGCAGATATAAAACAGGCAATAATAATAATAAAAAAAACTGTTAAGACAAGGCTGTGTGGAACCTAGGATTATCTAAAAAGGTTTCCACACACCCTTGTTTGCACAAACAGGAATACATAAGCTTTAAATTCCTGCTTTTTAAAAAAAGATTGCAAGAAAACTAAGAAAAATTGATAATATGAGTAAATTAGAAAATTGCTTAAAAATTATATGCTCTGAATAATTAAAGGGACAGTCTAGGCCAAAATAAACTTTCATGATTCAGATAGAGCATGTAATTTTAAACAATTTTCCAATTTACTTTTATCACCAAATTTGCTTTGTTATCTTGCTATTCTTAGTTGAAAGCTTAATCTAGGAGGTTCATATGCTAATTTCTTAGACCTTGAAGGCCACCTCTTTTCCGAATGCATTTGAACAGTTTTTCACCACTAGAGGGTGTTAGTTCCCGTATTTCATATAAATAACACTGTGCACGTGAAGTTATCTGGGAGCAGGCAGTGATTGGCTAAACTGCAAGTCTGTCAAAAGAACTGAAATAAAGGGGCAGTTTGCAGAGGCTTAGATACAAGATAATCACAGAGGTTAAAAGTATATAAATATAACTGTTGGTTATGCAAAACTGGGGAATGGGTAATAAAGGGATTATCTATCTTTTAAAACAATAAAAATTCTGGTGTAGACTGTCCCTTTAAAGATTTCTTTGGGATTTGGTATCCCTTTAAAAGCATAGCAGCTTTGTTGGTATTGAAATGTGTGCCAATCTGCTCAGTGAGCTTGATTTGTTTATAGGGGCTTGGAACACGGGGGAGTGTACAGCATACTCACATACTATAGCACCAAATAGCAAACACAGGCACACCTTCATATACTAAACCACATAATGAGCTAAAGGCCAGGATGAACAGCTCAAATATTTCACATTATGTATAGCCAGACTAAAATGCTATAGAAAACTGATTATTAAAAAAATCTTCTTTTGTAAAAGTCTATTTATTGGTATTTTTGTCCTAGCACTATTTTATTTGAAAACGGATGTGTTTGTAATAGTTTTTACGATTGACAATAAAATGTAAAATCATATGTTATAAAATATATGGACGGTTCCCTATAGCAATATCTTAAATTATTAAAGAGCTCCAGTAAATCGGTATTAATGCATTTATTGAAATTGCAGTGGAGAAATGTATATGCAAGTATTATACCTGTTTGATAGTTGTTGTTTGAATACCAAGTGTTGGTTTGTTTTTGCTAGTGATATGTAGAGGCTGTCCTTTGAGTTTGCAGATAAGACTTTTTAAATCTCAGAAGAACAAAAGCATTGTCATCTTTATGCTGATATGAAGCATGCACACATCAAGAAACTCTTTTGTAATGAATACATTAAAAATAAGTCAAATGCTGAAACAACTTCTGCTGCTTCTTTTGCATCCCAAAGCATAAACTTAAATCGTCTCAGAAGGACAAGGTGCGCCAGTTTATGGCATTTACCCAGGCTGGGGAAAGGACTGCAATTTACTGTTTAACACAGAATGACTGGAAATTAGAACTGGCAACAGATAACTACTTTCAGAACTCAACCTTGTACTGCAAAGAATCAATGAAAAGTACAGTAGACAAAAAGAAACTAGAGCACTTGTATAACCGGTACAAAGGTAAGCAATACCTCTTATGTAAACCCTTTGTTACAATATGTTATGTATGTAGGCCACAGACTGCATTTAGTTTGTCCTACTGTCATTTAAATGGACATAAAAGTGCAAAAAGAAAATTCTCTAATGCGTTAGAACATTTTATTCCTGCACTATTGCTCGTATATAACTTTGTTTAAACCCTGCGGAGAGGATAAAGGGACATTACACTCCTGGATACAACTTCAGTTACATGGTTACTACTCACTGTGCTTGTGCTTTTCCTCCTCTACCTGCAGCTCTCTTTAAAGCTGTTCTCTTATTTTAACCCATTACAGGAGCCTGTTGGTAAAGCTCTGCATCTTTATTCTGGGTGCCACCATCTTGTAGCGCTTATTGTTGCATCCTGTGATAGAAGCAATGAATTTGCATTCATTAGTGACACTACTGCCTTTTGACAGCTGTACTATGCACAACATAAACATTAAATATATGCAGTTCTTTTACAGTTACATAAATGTAACAAGGCCTCAGTAATAACGAAGAGCAATGTACCCACTGCAAAAATATACAGCTCCCGCTCTGTATTGTGCGCTCTAAACTGAAGAGAGCAATGAGGCTTGCCAAAAAGACAACAATATCACTGATCTGTAAGGCAAACTGCTTTTTTCACAGTGTGTGATTATACTTAAAGTGTCAGTAAACTTTAAAAATAATGTTATATAATTCTGCACATAGTGCAGAATTATATAACATTATATTAGCCAAACATTTATAAAACATAATATACCCTATTCATTTTTTTTTTTTAAAACACTGTTTTACAGACCCGCTCTCTGTACTCTGCTGAGCGGGTCTGTTATATTTACTCAGCGCATCGGGCCAGCTGTATAGTCACAGCCCGGCCCGACCGCGCCATAGCACTAAGTGCAGCTCGCTCCTGCTGTCTGACGAGCTGCACTTAGTGCTATGGCGCGGTCGGGCCGGGCTGTGACTATACAGCTGGCCCGTTGCGCTGAGTAAATATAACAGACCCGCTCAGCAGAGTACAGAGAGCGGGTCTGTAAAACAGGGTTTCTCTTGTAAAGGTGTATCCAGTCCACGGGTTCATCCATTACTTGTGGGATATTCTCCTTCCCAACAGGAAGCTGCAAGAGGACACCCACAGCAGAGCTGTCTATATAGCTCATCCCCTAACTGCCACCCCCAGTCATTCTCTTGCAGCTCTCGACAAGAAAGGAAGTATCAAGAGAGATGTGGTCACTTAGTGTAGTTTTACCTTCAATCAAAAGTTTATTTTTAAACGGTACCGGCGTTGTACTGTTTTACTCTCAGGCAGAAATTGGAAGAAGAATCTGCCTGGAGGTTGATCTTAGCGGTTTGTAACTAAGGTCCATTCCTGTTCTCACACATAACTGAAGAGTATGGAAAGAAAACTTCAGTTGGGGGGGACGGTTGGCAAATCACCTGATTTGAGGTATGTTCAGTATATTTTTTTTTCTAGAGAGATAAGGTCTAGAAAATGCTGACAGTGCCTTCTATATTTGAGGTAAGCCTGATACAGTGATTTAACAGCGACTGGGATCATGCTTACAAGATAAGGGTAATTTTTATGTTAACTCTCATAGTACTTGGTGTTAAAACGTTTGCATAACCTAACAGAAAAAACGTTTTTTCTCTGAGGGTGATAAATCTTTATTTGGGGCCTAGTTTTCCACATGGCTATTTTACTCCTAGGAGTAGTTTTTTTTAAGGCCCTCTGACTTTGAGTGCATGGTGGGAGGGGCCTATTCTCGCGCACTTTATGCGCAGTTGTTATACAGACTGAGACATCCAGCTTCCCTAAAGGAGTCCTCTGACATCTAGGACCACTATAGAGGGGTTCTTTCCTGCTAAAATCGTGTTTAAGGGCAGGTAGGAGCCACAGTAAAGCTGTGGCAGTGTGTTTGACTGTTTTCTAATCCGTTTTTGGGTTAATCATCCATTTGCAAGTGGGTGCAATGCTGCTTTAGTCTCTTGTACACACTGTAAAAATTTCGTAGAGTTTACTACTTTTTAACACTGATTTGCAGTTTATGTGGTAGTTTTTTTTTCTCTTAAACGTACAGTACCGTTTTTGTTTAATTGCTTTTTCACATTTATTAAAGTGTTTTCCAAGCTTGCTGGTCTCATTACTAGTCTGTTAAACATGTCTGACATAGAAGAAACTACTTGTACATTATGTTTAGAAGCCATTGTGGAACCCCCTATTAGAATGTGTACCAAATGCACTGACCTTTCTATAAGTTATAAAGACCATATTATGGCTTTTAAAGATTTATCACCAGAGGTTTCTCAGACTGACAAAAGGGAGATTATGCCATCTAACTCTCCCCATGTGTCAGAACCTATAACTCCCGCTCAAGTGATGCCAAGTACATTTGGCGCGTCCAATGCGTTTACTTTACAGGACATGGCGGCAGTTATGAATCATGCTCTCACAGAGGTATTGGCCAAACTGACAGGGTTACAAGGAAAGCGAGACAGCTCTGGGGCTAGAATAAATACAGAGCTTTCTGACGCTTTAGTATCTGTGTCTGATATACCCTCACAATGTACAGAAGCCGAAGCAGGAGAGCTTCTATCTGTGGGTGACATTTCTGATTCAGGGAAGGCGTTACTTCAGTCTGACTCTGAAATGACAGCATTTAAATTTAAGCTTGAACACCTCCGCGTGTTGCTCAGGGAGGTTTTAGCGACTCTGGATGACTGGGACACCATTGTAGTCCCAGAGAAGTTGTGTAAAATGGACAAATACTTTGCAGTGCCTGCTTACACTGATGTTTTTCCAATCCCTAAGAGGTTTTCAGAAATTATTACAAAGGAATGGGATAGACCTGGTGTACCGTTCTCTCCCCCTCCTGCTTTTAAAAAGATGTTTCCCATAGATGCCGCCGTAGGGACTCGTGGCAGACGGTCCCTAAGGTGGAGGGAGCAGTTTCTACCCTAGCTAAGCGTACAACTATCCCCGTCGAGGACAGTTGTGCTTTCCTAGATCCAATGGATAAGAAACTAGAGGGTTTCCTTAAGAAAATCTTTATACAACAAGGTTTTATTCTCCAGCCTCTTGCATGCATTGCCCCAGTCACTGCTGCAGCGGCTTTCTGGTTCAAGTCTCTTGAAGAGGCTCTACAGGTGGAGACCCTGTTGGATGATATCCTAGACAGGCTTAGAGCCCTTAAGTTAGCCAATTCATTTATTTCTGACGCCGTTTTTCATTTAACAAAGCTAACGGCTAAGAATTCAGGTTTTGCCATTCAGGCGCGTAGGGCGCTATGGCTTAAATCCTGGTCAGCTGACGTTACTTCACAGTCTAAGCTTCTTAACATCCCCTTCAAAGGGCAGACCCTATTCGGGCTTGGATTGAAGGAGATCATTTCTGATATTACTGGAGGAAAAGGCCATGCCCTTCCCCAGGATAGGTCCAACAAATCAAGGACCAAACAGACCAATTTTCGTTCCTTTCGAAACTTCAAGAGTGGCGCAGCTTCAACTTCCTCTGCTGCAAAACAAGAAGGAAATTTTGCCCAGTCCAAGCCAGTCTGGAGACCTAATCAGGCTTGGAACAAGGGGAAGCAGGCCAAAAAACCTGCTGCTGCCTCTAAGACAGCATGAAGGAGTAGCCCCCAATCCGGGACAGGATCTAGTTGGGGGCAGACTTTCTCTCTTCGCCCAGGCTTGGGCAAGAGACGTCCAGGATCCCTGGGCTCTGGAGATTGTTTCCCAGGGATATCTCTTGGATTTCAAAGCCTCGTCTCCAAAGGGGAGATTTCATCTCTAACAATTATCTGCAAACCAGATAGAGAGGCATTCTTACGTTGTGTTTAAGAGCTTCTGGTCATGGGAGTGATCCACCCAGTTCCAAGGGAGGAACAGGGGCAGGGATTCTATTCAAATCTGTTCATAGTTCCCAAAAAGGAGGGAACTTTCAGACCAATCTTGGATCTCAAGATCCTAAACTAATTTCTCAGGGTCCCATCCTTCAAGTTGGAGACTATTCGAACCATCCTACCTATGATCCAGGAGGGTCAATATATGACTTCCGTGGATCTAAAGGATGCTTATCTCCTCATTCCGATACACAGAGATCATCATCGGTTTCTCAGGTTTGCCTTCCTAGACTTCCTAGGCATTACCAGTTTGTGGCTCTTCCCTTCGGGTTAGCCACGGCACCAAGAATCTTTACGAAGGTTCTAGGGTCCCTACTGGCAGTTCTAAGGCCACGAGGCATAGCGGTGGCTCCTTACCTAGACGACATTCTGATACAGGCGTCGACTTTTCAAATCGCCAAGTCCCATACGGACATTGTTCTGGCATTCCTGAGGTCTCACGGGTGGAAGGTGAACGAAGAAAAGAGTTCTCTCTCCCCTCTGACAAGAGTTTCCTTCCTAGGAACTCTGCTAGATTCAGTAGAAATTAAGATTTTTCTGAAAGAAGTCAGGTGGTCAAAACTTCTAACTTCCTGCCGTGCTCTTTATTCCACTTCTCAGCCGTCAGTGGCTCAGTGTATGGAAGTAATCAGCTTAATGGTAGCGGCAATGGACATAGTTCCGTTTGCCCGCCTACATCTCAGACCGCTGCAACTTTGCATGCTCAGTCAGTGGAATGGGGATTACACAGATTTGTCCCCACTGCTAAATCTGGATCAGGATACCAGGGATTCTCTTCTCTGGTGGCTATCTCGGGTCCATCTGTCCAGGGGAATGAGCTTCCGCAGGCCAGAATGGACTATAGTGATGACAGATGACAGCCTTCTGGGCTGGGGCGCAGTCTGGAACTCCCTGAAGGCTCAGGGTTCGTGGACTCAGGAGGAAGCCCTCCTTCCGATAAACATTCTGGAACTAAGAGCGATATTCAATGCTCTTCAGGCTTGGCCTCAGCTAGCGGAGGTCAGGTTCATCAGATTTCAGTTGGACAATATCACGACTGTAGCCTATATCAACCATCAGGGGGGAACGAGAAGCCCCCTGGCTATGTTGGAGGTTTCAAAGATAATTCTATGGGCAGAGGTTCACTCTTGCCATCTTTCAGCTATCCATATCCCAGGACTAGAGAACTGGGAGGCGGATTTTTTAAGTCGGCAGACTTTTCACCCGGGGGAGTGGGAGCTCCACCCGGAGGTATTTGCCCAGTTGATTCAACTATGGGGCAAACCAGAACTGGATCTCATGGCGTCTCGTCAGAACGCCAAGCTTCCTCGTTACGGGTCCAGGTCAAGGGATCCCAAGGCAGCGCTGATAGATGCTCTAGCAGCGCCTTGGTCCTTCAGCCTGGCTTATGCGTTTCCACCGTTTCCTTTGCTCCCTCGACTGATTGCCAAGATCAAGCAGGAGAGAGCTTCAGTGATTTTGATAGCTCCTGCGTGGCCACGCAGGACTTGGTATGCAGATTTGGTGGACATGTCATCCTTTCCACCATGGTCTCTGCCGCTACGGCAGGACCTTCTACTTCAAGGTCCTTTCAAACATCCAAATCTAAATTCTCTGCGGCTGACTGCTTGGAGATTGAACGCTTGATTCTATCGAAGCTTGGTTTTTCCGAATCGGTCATTGATACCCTAATTCAGGCTCGAAAGCCTGTCACCAGGAAAATCTATCATAAGATATGGTGTAAATATCTTCATTGGTGTGAATCCAAGGGTTACTCATGGAGTAAAGTCAGGATTCCTAGAATTTTATCCTTTCTCCAAGAGGGATTAGAGAAAGGATTATCTGCTAGTTCCTTAAAGGGACAGATTTCTGCTCTGTCTATTATTTTGCACAAACTTCTGGCTGAGGTTCCAGACGTTCAGGCGTTTTGTCAGGCTTTAGTTAGAATCAAGCCTGTGTTTAAACCTGTTGCTCCACCATGGAGTTTAAATTTAGTTCTTAAAGTTCTTCAAGGGGTTCCGTTTGAACCTTTGCATTCCATAGATATTAAACTTTTATCTTGGAAAGTTCTGTTTTTAGTAGCTATCTCCTCGGCTCAAAGAGTTTCGGAGTTATCTGCTTTTCAGTGTGATTCCCCTTATCTGATTTTCCATGCAGATAAGGTAGTTTTGCGTACCAAACCTGGGTTTCTTCCTAAGGTAGTATCTAATAAGAATATCAATCAGGAGATTATTGTTCCTTCATTATGTCCTAATCCTTCCTCCAAGAAGGAACGTCTTTTACACAATCTTGATGTGGTTCGTGCTTTAAAGTTTTATTTACAAGCTACGAAGGATTTTCGTCCGACATCTGCTTTGTTTGTTGTCTACTCTGGACAGAGGAGAGGCCAAAAGGCTTCTGCAACTTCTCTTTCTTTTTGGCTGAGAAGCATAATCCGCTTAGCTTATGAGACTGCTGGCCAGCAGCCTCCTGAAAGAATTACAGCTCATTCCACTAGAACGGTGGCTTCCACATGGGCTTTTAAAAATGAGGCCTCTGTTGAACAGATTTGTAAGGCGGCGACTTGGTCTTCGCTTCATACTTTTTCTAAATTCTACAAATTCGATACTTTTTCTTCTTCGGAGGCTATTTTTGGGAGAAAGGTCTTACAGGCAGTGGTGCCCTCCGTTTAAGTTCCTGCCTTGTGCCTCCCTTCATCCGTGGACTGGATACACCTTTACAAGAGAAAACAAAATTTATGCTTACCTGATAAATTTATTTCTCTTGTGGTGTATCCAGTCCACGGCCCACCCTGTCATTTTAAGGCAGGTGTTTTTTTATTTTTTAAACTACAGTCACCACTGCACCCTATAGTTTCTCCTTTTTTCTTGCTTGTCTTCAGTCAAATGACTGGGGGTGGCAGTTAGGGGAGGAGCTATATAGACAGCTCTGCTGTGGGTGTCCTCTTGCAGCTTTCTGTTGGGAAGGAGAATATCCCACAAGTAATGGATGAACCCGTGGACTGGATACACCACAAGAGAAATAAATTTATCAGGTAAGCATAATTTTTTTTTATTTTTTTTAAAATTAATAGGGTATATTATGTTTTATAAATGTTTGGCTAATATAATGTTATATAATTCTGCACTATGTGCAGAATTATATAACATTATTTTTAAGGTTTACTGTCCCTTTAAATCCCAAGATGGCGGCGCTTAACTAACCGGCTCTCTAAAGTTTTAAAATAAGTTAATGGCCTTAAAGAGAGCTGCAGCCACAAGAGGAAAAACAATATGGTGAGTAATAACTGTGCTACATTAGTTATACCTAGCTGTTTAATGACCCTTTAAATGCATAGTTTAAAGTGAATGTTAACTTTCATGAATCGGTGCCCATTTTTTAAAAATACTATTAAAAACGGGCACTTTCATTCATGAAAATTCACATTGCAGCTTTTTTTTTAAAATACCTTTTCTTCTGTTATGTGTGATCAGTCCACGGGTCATCATTACTTCTGGGATATAACTCCTCCCCAACAGGAAATGCAAGAGGATTCACCCAGCAGAGCTGCATATAGCTCCTCCCCTCTACGTCAGTCCCAGTCATTCTCTTGCACCCAACGACTAGATAGGATGTGTGAGAGGACTATGGTGATTATACTTAGTTTTTATGACTTCAATCAAAAGTTTGTTATTTTACAATAGCACCGGAGCGTGTTATTACTTCTCTGGCAGAGTTTGAGGAAGAATCTACCAGAGTTTTTTACTATGATTTTAACCGGAGTAGTTAAGATCATATTGCTGTTCTCGGCCATCTGAGGGAGGTAAAAGCTTCAGATCAGGGGACAGCGGGCAGATGAATCTGCATTGAGGTATGTAGCAGTTTTTATTTTCTGAATGGAATTGATGAGAAAATCCTGCTATACCGTTATAATGACATGTATGTATACACTTCAGTATTCTGGGAATGGTATTTCACCGGAACTACTCTGTTAAGGTTACTAATTCTTTTAATAAGTATTATCATGTTAAACGTTTTTGCTGGAATGTAGAATCGTTTACATTGCTGAGGTACTGAGTGAATAAATGTTTGGGCATTATTTTCCACTTGGCAGTTTGCTTTAAATTGTGACAGTTTCGTTTCTCTTCACTGCTGTGTGTGAGAGGGAGGGGCCGTTTTTGGCGCTCTTTGCTACGCATCAAAAATTTCCAGTCAGCTACTATTATATTTCCTGCATGATCCGGCTCATCTCTGACAGATCTCAGGGGTCTTCAAACTTCTTTGAAGGGAGGTACATTCTCTCAGCAGAGCTGTGAGAATTTTATATTGACTGTGAATAAAAACGTTACTCTGTAATTTTATGTCAATTTAGTTATGTTATTTACTAATGGGAACAAACCTTTGCTAAAAGTTGTGTTATTTTAAAGTTGATGCTATAACTGTTTTGCAGTTCATTATCTCAACTGTCATTTAATCGTTTAAGTACCTCTTTGAGGCACAGTACGTTTTTTTGCTGAAAAAGATTATAACCAGGTTGCAAGTTATTGCTAGTGTGTTAAACATGTCTGACTCAGAGGAAGATATCTGTGTCATTTGTTCCAATGCCAAGGTGGAGCCCAATAGAAATTTATGTACTAACTGTATTGATGCTACTTTAAATAAAAGTCAATCTGTACAATGTGAACAAATTTCACCAAACTGCGAGGGGAGAGTTATGCCGACTAACTCGCCTCACGCGGCAGTACCTGCATCTCCCGCCCGGGAGGTGAGTGATTTTATGGCGCCTAGTACATCTGGGCGGCCATTACAGATAACATTACATGATATGGCTGCTGTTATGACTGAAGTTTTGTCTAAATTACCAGAACTAAGAGGCAAGCGTGATCACTCTGGGGTGAGAACAGAGTGCGCTGACAATACTAGGGCCATGTCTGATACTGCGTCACAGATTGCAGAGCATGAGGACGGAGAGCTTCATTCTGTGGGTGACGGTTCTGATCCAAACAGATTGGATTCAGATATTTCAAATTTTAAATTTAAATTGGAGAACCTCCGTGTATTACTAGGGGAGGTCTTAGCAGCTCTTAATGATTGTAACACCGTTGCAATACCAGAGAAACTGTGTAGGTTGGATAAATACTTTGCGGTACCGGCGAGTACTGACGTTTTTCCTATACCTAAGAGATTAACTGAAATTGTTACTAAGGAGTGGGATAGACCCGGTGTGCCGTTCTCACCCCCTCCAATATTTAGAAAGATGTTTCCAATAGACGCCACCACTCGGGACTTATGGCAAACGGTCCCTAAGGTGGAGGGAGCAGTTTCTACTTTAGCTAAGCGTACCACTATCCCGGTGGAGGATAGCTGTGCTTTTTCAGATCCAATGGATAAAAAATTAGAGGGTTACCTTAAGAAAATGTTTGTTCAACAAGGTTTTATATTGCAACCCCTTGCATGTATCGCGCCGATTACGGCTGCGGCAGCATTTTGGATTGAGTCTCTGGAAGAGAACATTAGTTCATCTACGCTAGACGACATTACGGACAGGCTTAGAGTCCTTAAACTAGCTAATTCATTCATTTCGGAGGCCGTAGTACATTTAACCAAACTTACGGCTAAGAACTCAGGATTCGCCATACAGGCACGTAGGGCACTGTGGCTAAAATCCTGGTCAGCTGATGTTACTTCTAAGTCCAAATTACTTAATATACCTTTCAAGGGGCAGTCTTTATTTGGGCCCGGTTTGAAAGAAATTATCGCTGACATTACAGGAGGTAAGGGCCACGCCCTACCTCAAGACAAAGCCAAAGCTAAGGCTAGACAGTCTAATTTTCGTCCCTTTCGGAATTTCAAAACAGGAGCAGCATCAACCTCCACTGCACCAAAACAGGAAGGAGCTGTTGCTCGTTACAGGCAAGGCTGGAAGCCTAACCAGTCCTGGAACAAGGGCAAACAGGCCAGGAAACCTGCTACTGCCCCAAAGACAGCATGAACCGAGAGCCCCCGATCCGGGACCGGATCTAGTGGGGGGCAGACTTTCTCTCTTCGCCCAGGCCTGGGCAAGAGATGTTCAGGATCCCTGGGCGCTAGAGATCATATCTCAGGGATACCTTCTAGACTTCAAATTATCTCCCCCAAGAGGGAGATTTCATCTGTCAAGGTTGTCAACAAACCAGATAAAGAAAGAAGCGTTTCTACGCTGTGTACAAGATCTGTTATTAATGGGAGTGATCCATCCGGTTCCGCGGTCGGAACAAGGACAAGGGTTCTACTCAAACCTGTTTGTGGTTCCCAAAAAAGAGGGAACTTTCAGGCCAATCTTAGATTTAAAGATTCTAAACAAATTCCTAAGAGTTCCATCGTTCAAAATGGAAACTATTCGGACAATCTTGCCCATGATCCAAAAGGGTCAGTACATGACCACAGTGGATTTAAAAGATGCTTACCTTCACATACCGATCCACAAAGATCATCACCGGTATCTACGGTTTGCCTTCCTAGACAGGCACTACCAGTTTGTAGCTCTTCCATTCGGATTGGCTACGGCCCCAAGAATCTTCACAAAGATTCTAGGTGCCCTTCTGGCGGTACTAAGACCACGAGGGATTTCGGTAGCTCCGTACCTAGACGACATTCTAATACAAGCTTCAAGCTTTCAAACTGCCAAGTCTCATACAGAGTTAGTTCTGGCATTTCTAAGGTCGCATGGATGGAAAGTGAACGAAAAGAAGAGTTCTCTTTTTCCTCTCACAAGAGTTCCATTCTTGGGGACTCTTATAGATTCTGTAGAAATGAAGATTTACCTGACAGAAGACAGGTTAACAAAGCTTCAAAATGCATGCCGTGTCCTTCATTCCATTCAACACCCGTCAGTAGCTCAATGCATGGAGGTGATCGGCTTAATGGTAGCGGCAATGGACATAGTACCTTTTGCACGCCTACACCTCAGACCGCTACAATTATGCATGCTAAGTCAGTGGAATGGGGATTACTCAGATTTGTCCCCTACTCTGAATCTGAATCAAGAGACCAGAAATTCTCTTCTATGGTGGCTTCATCGGCCACACCTGTCCAGGGGGATGCCATTCAGCAGCCCAGACTGGACAATTGTAACTACAGACGCCAGCCTACTAGGTTGGGGCGCTGTCTGGAATTCTCTGAAGGCTCAGGGATTATGGAATCAGGAGGAGAGCCTCCTTCCAATAAACATTCTGGAATTGAGAGCAGTTCTCAATGCCCTTCTGGCTTGGCCCCAATTAACAACTCGGGGGTTCATCAGGTTTCAGTCGGACAATATCACGACTGTAGCTTACATCAACCATCAAGGGGGGACAAGAAGCTCCCTAGCAATGATGGAAGTATCAAAGATAATTCGCTGGGCAGAGTCTCACTCTTGCCACCTGTCAGCAATCCACATCCCGGGAGTGGAGAACTGGGAGGCGGATTTCTTGAGTCGCCAGACTTTTCATCCGGGGGAGTGGGAACTTCATCCGGAGGTCTTTGCCCAAATACTTCGACGTTGGGGCAGACCAGAGATAGATCTCATGGCGTCTCGCCAGAACGCCAAACTTCCTCGCTACGGGTCCAGATCCAGGGATCCGGGAGCGGTTCTGATAGATGCTTTGACAGCACCTTGGAACTTCGGGATGGCTTATGTGTTTCCACCCTTCCCGCTGCTTCCTCGATTGATTGCCAAAATCAAACAGGAGAGAGCATCAGTGATCCTAATAGCACCTGCATGGCCACGCAGGACTTGGTATGCAGATCTAGTGGGCATGTCATCCTGTCCGCCTTGGTCTCTACCTCTAAGACAGGACCTTCTGATACAGGGTCCGTTCAAACATCAAAATCTAACTTCTCTGAAGCTGACTGCTTGGAAATTGAACGCTTGATTTTATCAAAACGTGGTTTTTCTGAGTCGGTTATTGATACCCTGATACAGGCTAGGAAGCCTGTTACCAGAAAGATTTATCATAAAATATGGCGTAAATACCTATACTGGTGCGAATCCAAACGTTACTCCTGGAGTAAGGTTAGGATCCCTAGGATATTGTCCTTTCTACAAGAAGGCTTAGAAAAGGGTTTATCGACTAGTTCATTAAAGGGACAGATTTCAGCTCTGTCCATCTTGTTACACAGGCGTCTGTCAGAAAATCCAGACGTCCAGGCCTTTTGTCAGGCTTTAGCTAGGATCAAGCCTGTGTTTAAAGCTGTTGCTCCACCATGGAGTTTAAACTTAGTTCTTAACGTTTTACAGGGTGTTCCGTTTGAACCCCTTCATTCCATTGATATAAAATTGTTATCTTGGAAAGTTCTGTTTTTAATGGCTATTTCCTCGGCTCGAAGAGTCTCTGAGTTATCAGCATTACATTGTGATTCTCCTTATCTGATTTTTCACTCAGACAAGGTAGTTCTGCGTACTAAACCTGGGTTCTTACCTAAGGTAGTCACTAACAGGAATATCAATCAAGAGATTGTTGTTCCATCCTTGTGTCCAAATCCTTCTTCAAAGAAGGAACGTCTTCTACACAATCTGGATGTAGTTCGTGCCCTCAAGTTCTACTTGCAGGCAACTAAAGATTTTCGTCAAACTTCTTCCCTGTTTGTCGTTTATTCTGGACAGAGGAGAGGTCAAAAAGCTTCTGCTACCTCTCTCTCTTTTTGGCTTCGTAGCATAATACGTTTAGCCTATGAGACTGCTGGACAGCAGCCTCCTGAAAGAATTACAGCTCACTCCACTAGAGCTGTGGCTTCCACTTGGGCCTTTAAGAATGAGGCCTCTGTTGAACAGATTTGCAAGGCTGCAACTTGGTCTTCGCTTCATACTTTTTCCAAATTTTACAAATTTGACACTTTTGCTTCTTCGGAGGCTATTTTTGGGAGAAAGGTTCTTCAGGCAGCGGTTCCTTCTGTATAATGAGCCTGCCTATCCCTCCCGTCATCCGTGTACTTTTGCTTTGGTATTGGTATCCCAGAAGTAATGATGACCCGTGGACTGATCACACATAACAGAAGAAAACATAATTTATGCTTACCTGATAAATTCCTTTCTTCTGTTGTGTGATCAGTCCACGGCCCGCCCTGTTTTTAAGGCAGGTAAATATTTTTTAAATTATACTCCAGTCACCACTTCACCCTTGGTTACTCCTTTCTCGTTGATTCTTGGTCGAATGACTGGGACTGACGTAGAGGGGAGGAGCTATATGCAGCTCTGCTGGGTGAATCCTCTTGCATTTCCTGTTGGGGAGGAGTTATATCCCAGAAGTAATGATGACCCGTGGACTGATCACACAACAGAAGAAAGGAATTTATCAGGTAAGCATAAATTATGTTTTTCTGCAGCAAAGTCGGACCAGCGATCCCCCGCTCGCAGCTCCTCTGTACCTACGTCAGCAATGACAAATCCGGCTTCCTCAAATCATGGCAAGCACCCCAGAGCAAACATTTCCTGAGGCCACGCCGTGATTGGAGGAAGCCGGTTTTGTCATTGCTGTGCTAACTACAGCATGAGAAGCAGACGGGGGATCGCTGGTCCGGCTTGGCTGCAGAAAAAGGTAAATATATATATATTTTTTTTAAACACTGCAATGTAAACTTTCATGAATGATAGTGCCCCTGTTTTTAAAGTAATTGTAAATGTTGTGTATACCACAATGCATATTTCAATTTGTCACCCCTTAACTAGCATATTCACATGATTTTTATTTCATATTTGCTTTTTATTAAAAAAATATAACTAGATTTCTCACCTGTCAAAGTTTGCTAGACCGCCTTAACACCGCTTCAGAAAGCATACACTAAGTGACGTTGACAGAGGGTTGCACCTCTGTAACGTCACAGTAAGGGCCAATGTAATCTTTTCGAAATAACAGTTCTGCCCACTGTTGATGCGCGCTCCAGTATCGGCTCACTATGTGCATGCTCAAGATTTCACACAGACGCTGCTGGCGCCTATCCAAATAAACACTGAATCATAAAAAAAAACTACGATTCAGTATTTACAATGTTGCGAGTAAGAAACTCCCCTTGGAAGAAATGCTTATGTCTGTTTAGTATCGTGAACGCGCATGGTGACGACTTCTGTTTGAGTACCATGACGTGACACAGACTTACTCGCATGCGCATTGAGGAGACAAACGTAGGCTATTATAAAAAGCCTGTCAACTGACATGCATCGCAATAGGGCTAATGCGATGCGGTCATAGGAAGAAGAAAAAAAGAGTGTTTAGAGTGGGGACGGCGGATACACGGCAGTGAATAGTTTATTTATTGGCATATAATAAAAAATAGAAGGTATGTTTGAAAAAAACCCAAAAACGTTCATATTGATAAGGCATTTACTTAAAGATGGCACTTAGTAATATTTCTGTGTTTACCATCACTTTAATAGTATTTTTAAAATCCGGGCACTGATTCATGAAAGTTTACATTCACTTTAAGTGGCAGTATACTGTAAAATTGTTTTTCCCTTTAATGTGTTTCCAATGACTTGTTACACCAGCAGCAGAGCATACAATGTATTCTAAATTGCTTCTTTAGGTTTAATGTTGCATATGAAATAGCTGGATTTGTTCTTTGACACCACAACCAATCAAAATGGGTTGAGCTTGCAGATATCTTTTCTCCTTACGTTATCCCTTTCTTACACATAAATGCTTTCTTAACTTATCTCTGTTTGTATACCAAATCCCCCGTACTTAGAGAGTGTAATTTCTTTTTAAAGCCTATACTTAAGTATAGAAACTTTCAGTATAGGTAGGGGTACCACAGGAAAAATCATCTATTTAAAATGGCGATATAAATATAAAGGGGCGATATGTAAACAATTTAATACACTCCAGCAGGTAAATGGATCATTGGGAACAAATTAAAGGGGAGATATTTTTAGGGTAAACTGTCCCTTTAAAGTCAGCTCTAGAGCAGCAATGCACTAAAGGGAGCTACCATATCTGGTGAGCAAATGAAAAGAGGCATATTTGTGCACCTGCCAATCATCACCATCTAGGTCCCAGTATTGCATTGCTATTCCTGAGCCCACATAGGTATGCTTTTCAACAAAGTATAAAAAGAGAACAGAGTAAACAAGATAAAAATGTAATTTAAAAAATCTCTTAACTGTATGGACTGAGCTATAAATATTTAATTTTGACTTTCATGTCCCTTTAATTGGACATCATAGTGCTAAAATAACATGCTCTAATTCATAAGTCCCTGCTGTGCTTTGTTTAACCCCACAAAGGAGTTGAACACATAGTTAAAGTACTGCACCATAGTCATAAAAAACTGCTAGTCCTAAGTAGATACAGACAGTAAGCCAATCAGCAGCAGCCGCCACATGACCCATCTGTGATACTGCTGCTGATTAGAGCAGCAGTTTTCTGAGCAGTATTATAACTAACCACTTTGCAGGGGTTAAATACTCAGCACTGATGGGTCAAATTTATTTTTCTTTCATGTAATTAGCAAGAGTCCATGAGCTAGTGACGTATGGGATATACATTCCTACCAGGAGGGGTAAAGTTTCCCAAACCTCAAAATGCCTATAAATACACTCCTCACCACACCCACAAATCAGTTTTACAAACTTTGCCTCCTATGGAGGTGGTGAAGTAAGTTTGTGCTAGATTCTACGTTGATATGCGCTCCGCAGCAGGTTGGAGCCCGGTTTTCCTCTCAGCGTGCAGTGAATGTCAGAGGGATGTGAGGAGAGTATTGCCTATTTGAATTCTATGATCTCCTTCTACGGGGTCTATTTCATAGGTTCTCTGTTATCGGTCGTAGAGATTCATCTCTTACCTCCCTTTTCAGATCGACGATATACTCTTATATATACCATTACCTCTACTGATTCTCGTTTCAGTACTGGTTTGGCTTTCTACTACATGTAGATGAGTGTCCTGGGGTAAGTAAGTCTTATTTTCTGTGACACTCTAAGCTATGGTTGGGCACTTTTATATAAAGTTCTAAATATATGTGTTCAAACATTTATTTGCCTTGACTCAGGATGTTCAACGTTCCTTATTGCAGACAGTCAGTTTCATATTTGGGATAATGCATATGAATAAATCATTTTTTTCTTACCTTAAAAATTTGACTTTTTTCCCAGTGGGCTGTTAGGCTCGCGGGGGCTGAAAATATTTTATTTTATTGCGTCATTCTTGGCGCAGACTTTTTTGGCGCAAAAAATTATTTTCTGTTTCCGGCGTCATACGTGTCGCCGGAGGTTGCGTCATTTTTTTACGTTTTTTTGCGCCAAAAGTGTCGGCGTTCCGGATGTGGCGTCATTTTTGGTGCCAAAAGCATTTAGGCGCCAAATAATGTGGGCGTCTTTTTTGGCGCTAAAAAATATGGGCGTCACTATTGTCTCCACATTATTTAAGTCTCATTATTTATTGCTTCTGGTTGCTAGAAGCTTGTTCACTGGCATTTTTTCCCATTCCTGAAACTGTCATTTAAGGAATTTGATCAATTTTGCTTTATATGTTGTTTTTTCTATTACATATTGCAAGATGTCCCAGATTGACCCTGAGTCAGAAGATGCTTCAGGAAAGTCGCTGCCTGGTGCTGGATCTACCAAAGTTAAGTGTATCTGCTGTAAACTTGTGGTATCTGTTCCTCCAGCTAATGTCAAGACAAACTTGTTAATGCAGATAATATTTCCTTTAGTAATGTTACATTACCTGTTGCTGTTCCATCAACATCTAATACTCAGAGTGTTCCTGTTAACATAAGAGATTTTGTTTCTAAATCCATTAAGAAGGTTATGTCTGTTATTCCTCCTTCTAGTAAACGTAAAAGGTCTTTTAAAACTTCTCATTTTTCATCATCATTCTGATTCTGATAATGATTCCTCTGGTTCAGAGGATTCTGTTTCAGAGATTGATGCTGATAAATCTTCATATTTATTCAAAATGGAATTTATTCGTTCTTTACTTAAAGAAGTCCTAATTGCATTAGAAATAGAGGATTCTGGTCCTCTTGATACTAAATCTAAACGTTTAAATAAGGTTTTTAAATCTCCTGTAGTTATTCCAGAGTTTTTCCTGTCCCTGATGCTATTTCTGAAGTAATCTCCAGGGAATGGAATAATTTGGGTAATTAATTTACTCCTTCTAAACGTTTTAAGCAATTATATCCTGTGCCATCTGACAGATTAGAGTTTTGGGACAACATCCCTAAGGTTGATGGGGCTATCTCCACTCTTGCTAAACGCACTACTATTCCTACGGCAGATAGTACTTCCTTTAAGGATCCTTTAGATAGGAAAATTGAATCCTTTCTAAGAAAAGTTTACTTATGTTCAGGTAATCTTCTTAGACCTGCTATATCTTTAGTGGATGTTGCTGCAGTTTCAACTTTTTGGTTAGAAGCTTTAGCGCAACAAGTATCCGATCATAATTCTCATAGCATTGTTAATCTTCTTCAACATGCTAATAACTTTATTTGTGATGCCATCTTTGATATCATTAGAGTTGATGTCAGGTATATGTCTCTAGCTATTTTAGCTAGAAGAGCTTTATGGCTTAAAACTTGGAATGCTGATATGTCTTCTAAGTCTACTCTGCTTTCCCTTTCTTTCCAGGGTAATAAATTATTTGGTTCTCAGTTGGATTCTATTATCTCAATTGTTACTGGAGGGAAAGGAACTTTTTTACCACAGGATAAAAAATCTAAAGGTAAATTTAGGTCTAATAATCGTTTTCGTTCCTTTCGTCACAAGGAACAAAAGCCTGATCCTTCACCCACAGGAGCGGTATCAGTTTGGAAACCATCTCCAGTCTGGAATAAATCCAAGTCTTTTAGAAAACCAAAGCCAGCTCCCAAGTCCACATGAAGGTGCGGCCCTCATTCCAGTCCAGCTGGTAGGGGGCAGATTACGATTTTTCAAAGAAATTTGGATCAATTCAATTCACAATCTTTGGATTCAGAACATTGTGTCAGAAGGGTACAGAATTGGCTTCAAGATAAGGCCTCCTGCAAAGAGATTTTTTCTTTCCCGTGTCCCAGTAATTCCAGCGAAGGCTCAAGCATTTCTGAAATGTGTTTCAGATCTAGAGTTGGCTGGAGTAATTATGCCAGTTCCAGTTCTGGAACAGGGGCTAGGGTTTTATTCAAATCTCTTCATTGTACCAAAGAAGGAGAATTCCTTCAGACCAGTTCTGGATCTAAAAATATTGAATCGTTATGTAAGGATACCAACGTTCAAAATGGTAACTGTAAGGACTATCCTGCCTTTTGTTCAGCAAGGGCATTATATGTCCACAATAGATTTACAGGATGCATATCTGCATATTCCGATTCATCCAGATCACTATCAGTTTCTGAGATTCTCTTTCCTAGACAAGCATTACCAGTTTGTGGCTCTGCCGTTTGGCCTAGCAACAGCTCCAAGAATTTTTGCAAAGGTTCTCGGTGCCCTTCTGTCTGTAATCAGAGAACAGGGTATTGTGGTATTTCCTTATTTGGACGATATCTTGGTACTTGCTCAGTCTTCACATTTAGCAGAATCTCATACGAATCGACTTGTGTTGTTTCTTCGAGATCATGGTTGGAGGATCAATTTACCGAAAAGTTCATTGATTCCTCAGACAAGGGTAACCTTTTTAGGTTTCCAGATAGATTCAGTGTCCATGACTCTGTCTCTGACAGACAAAAAACGTCTAAAATTGATCTCAGCTTGTCGAAACCTTCAGTCTCAATCATTCCCTTCGGTAGCCTTATGCATGGAAATTCTAGGTCTTATGACTGCTGCATCGGACGCGATCCCCTTTGCTCGTTTTCACATGCGACCTCTTCAGCTCTGTATGCTGAACCAGTGGTGCAGGGATTACACAAAGATATCTCAATTAAAATCTTTAAAACCGATTGTACGACACTCTCTGACGTGGTGGACAGATCACCATCGTTTAATTCAGGGGGCTTCTTTTGTTCTTCCGACCTGGACTGTAATTTCAACAGATGCAAGTCTGACAGGTTGGGGAGCTGTTTGGGGGTCTCTGACAGCACAAGGGGTTTGGGAATCTCAGGAGGTGAGATTACCAATCAATATTTTGGAACTCCGTGCAATTTTCAGAGCTCTTCAGTCATGGCCTCTTCTAAAGAGAGAATTGTTCATTTGTTTTCAGACAGACAATGTCACAACTGTGGCATATATCAATCATCAAGGAGGGACTCACAGTCCTCTGGCTATGAAAGAAGTATCTTGAATACTGGTAAGGGCGGAATCCAGCTCCTGTCTAATTTCTGCGGTTCATATCCCAGGTATAGACAATTGGGTAGCGGATTATCTCAGTCGCCAAACGTTACATCCGGGCGAATGGTCTCTTCACCCAGAGGTATTTCTTCAGATTGTTCAAATGTGGGGACTTCCAGAAATAGATCTGATGGCTTCTCATCTAAACAAGAAACTTCCCAGGTATCTGTCCAGATCCAGGGATCCTCAGGCGGAAGCAGTGGATGCATTGTCACTTCCTTGGAAGTATCATCCTGCCTATATCTTTCCGCCTCTAGTTCTTCTTCCAAGAGTAATCTCCAAGATTCTGAAGGAATGCTTGTTTGTTCTGCTGGTGGCTCCAGCATGGCCTCACAGGTTTTGGTATGCGGATCTTGTCCGGATGGCCTCTTGCCAACCATGGACTCTTCCGTTAAGATCAGACCTTTTGTCGCAAGGTCCTTTTTACCATCAGGATCTCAAATCCTTAAATTTAAAGGTATGGAGATTGAACGCTTGATTCTTAGTCAAAGAGGTTTCTCTGACTCTGTGATTAATACTATGTTACAGGCTCGTAAATCTGTATCTAGGAAGATATATTATCGAGTCTGGAAGACTTATATTTCTTGGTGTCTTTCTCATCATTTTTCCTGACATTCTTTTAGAATTCTGAGAATTCTACAGTTTCTTCAGGATGGTTTGGATAAAGGTTTGTCTGCAAGTTCCTTGAAAGGACAAATCTCTGCTCTTTCTGTTCTTTTTCACATAAAGATTGCTAATCTTCCTGATATTCATTGTTTTGTACAAGCTTTGGTTCGTATAAAACCTGTCATTAAGTCAATTTCTCCTCCTTGGAGTTTGAATTTGGTTCTGGGGGCTCTTCAAGCTCCTCCGTTTGAACCTATGCATTCATTGGACATTCATTACTTTCTTGGAAAGTTTTGTTTCTTTTGGCCATCTCTTCTGCTAGAAGAGTTTCTGAATTATCTGCTCTTTCTTGTGAGTCTCCTTTTCTGATTTTTCATCAGGATAAGGCGGTGTAGCGAACTTCTTTTAAATTTTTACCTAAGGTTGTGAATTCTAACAACATTAGCAGAGAAATTGTGGTTCATTCATTATGTCCTAATCCTAAGAATTCTAAGGAGAGATCATTGCATTCTTTGGATGTAGTTGAAGCTACTAAGAATTTCCGAAAGACTTCTAGTCTATTTGTTATCTTTTCTGGTTCTAGGAAAGGTCAGAAGGCCTCTGCCATTTCTTTGGCATCTTGGTTGAAATCTTTAATTCATCATGCTTATGTCGAGTCGGGTAAAACTCCGCCTCAAAGGATTACAGCTCATTCTACTAGGTCAGTTTCTACTTCCTGGGCGTTTAGGAATGAAGCTTCGGTTGATCAGATTTGCAAAGCAGCAACTTGGTCTTCTTTGCATACTTTTACTAAATTCTACCATTTTGATGTGTTTTCTTCTTCTGAAGCAGTTTTTGGTAGAAAAGTACTTCAGGCAGCTGTTTCAGTTTGATTCTTCTGCTTATAATTTCAGTTTTTTTCATTATAAGATTTGAACTTTATTTTGGGTGTGGATTATTTTCAGCGGAATTGGCTGTCTTTATTTTATCCCTCCCTCTCTAGTGACTCTTGCGTGGAAGATCCACATCTTGGGTAGTCATTATCCCATACGTCACTAGCTCATGGACTCTTGCTAATTACATGAAAGAAAACATAATTTATGTAAGAACTTACCTGATAAAATTCATTTCTTTCATATTAGCAAGAGTCCATGAGGCCCACCCTTTTTTTGTGGTGGTTATGATTTTTTTTGTATAAAGTACAATTATTCCAATTCCTTATATTTATGCTTCACACTTTTTTCTTATCACCCCACTTCTTGGCTATTCGTTAAACTGATTTGTGGGTGTGGTGAGGGGTGTATTTATAGGCATTTTGAGGTTTGGGAAACTTTGCCCCTCCTGGTAGGAATGTATATCCCATACGTCACTAGCTCATGGACTCTTGCTAATATGAAAGAAATGAATTTATCAGGTAAGTTCTTACATAAATTATGTTTTTCACTGTCACTTTAACCCATTTGCTGTGGTTAAACACATAGAGTTGGAGTGTCAGTAGTGCAAATATGACATGCTTTATAAGTTAGATAATGCAGTGTTTGCACTAGAATGTCCTAAATAACAAGGGCAGCCCTGAGGGGCAAACAGAATAGTTCATATTGCATATGTAACTGATTGTACTACTATAAATGCTAAATACGTAGTACTAGATGTGAGAGGTAAGCAGTAATATGTGCTGTTGTGTATAGATACCAAGAGTAGTGCATTCTGTAATAGTGTCACTGCACAGGCTTATAACAGTACAGGAAATACATAGAATTGGTTAGTGGTGGTGCAGATACATTTATATGTAATTCTGCACAAAGGGTTCCTCCAGCGATGGTGCCTATTGCTGTGTAGCACAAAAGCAGTACATGACTAAATGACTTCTTAGTTCACACCTAGAGATGTTACTGAAGATGACATAAAAAATAATATAACACTTCCATTCCAACATTTTTGTAGAGAAAATAAAAAAAATTTTTATCTTAGTTTTAATTCTATTGTTTTGCACAAAATAAGTATAACATTACTACATGTGCAGTCTTCAGTTCTGTTACCTTGTTGCAAGCCCTTCATTTCATTTCAGAGCTAGACCAGAGTGGTACAGCCAATCAGAGGCTTCATGGCCCAAGTCTGTAAGCAGAATAAAATGAGCTTTCTCCAGGCAGCCCATCTTTGTATAACATATTTGAATCTGTTCTGTGCAGCTGTAAAGTATTATGTGCATAATATGTTCACTCGTGGTTTTTTTTGGTTTTTTTTAAAACTTCCTTGCTAAGATGAAAAAATTGCTAATTTAAAGGGAAATTACATCCAAAATTGAAATCCACATGGATCAATTTTAGTTTTGAATAGAAGCATTATGTATTCGCAAAAATGCTTCTAATAAAAGCTATAGCTCTTTCAAAAGTGTATTTAAAGGGACACCGAACCCAAATGTTTTCTTTTGTGATTCAAATAGAAAATGGAATTTTAAGCAACTTTCTAATTTACTCCTATTATCAAATGTTCTTTATTCTCTTGGTATCTTTATTTGAAATGCAAGAATGTAAGTTTAGATGCCGGCCCATTTTTGGTAAACAACCTAGGTTGTCCTTGCTGATTGGTGGATAAATTCATCCACCAATCAAAAACTGCTGTCCAGAGTTCTGAACCAAGAAAAAAAGCTTAGATGCCTTCTTTTTCATATAAAGATAGAAAGAGAACAAAGAAAATTGATAATAGGAGTAAATTAGAAAGTTGCTTAAAATTGCATGCTCTATCTGAATCATGAAAGAAAAAATTTGGGTTCAGTGTCCCTTTAAGTATGCACCGTGCACCAGCAATTTAAACACAGCAATTGCTTAGAGAGCCTAAGGTGCTTTTACCATCTGTTAATTACTCAATTTGTTAATTGCTGACATGATACAAGCCCCACTGGTGCTCTGAGCAACTACAATATTTAAAGTGAATGTCAATTTTGATGCTAAAGTGCCCGGTTTTTAAAAATTTGATTAAAAACAGGGGCACTTTAATTCATCAAAATTTACATTTCACTCCTGTTGTGAAAAAAAACGTAACTTTTAAACTTGACAGCAGCTCCAGCTTCCTCCGGTCGTTGCAAGCTATTTCTGACATCAGAAATGATGGATAGGTCATTCTCCAATCACGGCTTCCCCCACCGGGGGAAATCGGTGTCTGATTCAACGCCGTGATTGGAGGAAGCCTGATTCCTCATTTTAGACCCAGGAAGAGGCTTTGCGACGGGTGGAGGAAGCTGGAGCTGCTGTCAAGATTAAAAGGTAAGTTTGTTTTTTTTCACAACAGGAGTGAAATGAAAATTTTGAAGAATTATAGTGCCCCTGTTTTTAATCAAATTTTTAAAAACCGGGCACTTTAGCATCAAAATTGACATTCACTTTAAAGTACTGGTGCACTGAACATATCTAGCTATGCTTCACATGCATGTACAGAGAAAAAATTTGACAGTGAAAAAAAAATTTGAAACAGAGAAAAAAATAGAAACAGTGTTTCTATTCAAAGATATAATTTAGGTATAGTCTAAGTGCATTTATATTGTGACCAGAATGTCCCTTTAAATTAAATTGTTTAGAACTCACTCCTTGGCTTTAAATCAGATGTTGTTTAAATTTTAATGATTTTTTTTTTTAATAATTACAGATCCTCAAGATGAAAACAAGATAGGAATAGATGGAATCCAATTATTTTGTGATGATTTACACTTGGACCCTGCCAGTACTAGTGTATTGGTTATCGCATGGAAGTTTAGAGCTGCCACACAATGTGAATTCAGCAAAAAAGAGTTTATTGATGGAATGACAGATCTTGGGTATGTAGAAAACAGTAATCCTTCTATTTTAAAAAACTGGAGCATTATACATGTATTCTTATGGTAGCTATTTGTTGCATGGAATTTTTTTTAATTAAAATGTATTGCAGATTTTAATTTGTTTTGAAAAATAGTTTTCTGCCCTTAATATACCTACAGTATTTTGGGCCACATTACAAGTGGAGCGGTATTTTGCGCTTACAATGCTAGAATTAAGAATTTTGCGCTAGTCGGGTTGCGCTAGTATTACATGTAACCCAACTAGCGCAAAAATCTGAAGTTAGAATATCGTGTGTGCGTTCACGTATTCCCCCATAGTAGTTAAGTCAAACACTATCGCAATTCTCAGTTGCGCTAACCCGACATGAAAATATGACTATTTCATATTCTAATGTTCTTTACATAACAGAATATGTTCTATTTATTTATAAATAAATATTTCTACATCTCTGATGTGTATATATATATATATATAGGAATTAGGGGTGCAGAAAATAATCGCAATGCTGCATCGATGAAGTGGAGATCCGAATCGATTCATGGGTTAGTGACGTCATCGTGCAACGTCACGTGACCCCGCCTCTCCCACTTAATGATGTGAGGGCTTAAAGTGATGGCAGACAGCAGTAATAGCTATCATGTAAAGATATTGATTCTATGTTTTTGAACTTCGTCACGCTCCCGCACCACTGGTGCTTATAAATGGCTCTGAATTAACAATGCACACAGTGCAAGTGCAGTTGTCTGATGAGCCGACAGCAGCCTCATGTGAACCGTAAATATTCTCTTGTATTATCGCTTCACTGTTTACTGTTGCGGTCTCTGCTGCTTGTTTGCTCTCTGTCATACCCCTAGCCCAAACGAGCATTTGAGGTTTGCTATTAGATACTTTTGTAAAACTCTTGGCTTACTATATCTAATAGCAACCCTCAAATGCTTGTTTGGGCTAGGGGTATGACAGAGCGCAAACATGCAGCAGAGACCGCAGCAGTAAACAGTAAAGCGATAATAGAAGAAAATATTTACTGATTACATGAGACTGCTGTCGGCTCATCAGACCGCTCCTGTCCTGTGAGATCTCTCCTAGGCTTGAAGCAGGCAGCACAGCAGGAGAGCTTAATTAATCATGCAGCTGCACTTTACATTCACCCCGCCAGCACCTTTCCCTCTAGGACACCTTATTGAAGCCATTCAGTAAGTGGTTGGTGCAGCTGTTGATAGAGGTTCCGGTAAGAGAAAATTACCCTATATATCGTTCCTTCCCAGCTGCAGATCGGATGCATCATAGAGCCGTAATAAACATGTTAAGGGGTCGATTTATTAAGGGCTTTCGCCATCCTTTGAGCCCCTACAGCTGCAGGTTCTCACAAGAGAACCTGCACACCGTATTTAAGAAGCAGCGGTCATTAGACCGCTGCATTCCTAACCTTTCGCCACTTCTAAGGTGGCGAAAAACAATCTCCGTAGTCTAATCCGACCAGGGAGATTGACAGCTCCTGCCCACGCGTGATTGGCTGTGCATGGCAGGGTGTGGAATTGCAGGCAAGCGCAAAATGGAGCTTGTGTGCAATGTTGAATTCCGCCAGGGGGATTCAGCCCGCCAGAGGCTAGCTGCGGCAGAACAGGGGCGCGTATGTGCTCCCCTGTCCGCCTCAGCTTGATAAATCGCTTAGAGCGCATACATGATTGATTAGGTTACCCTTTGTTCATGTCAGCTCAGAGCCCTGATCATTTACTGTGACACTGCACTGCTCACATACCATGCATCCTTTCAAAGCTCTCCACTCTCCAATACACAGAATATACTAATCTCATATGAGTTTAGGGAGCAAAATAACAGCCCCATCTATGATCTAAGTGTAATATGTGACAGGGTATTTAGTTTTGCTTTGTATGTTTTATATAAATGTATATGTTACATATAAACCTATATCCTGTTAAAAGCATATCTATTACCTTGAATCTGAATCCATTATTTTTATTTAAAAATAATCAAAAAAATCTATTTCACACATATTCTATGTGATGTATTTGAGACCTGCTCTGCTAAAAGTCAATCATTTATAAACCTTAGTTCATAAGCTGTGCATTATTCCCTGACAAAAGAGGCAAGTCCAGAATTATTATTTAACATGCCAGGGCCATAATACCTTTATATCCTAGAAACATCCCCTTAGAATATAAGTACCTCTATATAATTAATATGGGGCATAGATTGTAAAAATATAGATGGGAGTTCAGCAGCATTTATAATCTATACTATAATTGCGTTTGTAATGTCCGTCGGCAGTTGCGCACGCATCCTCAATGAAATGTTGGCAGCGCATCATTCCATTGAGAAAGCTGCATCCAGGTGGATTCCGAAAATGGCAGGGTGGTGGCACCCTGCTTTTTTTGGAATCCACTGGGATGCAGTGAAGGCAAACAGAGCACTAAAAAAAAACAAAAAAAAAAACGCCCGCACGAAGTATAACAAAAACCTGAACCTCCCACATAAAGTATTAACACATACACCGCAAACCCACACACCGCAAAATAATAAAGTAATTAGCCCCTTAATCCCTTAACTGTCAACCACCCACATCTCAATAAACCTAATTAAATTACTAAACCCCCTAACCTAACACCCCCTAAATTAACACACATTACCTAAACTAAAAAATACTAAAGTTACAAAAAAATAAAAAAGCTAACATTACAAAACAAAAAACAAATTACCAAAATTTACAAAATTAAACCTAATCCCTATGAAAATAAAAAAGCCCCCCCCCCCGAAATAAAAACACCCCTTAATCTAAGAATAAACTGCAAGTAGCCTTTAAAAGGGCTTTTTGCAGGGCATTGCCCCAAGATAAACAACTCTTTTATATTAAAAATCCACAAAGTCCCCCCCTAACAGTAAACAGCCTATAGGATGAGAGCTACTGAAATTCTATTCGCTATTCAAATCAGCCAATAGAATTTCAGTAGCTCTCATCCTATTGGCTGATTTGAATTTGAAGAATCAAATCAGCCGATAGGAATTTAAGGGACCCCATTTTTAATCGCATACCTTGAATTCACAATCCAGTGTACGGCGGTGATCGTACGAAGAGGATCCTCCACGCTCCATGGCTCCGCAGTCGCCGGTCTTCAGCTCCGCGCTGGATGTTCCTGGAAGAAGAAAGAAGAGGTCGATGCTTGGGAGAAGACTTCACCGCATGGGACAGGACCTTCTCTGCCGGACTTCAGGAACGGTTAGTACCAACCTGGGGGTTAGACTTAGGTTTGTTTTAAATTTTTGGTTGTTTTTTTTTTAAATATAGATTAGGGTGGGCATTTTGTAAAAGAGCTAAATGGCCTTTTAAGGGCAATGTCCAACAAATACCCTTTTCTGGGAAATAGGTAGTTTAGGTTTTTTAGTGTTAGATTTTTTATTTTGGGGGTGTTTGGTGGGTGGGGAGTTTTACTGTTATGGGGAGACTTTGTGTATTTTTAATGTAAAAGGGCTGTTTATCTTGGGGCAATGCCCTGCAAAAAGCCCCTTTTAAGGGCTACTGGTAGTTTATTCTTAGAGTAGGGGGTGTTTTTATTTTGGGGGGGTCTTTTTTATTTTCATATGGAATAGGTATAATTTTTTAAAATTGAATGTTTGTTTTTTAATTTTCTTTAATATTAGATTTTATTATTTTCTGTAATTTTAGCTTAATTTAAACTTGGGTTTAATTTTTGGGGGTTAGACTTAGGTTTTTATTTTTTTTTAGATTAGGGATGGGCAGCAAAAGAGCTGAATGCCCTTTTAAGGGCAATGCCCATACAAATGCCCTTTTCAGGGCAAAGGATACTTTAGGTTTTTTAGTGTTAGGTTTATTTTGGGGTGTTTGGTGGGTGGTGGGTTTTACTGTTAGGGGGACTTATAATATTTGGTAACTGCAAAAGAGCTGTTTAACTTAGGGCAATGCCCTACAAAAAGCACTTTATTTTGGGGGGGTTTAGACAGGTTTTTTTTTTTTGTTTTTTTTCTGATTAGGGATGGGCAGCAAAAGAGCTGAATGCCCTTTTAAGGGCAATGCCCATACAAATGCCCTTTTCAGGGCAATGGATAGTTTAGGTTTTTTAGTGTTAGGTTTATTTATTTTTGGGTAGGTTAGTGGGTTTTACTGTTAGGGGGGACTTAGAATGTTTTGTAACTGCAAAAGAGCTGTTTAACTTAGGGCATTAGATTAGGGGGTGTTTTTATTGTGGGGTGGGCTTTTTAATTTTCATAGGGATTAGGGTTATTTGTTTTTTGATAATTTTGTTTTTTTCTGTAGTTAATTTTTTTTTTATTAACACATAGACTGCCCTCTGGGCAGGCTTACCAACTAGAAAAACATAAAGAGTTGTTCTTAAAGTACTGCTGCCTTTGCCCTCATAGTATAAATACTGCACAACTATACATAGAGGAGTAATATAAATGGGGTCCTATTCTACTCATATATTTGTATGTATCTGTTTACCTAAGAAACAATTGATTGCTCAATTTTAGGAGTTAAAAATTATAGCTGTTCCCTTCATCCTTACCTTTTGCTATGTGGTGAATTGCCTATTAGGTGGACAGACACTGTTCATTATATAGTATTTCCCCTCTATGCCCTATTTATCTGACATTTTGTCTTCTCTTAGAGGCGATTGCTCTACCTTTATAGAGAGTATAGTTTGTGTTTGTGTGTATGTATGTAGACTATGAGAGAACCTACACCCCTTGGAAACACAATTTATCCAAACAGGAGCGTGGTGCCATGCAAGCTCTTCAGGGTGACTCCTCTGTAGTCATTAGGCCCGCAGATAAGGGCGGTCCATTGTCCTTTTAAATTATTCTGACTACAGAGCAGATATCCTGGAACAGCTTGCAGACACACATACATATACTCAACTCCCAACTGATCCGACAGGGGTATACAAACGCCAGCTAGATAGTCTCATTAGATTAGGCTTCGAACAAGGGCACAACTCTGAACACATCCGAGATTTTTGCACAACTAAGTATCCTAGGATCCCGATTTTGTATACTATCCCCAAAATCCACAAATGGTTGGACAAGAAGCATTAGTTATTTTGTTGTGAAGAAACTTATTTCCCAGCAGCAATGCCTGAACCAGCCAAGCCAGCGCCTAAGAAGGGCTCCAAGAAAACTGTAACAAGTATCATTTCATAAAGGGTTAACTCTGTTCAGTTTTGAGAAAACTATTTTCTGAGGCAGGTTTCCTAGCATATTGTGTACTGTAATTAAGTTTGTGATAAGCATTCACTGCTAGGTGATAAGAAGGACTCAATTGTTTTCTTGTGTGTACTTGTTATCTGCGGTGGCCTGTCCAAGGGCTTTGTCTAAATGTGTGATGGGGGATTTTATGCTTCCCCCCCTGGGAGTGCCCTGTGTGCATGTAACCTAAATAAAAAGCAGGCTGGGCATCCCAGTCCTCAGTTCTTGGTTGTCCCTCAATCGCAGCGTTGACTCGTTTTGTGGGCAGAAGGGTATCCTAGCTGTACTACAGCTAAGGGGGATTATTCTACATTTGCGAGACTCATATAGAATACTATGGAGAGCAGTTTCTCCCCTCTTCAGCAATAGGAATCCAGGCTACTAAGCGGTCCATCTCTCAGCGAGACTAAGGGTAACCGTAACATTTGGCGGCAGCGGTGGGATTTTTCCTGGATTTCCTAGGAGAGGTACAGAACGGATGGAGAGCGCTTACGAAAAATTGAAGCGTACAACCCTAAAGGATTTACTTGAAAGCAGAGGGGGGTACGCCAGCAACCGGCCGAGGAGAGAGCTGATCGCAGAATTGACCGAACTGGATCAGAGCTTCACAATGGCGGAAACACCGACCACGATTAGTGACGAAAAAACCAGGATTGTTCGGGAGAGGCTCTCACTGTACGGGCCGAACCCCTCCATGGAATTGGTACAGCAGTTGATGGCGGAAGCGGACAAGGATATACGAGAGACTCGAGCCCACGAACTCAACCTAGCGAACGCACACCGCAATGCTGAAGCCCCGCAGGTAATCATCCCTGTCGAAAATGCTGGGAGGCCCAAGATACCCTATGCGGCATTTCGACCCTTCCTAGAGAGCGAGACAGGGATTGATGAATATTTGGCGGACTTCGAAAGGCAATGTGCCCTGCACCAGATTCCCAACAGGGAGTGGCCCACGATATTGTCTGGGAAACTATCCGGGCGAGCCCTGGAAGCCTTTCGTACTCTGGGTGCTGAGGAAGTGACACAGTATGAGCTAGTTAAGGAGACACTGTTGCGAAGGTACGCAGTAACTCCGGACGCGTATCGCCGACAGTTTCGGGGCACGAAAAAGAAGCCTAACGATACCCATATGGAATGGGCGCACCGAATGCGGAGAGCGGCAAATCACTGGATGAGCGGAAGTAAAGCGGTGACTGGTGAGGAAATTTTACAATTGTTTCTCTTAGAACATTTTTATAATGGCATGGAACAGCAAGGGAAGGAATGGCTGCGAGACAGGCGACCTTCTACCTTAGAAGAAGCAGCCAAATTGGCCGATGAACATTATGACTCCCGTCTTCACGAACCCAGAGAGGTTTACCGTGCACCCCCTCGTGCTGAATTCCGAGCCCCGGTGCCCGCAGGGCCCGCCCGAAACTCAGGACCACCCAATAACAGCTCTGAGCGTCCCAGACCGACTTGCCACCGATGCAAGCAACCAGGGCATTTCATGGCTAGCTGCCCCCTTAATACGCACCAGACACCCAGGAATTACAATTACCCCTCTGGGGCATATCGTCCGGCCCGGACCCTCTGTGTTAACCAAGAGGCCCCTATGGAGGAATATTTGGGGCCGCTTCACGAGGCGGACCCTGTATATGCTGCCTCAGATAACCGCCAGCACCATCGGCAGAAGGTATGGCTCGAGGGGCGATCTACCGAGGGATTGAGAGACACAGGGGCTACTATCACGCTGGTACAGAGTCATTTGGTGCCGGAGCACAAGCGATCTGGACAGACTGTGGCCGTTAGAGTGGCGGGGGGGGATGTGTACAAAATTCCAACAGCTAAAGTGCATCTTGATTGGGGAGCGGGAAAGGGGGCTGTGAACGTGGGCATAATGGATAATTTACCTGCCGAAGTACTACTGGGCAATGATTTGGGCCCCATGACTTCTGCCTATGCTCCAGTATGCAACAACGAGGCGGACCCAGTGACTACACGGGCCCAAGCCCGGACGGAGCGAGAACTCTCACCAGTGCGGGAGACACAGGTAAGACCTACCCCGACCTTGCCTGACATGTTAGGCCCCATACCCTGGGACACCCCAGATGCTTTCGAGACAGAGTCTAAGACTGACCCGACCTTACAAAAGTACCGGGAACGAGCAGAGACCGGAGGGGGCGGGGCAGATAATGAAACATTCTTATGGGAAAAAGGGAAACTATACCGCTGGACAGAGAAAAGGGGACAGCGTAGGCGACAGCTGGTAGTGCCCCACAAATACCGTCAAGAAATCCTCAAGATAGGCCACGACATCCCCTTAGCAGGCCACCTAGCTGTAACCCGTACCCTACACCGCATTACTCACACGTTCTTTTGGCCAGGGGTACACGCTGACGTTAGAACTTACTGTAACACCTGCGATGTGTGTCAACGAGTAGGAAGGCGAGGCGATCACCCTAAAGCCCATCTAGTAAATATGCCCATTGTAGAGGAACCCTTCAGCCGGGTTGCTATTGACCTAGTGGGACCACTGGCTACCCCTAGTCCCTCCGGTAAGCGCTACATTCTTACCGTAGTGGACTACGCTACCAGGTACCCAGAGGCTGTCGCCCTATCCAACATACAAGCGGATACGGTAGCGAATGCACTAGTACAGGTGTTCTCCCGGGTAGGATTTCCAAAAGAAATCCTATCCGACCGAGGCACCCAATTTACGGCTGAATTGACCCAACAACTCTGGCAGGTTTGCAAAATTAAGTCCCTCCTGAGCTCCCCATACCACCCCCAGACGAACGGGCTGTGTGAGAGGTTCAATGGGACCCTCAAGCAAATGCTCAAGACGTTCACTCAGGAATACCGAGACTGGGAACGCTTCCTGCCGCACCTCCTTTTTGCTTATCGGGAGGTGCCCCAGGAAACGACAGGGTTCTCTCCCTTCGAGTTGCTCTACGGAAGAAAGGTACGGGGACCCCTAAACCTGATCCGGGAGCACTGGGAGGGAGAGATGGAGACTGACGGTGTCCCCATTGTGCCATACGTGCTGGAACTCAGGGACCGAATGGAGCAATTAGCCAAATCCGTGCGGGCTAATCTCCAGTCGGCCCAGAGAAGACAGAAAGTATGGTACGATCGGGGGGCCCGAAAGAGAATCTTTACCATAGGACAAAAGGTGTTAGTACTTAAGCCGGTGAAGACAGACAAATTGCAGGCGTCCTGGCAGGGCCCCTACCAGATCGTAGAGAAAAGGGGAGACACCACTTATGTGATAGCTAGCTGCCACGACAACAATCTTAGAAAGACATTCCATGTAAACATGCTCAAGGAATATTTTGAGCGACCAGAGAACGTGACGGCCGTATGTTGTTCCCCTCAGGAAGGCCCCGACAGTCTACCCATTCCAGACCTATTAGAAAAGAGTCTCCCCACAGGTATAGTGGCTCAGGTTCAGATAGGAGACCGACTTAGCCCCACTGAAAGGGAGCAGCTCAACCAACTCCTACAGTCCAAACACCTCACCTTCTCCCCGAAGCCAGGGTACACTACTTTAACCACCCACCAGGTAGATACTCCGGGACAAGCTCCCTTGCGCCAGGCTCCGTACCGAATCCCCGAAGCAGTTAGGATAGGAATGAAGAAGGAGATCGATGAGATGCTCCAACTCAGGGTAATTGAGCCCTCCGATAGTCCCTGGGCCTCCCCAGTTGTCTTGGTGCCCAAGAAAGATGGGACCACCCGGTTCTGCGTAGACTATCGGAGGCTCAATGAAAAGACCGTGACGGACGCTTACCCTATGCCCAGGGTAGACGAGCTACTCGATCGTATAGCCAGGGGAAATTACCTGACCACTATTGACCTCTGCAAAGGTTACTGGCAGATTCCCCTGGCCCCGGAGGCTATCCCCAAGTCGGCATTCGTCACCCCATTCGGCTTATATCAGTTTAGGGTAATGCCGTTTGGGATGAAGAATGCCCCAGCTACATTCCAGCGCTTGGTGGATAGGCTCCTGGATGGCTTCCAGAGTTTTGCTTGCGCCTACCTGGACGACATAGCGATCCACAGTGAGTCATGGGAGGACCACTTAGCTCACATAGGAATGGTTCTGGATCAGATCCGGGCTGCTGGCCTGACTCTGAAGCCAGAAAAATGCCACTTTGGGATGGCCGAGGTACAGTACCTGGGTCACCGGGTGGGGTGTGGAAAGCAGCGACCAGAGCCGGCCAAGATAGAAGCTGTCGCCAATTGGCCCACCCCCATCACTAAGACTCAGGTCCTAGCCTTCCTGGGCACGGCAGGGTACTATAGACGGTTCGTACCAGACTACAGCACACTTGCCAAACCCCTGACTGACTTGACCAAGAAGAACTTACCTCGACAGGTCCTGTGGTCTCCCCACTGTGAAACGGCTTTCCAGGCTCTCAAAAATGCTCTAATTAACGCTCCTGTCTTGGCGGCTCCAGCCCTTAACAAACGTTTTATCGTCCATACAGATGCTTCCATGTTCGGGCTGGGAGCCGTCCTCAGCCAAGTAGGCGAAGATGGAGGGGAGCATCCAGTTGCCTACATCAGCCGGAAGCTCCTGCCCCGCGAAGTCAGCTATGCAGCGGTCGAAAAGGAGTGTTTGGCTTTGGTGTGGGCATTAAAGAAATTGACTCCCTATTTATATGGGCAGGAGTTCACTCTGGTCACCGACCATAACCCGTTGGTGTGGCTGAACCGGGTCTCTGGAGATAATGGCAGGCTATTACGTTGGAGTTTATCGTTGCAACCCTTCAATTTCACCATTACTTACAGACCTGGGAAACAGAATGGCAACGCCGACGGGTTGTCCAGACAAACCGACCTCAGCCCCGCATAACCAGCGGTCTGGACAGCCTTAGTCTGCCCCGAAAAGGGGTCAGACCGTGTCTGCCAGAGTGTTCCACAGAAAGGGAGCACTGTTACAGAAGCATTAGTTATTTTGTTGTGAAGAAACTTATTTCCCAGCAGCAATGCCTGAACCAGCCAAGCCAGCGCCTAAGAAGGGCTCCAAGAAAACTGTAACAAGTATCATTTCATAAAGGGTTAACTCTGTTCAGTTTTGAGAAAACTATTTTCTGAGGCAGGTTTCCTAGCATATTGTGTACTGTAATTAAGTTTGTGATAAGCATTCACTGCTAGGTGATAAGAAGGACTCAATTGTTTTCTTGTGTGTACTTGTTATCTGCGGTGGCCTGTCCAAGGGCTTTGTCTAAATGTGTGATGGGGGATTTTATGCTTCCCCCCCTGGGAGTGCCCTGTGTGCATGTAACCTAAATAAAAAGCAGGCTGGGCATCCCAGTCCTCAGTTCTTGGTTGTCCCTCAATCGCAGCGTTGACTCGTTTTGTGGGCAGAAGGGTATCCTAGCTGTACTACAGCTAAGGGGGATTATTCTACATTTGCGAGACTCATATAGAATACTATGGAGAGCAGTTTCTCCCCTCTTCAGCAATAGGAATCCAGGCTACTAAGCGGTCCATCTCTCAGCGAGACTAAGGGTAACCGTAACAAACCCCTATTCCGCCACTCCCCGACAGCGTCACCACTATACTAAAGTTATGAAAATTATGACACTTGGGGAAATCTCCCTAAGTGTGATGCGGGAATCCAGACGTGAACCCGTTGCTCAGTGTGCCTAGAGGGATATGGCTGCACCTCACTGACGAAGCCCATAATAGGTCGAAACGTACGCCTGGGGTTTTGCCGTTTCTCTCATTCAGAGAGGGATTGCCTGGTATTTCGTGGCTGGACTGTGCTGTGAAGTCAGGATCAGACTGATATGCTTCATGAAAGTTCTTCTCTGTGAAAGGCACATGTTGAGCAAAAAGAGGCTGCTTCTTGGGTGGTAACTAGCCATAGAACAAGCTATTATGCTATTGTTCGTTCCCAGGTTGAGCGCTTCTCTCTCTTTATTTATAACTATACTAAAGTTATTAACCCCTAAACCGCTGCCCTCCCGCATCAAAAACACTTATTTAAATATTATTAACCCCTAATCTACCATCCGCCCGACCGCCCGCCCGCTCACACCGCCGCTATAATAAACCTATTAACCCCTAAACCTCAAGCCCCCCACAATGATATATATTAAAATAAACTATTAACCCCTAAACTGAAAGCCCCCACAACGAAATAAACTAATTTAAACTAGTAACCCCTAAACCTAACGACCACCTAACTTTATATGAAAAATTACAATTTCCCTGGCTTAAATTAAATGTTAAACTTACCTGTCAAATGAAAAAAATTAATTTTAAACTAAAATTAAACTAACTACCAATTAAATAAAGTATCTACCTACAAACCCCCCCCACTAAATTACGAAAAATTACAATTTATCAAAAATAAAAAAGAATTACACCTAATCTTATAGCCCTATCAAAATAAAAAAGCCCACCCAAAAAAAAAAAACTAGCCTACAATAAACTACCAATGGCCCTTAAAAGGGCCTTTTGTGGGGCATTGCCCCAAAGATATCAGCTCTTTTACCTGTAAAAAAAAATACAAACACTCACCACCCCCACAACCAACCCCCCCAAATAAAAACCCCAACTCTAAAATAACCTAAGCTAACCATTGCCCTGAAAAGGGAATTTGTATGGGCATTGCCCTTTAAAGGGCATTTAGCTCTTTTACTGCCCAGACCCTAAACTTAAAAAAAAAAAAAACACCCAAAAGACCCTTAAAAAAGAAGTCCCGCTTGAAGGATCCATCCAGCCGGCGAAGTCCTCATCCATGTGGCAAGAAGTCTTCATCCAGGCAGCCTCTTCTATCTTCATTGTCCTGAGATAAAAGAGCTGTTTATCTCAGGGCAATGCCCTACATAAGGCCCTTTTAAGGGCCCTTGGTAGTTTGGGGGGTGGGGGTTTGTATAGTGTTAGGGGGTGTTTGTATTCTTTTTAAAGTAAAAGAGCTGGTTATCTGAGGGCAATGCCCTACAAAAGGCCATTTTAAGGGCCCCTAGTAGTTTATTCTAGAGTAGGGTTTTTTTATTTTGGGGTGTTTTTTTTTTTTAATAGTATTAGAACAGGATTAATCCTTTTTTTTTTTTTTTTTTTTTTTGTAATAGTAGGTTTTTATTTTTGCTAATGTTAGTTTTTAGTGTAAGGCAGGTTAGGTTCTATTTCACAGATGAGTTTGTATTTATTTTAACTAGGTAGCTAGTAAATAGTTAATAACTATTTACTAACTAGTCTACCTAGTTAAAATAAATACAAACTTACCTGTGAAATTAAAATAAAACCTAAGCTAGCTACAATGTAACTATTAGTTATATTGTAGCTAGCTTAAGTTTTATTTCACAGGTAAGTATGTATTTAGTTAATAATTGTAAATTTACTTAGATCTTATTTAATTATGTTAAAGTTAGGGGGGTTAGGTTTAGGGGTTAATATAGTTTAATTTAGCTTGTTGCAATGTGGGGGGCTGGCGGTTTAGGGGTTAATAAATGTAGTATAGTGGCTGCAATATCGAGAGCGGCTGATTAGGGGTTAATAATTTATTTAGGTAGCGGCGATATCGTGAGCGACAGATTAGGGGTTAATAACTGTAGACAGACGTCAGTGATGTTGGGGGCAGCAGATTAGGGGTGTTTAGACGTAGGGTTTATGTTAGGTTTAAACGGTACCGGTATTTTAATTTCCCCATAGACATCAATGGGGCTGCGTTATGGAACTTTTGTTTCCGCGATCACAGGTGTTAGTTTTTTTTTTTGCCGGGTCTCCCCATTGATGTCTATTGGGAAATCGTGTACGAGCACGTCTCAGCAGCGCTCTGATTGTGTGCGGTATGGAGCTCAATGCAACCATATCGCACTCAAAAGGCGTATGTTTGAGAACTTGTAATAGCAGTGCTATAGAAATTTAAATAACGTAACTTTTGTTGCGTTCGTTAATTTCTCTATAGCGCTCAAAACTCGTAATCTAGCTGATAGTTAATTATGTTGGAGCTGGGCAAAAAGTATATATCACTTCCTACGTTTATAAATATTTTTTTGAAAACTCTACAATCTTTTTTGCAATCTTTTCCATAGACCAAACAGTATCTTCTGGCCGCACGGCCACTCTGTCTCTCTCCCTGCAGCACATCACCCCCCCGCACGCGATGACGTCACTGCTATTGTGAACACGGGCCAGTGCTCATAAAATGCACATATGTGTTCAGCAGTGCAGTTTTTTTAGTGCTTGTGGCAGAGTTAATAAATGTATAAACAAAACAAGACAAGTGGGAAAATTATACATATAATTTACCATGAGCTGTTGTGTGCACTCACTAAAGCATATACATTTCACAGCCTGCAGATTCACTTTATTCTGGAACGTATCTCTGCTGTGCCGTTTTTTCTAATCCCTGTAGTGAGTAAAATGTATGTTGGTGGGCGGAGCTGTACCGGGCTGAATGTACTATCTGTTATGTGCAGACCTCCCTGTCTCATGTGTTAGGTGCAAGTTGGCTAGTTAACCCATGTGATGCTGTGGTCCTTGCAGAGAGAGGCTGACAAGCAGAGCATAGTGCATTGGCCATAGTAAAGACAGACACATGCTGCAGCAAGACCGGAGATCAGTTCTGACAGGAGCTCAACAGGCAGCAGTGTAATGTAGAGTGCTCAAACGGCAGCTGTACAGGCAGTGTCCCCGCATATAATGTGCATCTGGAGCTGAGCTCAGCAGCCAGCAGTGCAATATACCCAGTGGCGTAGCGTGGGTTGTCAGTGCCCAGGGCAAGGCAAGTATTGCGCCCCCCCCCCCCAACCCCATTTTAGATATGCTGCTTCTTCTTACATTTAGGACAAACCAAGCAAAGACCCAAGCCTGGTAGATCACATAAAGCAAGGGACACTGTCTCCTCTCCCACAAAATGCTCCCTTAACCATCTTTACTGGATAACTAACAGTTATTGCTGATGATACCCATATCCCCAAAATATGTCCCTTGTCATAAGCAGCTGCTAATCAGTAGCGCCTTACAAACAAAGCCATGAAAATAATATATTGGCAATACAAGAGGCAGTGGGTGAAGCCTGCAAGCATTATGTGCTATCCCCCTGTGATCAAACCCTGTCTGCAGCTCTCCAGAGCTGGGCAAATATATACAATATTAAATTTTAAGATTTATTCTCGTTTTACACATGGGGGAAAGCCCCCCTTAACCCCCATCTGGTAGTGACATGTCCTGATCTGTAAAACTTCATGGTACAAATACTGCAGACCACAGGGTGCACCCACCCCCACATTGCTGCAGCCCATATTGTATATGTGGTGCAATAGGTTTTTGGTAAGTCGTTAAAAAGAGGAAAAGGGGACACACAGGTTGGCAGCTGTTACATAAGGTTGTCCCTGCTGGGCAGACTGTTTTTTGGGTGCCACTGACATATAAAAGTGGGGTATATATTCTACCTTAATAAATATAACAATTGTAAGTAATCAATATAAAAGGGGCATGGGACAGACAACCCAGCATTACATACATATATGGGGGGAAGGTGTATGGTATTTAGGGGGGTGCTGTTAAATTTATTTACTAACACAAATTATAGTTATTTTTTTTTACTTTAAATGCAGTAAGGGTGGGTTTAATGTAAATAAAAAAGGCAATGAGCACCTAAACCCTAAAAATCGGTAAAAGTCCACACCTCAGGAGTCCAGTAAGAAATAGATTCAAGATGGTGAATTCATAGGACTTCTTTGATTGGAGACAAACACAGTGAAATGCCTGGTGCCAGACAGCACACAAATCCCTAAATCTACTTCTGACCTAGGAAGATCATGGAGGGGATAAGTCAAATACAGGAAACAAGGTCTCATTTTTGTCAACTGTCACAAATTTTTTTACTTTTTTTGTGCAAGGACAAGATGGCGTAAGTTGTAATCAGAATCCGGTCAAACATGAAAGTATGGTCTCTGATCACCCCACCATCCCACTAACTAGGTAACTGGGGTTAACAGAAAGGCAGAGCCCAGCCATGCTGCCACCAGTGCCACAGGTTTGAAAGAGATTTATTGCACTTTTTAAGGATTCCTCCCCCCCACCTCTGCTTAGAGATCCTTAAAAAGTGCCCCAGGCAATGCATGGCATTCTGGCTCTGGGTCCTTTGTTGAAAGGGAACTTACTTGTTGGGTAATAATAGAACCATAATTAAGCTGCATTTTGCATGTTGCTAGTATCAGGCAAAAACAGGGCTATAAGTAAGTCTGGTCCTGTCACCTTACCTTAGTCGCGGCATCACCACATTCCTGACGGGTCGCAGAACAGACCTGGGGGCCTGTCATAATTTTTAGCCTCCCTTCTTCCCTTTGCTAAGTTGAGGCTGGAAGCGCCCCTCAGAATTATGCGCCCGGGGCAACCGCCCCTGTTGCCCCCCCCACGCTACGCCACTGAATATACCTCCCCCTACCCCATAGCAGCAGTGGAAAGTATGCTGCCGTTCAAGGCACATTTACATATTTGATCTGATTGGAGGGGGGGCATGTTAGCTTTCCTCCTAGCTCAGCCTTTTACTTAGGGAGTTCACGATGCTCACATACAGGAGCAAAAACTATTTGTAAAATTTAGACACAGGCAACGCTGCAGTTTAATATTCACTAATTTTTAGTATAATTTGTTTAGTCGACATGAGTGTTTATTCATTTTTTTTTATCACTCACTTTTTTAGACACACTTGATAAGGTTTTCATGGCTTCGGCAACACATGCACTTAGCACCTAGCATCAAATTGAAAAGAACAAGTTGGTAGAAATGCCTATTTACGTATTTATATCAATATATAGTTCTTTATATTTTAAATATACACGTTTTTCATAACGTAAGGCAGATGAACTGCTCTTTCACATCACACATTTACTCATTTTTTTATTTAAATTATAATGGCCACGTAAGTACATTATGTAGTTCCGTCCCAACCCAAACTAACTGGTTGGTATACACAAATTTGCCTTTTTTAGTGCTTATAAGATTTTAAATAGTATTTTAAGAGACATTTTATACAATTTCTTATACAACATTATGTTGAAATTTATAGGCACAATGTAATAAGTTATAGGTTAATATAATTTACCAGTCCTAAGGGTTATATATATATATATATATATATATATATATATATATATATATATATATATATATATATATATATATATATATATATATATATATATATTATCATATTATCCTAGCCAATGAGGCCTTAACAAAGTAGTTATGTATATAATTTTACGCATATCCCCTTCTATCCCTTTAATTGATTCTTTGTACGTTTACATAGAATTTACATCTATAGTAATATTGATGTGGTGCAAAACACATAATGCAATATCTTACTATTGGTCTGTGTATACACAAATTATATAACGTCTATACATGTTTAGTAGTGTTTGTTTTTGCAACAGATTCAGTATTCTATCTTATTTTTTTATATATTCGAACAACATTCTATTGTCATATTCGAGCCGAGAGATGGGAGCTCGTTGAGACCTCTATCATAATAACAATATTTTAATTTTTAACTTATGTGTATAAAGCATGTTCTTTGTTCATCTACTTTTCCCCAGTCTAGCTTCATGTAATACCAATTATATTTTGTGCTTATTTTTTAATAGTGTTTATGTATTAATCGCCTATAAGTAATACTGCTCCGATACAAGATGTATACACCTTTATTATGTATTGTTGAATGTTGAATAATAATTTATATGTGGCGAAATTATATTCATACTGTTGTTTAAGCTTTTATACAAAAAAGCTTGTGTAAGCCGTTGTTTAAAATTCTGTGGGGGAGGTATACCTTTGTTATTGATTTTCAGGTGTTACGATCATGACCTAGATAGGTGTGTCTTTTTAAAGCAGTGTTGGTTATTATGTCTAGTCCCTGACGAAGTGCCTACGGGCAGGAAATGCGTCGGACGTTTTGTGGTCCCAAGCTCCCTCCTGAGCTTATCTGTACCCTGTATGCATGTTATGACTTGCAATAAAGTCTATTTTTACTTGCACTGAGCTTTGCGGCACGAGGTTCATTTGTTTCCTTTTCATATTTGTAAAATTTATAAAAGTCATTTACTTTTAAAACTATACTCTATGTGCTGTTAATAATTTGTGTCAACCGGAAGTGTGGCATCACAGTGTGTGTAAGTTGTGGATAGCCGGTTCCCGAAACCGGTAGTGGGGCATATCCCAGTGACACAACATAGAGATAGGTAAAGCTATTAGCACGTACACATTATTCAAAATAATAAACTATATGAACTGCACACAATATTAACATAGTCTGTGTATCTAATCGCAAATTATGCTGATAATTCTTTCAAAAAATGTGCAAACTTATGTGAGTAAATGGGAACCTATGTGCTCTGAGTCGTGTATAAATTCAAATTAGTAGTATTGTACTGGCTGTGAACTACTAAAGAATATATAGTAGTCTGTGTTGTTAAATCACTAACTTGGTACACCTTAATAAATGTTTATATGTAATACAATATTATTGATTACACTACTGCAGATCCAACAGGGGTTAATTTGTCAGAAAGGTGTCTCATGTAGATATCACGGCTAAAGCATTGCTGTATGTAGCTAACAGGAGTGCAGAACCAATTTTGTTCCTGTTTCCACCTCTCAAAGGTTTCGGGATGTGGCCAATCAGGATAACTCTTAAAAATGCCAAAAGGTGTTTTGCGTCCATCCAGTGGCGTGCCACCGGTTGGTCTGACGTCCCTTCTCAATGGCCTGTCTCATGGCCATCCTGTGGTTCGCCATGCTCTCCCTTAGTGTCCCTTGGGTCTTCCCTAAATAATGTTTCCCACACGCACAAAACAGCATGTATACTACATTTTCCGTAGTGCACATTATGGAATATTGGATGGTATATTTTTTATTGTTTGTGGGTGGTTAAATTTTTTGGTGGCTATTAATCCATTGCATATAGTGCAGTAATGTTGGGTTTAGTGGCAGTTTCATAGGAATTTACAGGATCAGTTATGACCAGAAGGTCACGGATATTAGCATTTCGTTTGTACCCCACTATGTGGGTGATTGATTTCGCAAATGTCATTTTTGGTCATGAGTGTAAGATTGTCCAGTATTTTTTTGCTATTTGATCTTTGGTCTAATTTCGCTGTATTAGGAGCAAATGTGGTAGTCATAATCAGTTTAGATTCTTTATCCTTGTTGTGAGTCAGCGTTTGGAGGATATAGTCTTGGGTGAGTCCCTTGATTTGTTCAAAGATAAGATAAATCACTTTCAACTTGTACCCTCTGTTAAGGAATTTGGTTTTCATATCAATTGTTCCTAATTGTGTGTATCATTTGGGACTCAATAATTCCCTTTGTTAATGAGGGTGGGTGGCAACTTTCTGCTTTAAGGAGGGAATTGCGGTCTGTGGGTTTCGTGTATAATGTAGTTTCAAGCCTGTCTCCCTTCTTAGAAATTAACAAATCAACGAATTGTATAGAAGATGTGCTGTAGTTCATTTTAAATCTTACTGTGGTCGGTGTAGTGTTGTACTGGGTGAACCACCCGTGTAAGCTGTTCTCATCGCCCCTCCACACTAATAAAATATCTTTGACGTATCTCCTGTAAAAAAATTACAGGAAATACAATCTGGGACCACAGATATTCTTTCTCGAAACTTGCAAAAAAATGTTGGCATAGGCTGGGGCCTCGTTTGACCCTATTGCCGTGCCAGATAAAGGGGTCTCACAACTACTTGATATGGGCCAAAATAGCCACACACAAAAAAAACCTGGACAATCTTACACTCAGATCCAAAACTGACATTTGCCAAAACAATTACCCCCATGGTGGGGTACAAACGAAATGCTAATATCCGTGATCTTCTGGTCAGAACTGATCCTGTAAGTTCCTATGAAACTGCCACTAAACCCAACATTAGAGGCTGCTATAAGTGTCCAAACTGCACTACATGCAATGGATTAATAGCCACCAAAACATTTAACCACACAACAATGAAAAAATATACCATCCAACATTCCATAACGTGCACTACGGAATATGTAGTGTACATGCTGTTTTATCCGTGTGGGAAACATTATATTGGGAAGACCCAAGGGACACTATGGGAGCGCATGGCAAACCACAGGATGGCCATGAGACAGGCCATTGAGAAGGGACGGTCAGCCGAAATCCATTTTGAGAGCCAGCTGCAGACAGATCACCATGTGAACCATGTGGGAGAGCAGTCCTCACTATTGCAAGAATTAAAATCCTTTTTCTTCCCCAAGATGGAGTCACTACAGGCTGGAGTTGACACCTTAACAAGTGAAATTCAGCAATTCTCCTCCCGACTTAACTCAGCTGAAACACGCATATCTGACATAGAGGACAGAAAATCAAACTCAGAATCCTCTCTGACAGCTCCTTAAACAAAATCAAATTCTGCAAGATCGTGTAGATGACCTGGAGAATAGGAGCAGGCGCAATAACCTCCGCATTGTGGGCGTGCCCAAGTCAGTCCAGGGGAAGAGCTAGCTAGAATTCACAGCTCTAACATTCCCTGAACTACTGGGTGTATATCCGGACATTCTCCTGATTGATGTAGAAAGAGCCTCCGTGTGGGCCCAGAGAGAACTTTGAAACATGCAAAAATTAAACCTAGGCAGGTTATCTTCAAGTATCTGAATTTTCAGGAGAAAATCAGGATATTACGTGCATATAGATCCCGGAAAGAAGTAATCTATGAAGGAACCCGACTACTATTTTTCCAAGACTTCTCAGCTGAGGTCAAGAAGCAGAGAAAATAATTTACCCTGCTGTGCTCACGCTTGCAAGAACAAGGCCGTCAAGTAGCATTGCTGTTTCCAGCCAAACTTCGCATCCAAACTCCATTTGGAATCAAGTTCTTCCATTCACCCGAGGCTTTACAAAGCTACCTTGCCACGGAAGCGCAACAAGCACCAAGCTGAGACCATCTTATTATAGATCCTGCGCTACTTAAACCCCACTAAAGCCTTATAAATGGCTATGGGGACCCTATTCTTCACTGGTTTGCAAGTTGCCTTTTGGTACTTGTATTTGAAGCAGCCACAACGAATCGGGGGAACTCGCCCCACTCAAATAGAAAGTGGTCCAGGTCCACAGGTGAGCTTGCTTATTGCTATAGTTAAATTACTTGTTAGATATGTTTCCTTTTTTAAGAAGTTTTTGTATTGCGCTAGGGTTAGGTAAAGAAAAGTGTATGCTGCCTTCTCATTGGAATGACACATTGGCCCACCTTGGTCTTGCATGCGCTGCACCACAGCCGTGAGAGTCACCGCAAACGGTGATAAAAATGATATCATTGCTACTGGCTTTTATTCAAAGTTATTTTGGTTGTTGTTTGGTATATTGGTTACAACTGTTTTTACAATGACATCTGTTGAGTATATTTATAACTATGTACATCACAATTTTGTCTCAGGGTACAAAATCGTCAAATAAATGTCTCTTGTTTTCGGTGTCCTTGGTATACTCTCTGGCAACTTTGTGGGCTGGCAAGCTTGTTCTTTTTCGCCTTACATTTGGGAAGCAGCCCTCGCAGAAACAACAAACATGCCCCTAAATTATGTTAATACAATGTATATCCCCCCCCCCCACACACACAAGTGGGCTAGCAATAAGATAACTGTCACTGATATGTTCATGATAATTATTCCCAGGCTTCTTGGTTACAAATTGTCCTATTCTAGGCCCTGAGCAACTTTGTATTAACACACCTACTTCACTTATACACGGTCACAGACTAGTCTACACTTTGCAGTCTTCTCTAGACCCAATAACACTTAAGGGAGACATATATAATTTGTCTTCTGACACCACCCAAACACTCCCTTCTTTGCTCCCGACACCACACCTCTTATTAACCAAGAAAGAGACCTTTGCCCCAATACCCTCTATAAAGAGAGAAAAAGGGAAAAAATTGTATTTTCTTTATCATATGGAGTAGGTACTGTGAAGTACTAAATTTCTGGCTACGCATAGAAATCATGTTTATTAAATGGAATGTTGCACCACATACCTTCTCCATTCACCCCACCTGTGTAAGCCTAACACATAGACGAGTGACCTTAGACATCCCTCTACAGACTGAGGTTCCACAGGTTTCTGCTTAAATGTGGGAGCCATCGTATCATATCCTCTAAGAACCATTGGTTTACTACACACTCCAAGGGAATTTGTCACAATGTTATGTTATACCCACCTAAGCTCGCTAGACTGTGTTCTCATGACTTTTTGTTGTTAATGTTATTGTTATCATGTAATATGTTTTGTTCTACTATGCAATCTTGTTTTTATACAGAGCCTGAATTTCTGTTGTCTATTGGACCATTGATAATGCTAAGAAAACAATAAATGTGTGAGACTGCGCCAAAATAAAACTACTACAGAAACTCCAAATAAAATAGAAGTCTCTCTAATTCTATAAAAGACGTAAATATAATAAAATATTAAAAAGGAGCGCTCAAAATGAGCTAAAGTGCGGCTGTATTGGACAGAAGTGTAAAGTGCATAAAATGCTGGACAATGGTAGTGGTAAACTTAAGCAAGCGCAGAAGATTAACCACAAATGCCTAACAACATTACAATCTAAATGTCCTAGATAAATGCACTAAAAAATGCTACAAATGCATGAAATAAGTGTATTCATTCAAAGAGAGCTGTATATAAATTTGATATACCATTTAATATAGTGCAATTCATAAAAATCAAAATTCATAAAAAATACATTAAAAAAAATACTCATAAAAAATACATTTAATACAATTGATTTAAGGTCGACCTTATAATATCAAATAACAATAAGAAATAACAATGTGTCTAAATAAAACTGATAATTTCGATTTGGCTATTGTGATCTTTATTTTTGCTTTTATTTTTATAAGTGATAATGTGTGTCCGTTAAACGATGGAACAAATGTCCTCAAAATGCCAAAAAAAAGTCTATATGAAAGTCTTTGTATCCTTGGTGCTTGCAAACTTGAAATCCGTGTAGACGACAAGCCTCCTGATAACAAAGAACAATCTCCTTAAGGCAGTGTGAAGACCCTTGTGTGAAATATATAATCTGTACTCACAGTGTCAGAAAGCTGATGTCTGCGATGGTATATTCCCAGAAGAATATACTGTATAGTTCTTTCAATAGTCCCAAATACTCTCCACAATAAACTGACAATATGTTAATAATTTTTTCTAATTGTGTGATAAACATGCTCTAACATACTCCATAGACTGAGTTAACTTCTGATCTCGCATAGAGCCGGTGTACCTGTGTTGTTAACGGCGCATCTGAATTTTGGCCAACGGCACCTCTCACTGTTAGGGCTTATTGTCATTTAGCCTGTCAGTTCAGGGGGTTATTCAGTTAGCAGCCGTTTGTATGGTTAAAGGCTCCAGGATTGCAAGTAGGCACTGTTGATATTTTAACGATAATATCATAAGTCACTTTTAATTCATTTCACTCTATTTTATTAACATATTGTCCGTTTATTGTGGAGAGTATTTGGGACTATTGAAAGAACTATACAGTATATGCTTCTGGGAATATACCATCGCAGACATCAGCTTTCTGACACTGTGAGTACAGATTATATATTTCACACAAGGCTCTTCACACTGCCTTAAGGAGATTGTTCTTTGTTATGAGGAGGCTTGTCGTCTACACGGATTTCAAGTTTGCAAGCACCAAGGATAAAAAGTCTTTCATATAGACTTTTTTGGCATTTTGAGGACATTTGTTCCATCGTTTAATGGACACACATTATCACTTATAATTTCGATTTGGCTATTGTGATCTTTATTTTTGCTTTTGTTTTTATCAGTTTTATTTAGACACATTGTTATTTCTTATTGTTATTTGATATTATAAGGTCGACCTTAAATCAATTGTATTAAATGTATTTTTATGAGTATTTTTTATTAATGTTTTATGAATTTTTATTTTTATGAATTGCACTATATTAAATGGTATATCAAATTTATATACAGATCTCTTTCAATGAATACACTTATTTCATGCATTTGTAGCGGTTTTTTTTAGTGCATTTATCTAGGACATTTAGATTGTAGTGTTAGGCATTTGTGGTTAATCTTCTGCGCTTGTTTAAGTTTACCACTACCATTGTCCAGCATTTTATGCACTTTACACTTCTGTCCAATACAGCCGCACTTTAGCTCATTTTGAGCGCTCCTTTTTAATATTTTATTATACCATTGATAATGCTACAAGGGCACACTAATCTCTTACGCACAGACTCCCTCCTTATTCTGTATAATGTAAACAACTGTCTACGCTAGCTTCTGACATGGCCCCCACTTCCCCCCCCCCCCTTTTTTTTTTTTTCTCTTCGCCTCCCCCCTGGCCAAGTGGGGTTGTCTATCCCCATGCCTACCACTCTGACATAGGATAATTAATTCCCCCATTAAATGTAAATCAATCTTAACACATCTATGTAGATTAAACACTGACGTGGCCCTCCTTCAGGAGACGCATTTGGGAGATGAGGAACATGAGAAACTTCGGAATGACTGGGTGGGGAGAGTGATCTTTCTTTCCTATTACTCCTCCAGTAGAGGACTGGCCATTCTCCTTGACAATCGTTTGGACATAGAAATACATAATACTATTACTGACCAAGATGGCAGGTTCCTCATTTTACAAATCTCAATTAATTCGGTTAATTACACTTTATGTAACATATACACACCATATCATAAAATTTTATATCTTTCTGGGAAAATCTCGACTATAACTTGGTTCCTTTTGTAGGTTCAAAATTGATACTAGTGACAACCTTTTATCTCAACCCCTTATAGATAGAACTTGGTCATAGGACACTACAACAAAACAAAGACTGCAAAACTATAAAGGGACATTCGAAAAGTTTTCCAACTACTCTGACACCTTGGCCTTGTGTGACATATGGCGTATAAGACATCCGACGCACAGGAATTATACCTGTCTCTCTAAAGCTAATTCCTCACTATCACAAATATATTTTTTCCTGGTTGTGGACTCTTTGATTACACTGGTCACTGCGAAAAAAATACATAATATTGTGGTCTCTGACCATGCCCCGGTGGAATTAACTGTAGGTTATGCCCCCAAACGCCCCACCAGAAATTCCCTGCGCTTCCCCTCATATCTTCTCACCTCCAAGCCCTTTCAGAAATCTCTTATCCACACTTGGAACGACTACTATACAGACAACGCAATACATCTAACTAGACCACAGTTTTTTTTGGGAGGCTGCTAAAGCAGTCCTTACTGGTCATATCATTTCATACCTAGCCAACCTTAAACGTAAAACTCAATATAAACATAACACCCCACAAACAGCATTGTGCCAAGCCTATCTAGATTATTGTACTCATAACTTGCGTCATACATATGACACCTATATCATGGCTGAATCGGAACTGGATGCTTTTGTTAGACAAAAAACTGCTAAAAACAGCAAGTAAATTCTACCGCTTTGGCAATAAATCGTGCAGACTTTTGGCCAATTTGGTTAAAACACAGTCCACCAAAAAAGCTGCACTTAGATATGGAGGTAAAACTTATAAAAACCCTTCAGAGCTATCACACTGTTTATCAAATTACTATTTCCAATTATACCCTAAATAACAACCAAACATACCTGATTCACATAACAATTTCTGGCATTCTCTCACACTGCCACAACTCACGACAGACCAAATTGATGCTTTAAATGCCCCAATATCTACTGAAGAGATTCCGTATACTATCAAATCTCTTTCTTTAGGGAAAACCCGCAGGTCCACATGGACTTCCAACAGAATTCTACAGTCTTCTATCTCCTCAGATATCCCCTATCCTCTCTAAGGTATATAACACTCTTCTCCTTTAAAACGAGACCCCCTCAAATCCTCTTGATTCGGCCCATATTACCCTAATCCCCAAACCTGGGAAGGACCATGCCCTCCCAGAGTCGTATCGTACCATATCCCTCTTTAATAACGATTACAAGAACTACTCATGAAAATCCTGGCCAATAGATTAAAGAAAATCCTTCCCTCCCTGCTGCACCCTGACCAAACCGGGTTTGGTAGAACCTCAGTAGTCAATTTGCGTAAAGTCCTCCATGCTATTAACCACTTTTAGATGAAGACTAAGGATTCTCAACACAGGAGAGACCAGGAGGCCTTCCTGCTATCCCTTGATGCATAGAAGGCCTTTTATAGAGTTGAATGGCCCCATCTATTTCATACCCTTAGGCAATTTCGTTTTTAGGGCCCATTCCTTAACTTCCTTAGCAAAATCTACTCCTCCCCGACTGCAAATATTATGGTTAAAGGTCTTCTCTCTCCCACCTTCATGCTCCAAAGGGTGTCCGTTATCCCCTCTTCTATTCAATCTGGCCTTGGAGCCACTTACCCTTAAGCTGAGTCAGACTTGCCCAGAGATGCCCATCAATGACTTTCTCTTACATATGGCCGTATATGCTGATGACATGCTCCTCTTTATCACTAACCCCTCGTTATATATCCCAAAAATTAGACATACTATTTTTGGAGATTTCTCAGGTTACAAAATAAACATGAATAAATCGGAGATACTATGGCTAACTGATCACTAATATAAAAAATCCTGCTTCTCTTTTGTTGTGCAACCTAACACTTTGACCTATCTGGGCACCGACCTGCATCACAACCCCCACAACATTTATGACCTTAATATTACATAATAGTCACAATTGAAAGCCTGGACAAAACTCCCCCTTGGCTTCTCTGGACGCATTAATCTAGTGAAAATGTCAGTTTTACCTAAAATATTATATCCACTTTTAATGCTGCCTTTCCTTTTCACCAAATCAGACTTGTCACATATGAATAAAGCAATCCAATTCTTTATTTGAAGAGGCAAGAAAACACGTATAGCTACCAATAAATTGCAGCAACCATATCTTAAGGGGGGATTGGCCCTCCCGAATCCTAAAATTATATAACTGGGCAGCGTTGACTCGTTTAACCCTAGATTGGCAACCTTATACTGCACACTTCACAATCCCTCCGTTGGAGGAAGCAGTCACAAAATCACATTCACTTGTCTACCTTCCGTACATTCCACATCGGGAACTGAAATAATATACTGTACAGGGACATTCTGAGAGCATGGTGGCTAACCCTTAAATACCTTGGTAGAGAGTCCCTTCCCCTAGATTTATTTCTCTGGTGGGGAACAAGGATTTCCCAGCCGGGAGTGACACAGCTCCCTTCCGGGTCTGGAGTTCTTTGGGTATTGACTCAGTAGGTGTACTTCTGGACCCGCTGTGACACACGTTCAGGACATTTCAGGATCTAAAAAACAAGTTTGACATGACTAACTCACACTTTTATGCATACCTGCAAAGCAGGCATTACATAAATACCTTAATCACCCAAAATACTGTTTTTTGGGAGCTATCTCTCTTTGCTGTTATACATATGGCCTATAAGTTGGTTCACTTTTCCCTTTCCCCGATCTACCAGCAGCTAATCAATTGTACTTCTGACAGTGTTATGGGAAATATTTTGCCTAGGCTACAAAATGAGGGTGTGGGAGACATCAACGACAGAGGATATTAAAAATAGTCTGGTAAAGACCAATGTGGCTAGTCTAGCAGTTTTCCTCAGGGAAATGCAGACTAGGATGCTTAATGGAGATTACATCACCCCAGCACATCTGACACACTGGAACTGCGATTGCCTGAACAAGTGCATTAAGTGCTGCCTACCTAAACCTACATTTGGCCACTATTTCTTTGACTGCCCATATGTTGACTGTTTTTGGCACCAGCTACAGTACTGGATCAAAATTACCTTCAAACTCAATATCATCTTTGACCTAAAGATGATTTATCTCTTTGTATGGGACGGACAATACAACAAAATTCACCCCATGCTTACACTCTGCACTATATTAGCCCGTTTGTGTATTTTTGCCCTATGAATCTCTAAAAAACCACCTTCCTTAGCCCACTTTAAATAAACTTTTATTGATCAACTAGACACCAAACTTGATGTAAACCGTAGACTAAGATTATTCCTTAAAAAAATGGCAAGGTTTCGTTACCACACTTACCCCTCCTTTACAATAACAGGTTCTACGACCCTTTCTACATAATGCAATATTCCAGGAAGCACTGGACTATCCCTGAAATTGACCAACATAATAACCCACATTGAGCTGGTCTAGAAGAGATATTGATTGAGGGTTAAGGTCACACACATTCTTGTTTTAAATTTATCCCGCTGCTGGTTTGAGGAAGATCAGAGAGAACCACCCCCCTACCCCCCCCCCCCTTTTTTTTTTTTTTTTTTTTTTTTTTTTTATTAATGCGCCTCCCTGTAGAAGACCAAAAAAAAAAAAAAAACACGGCTGGACTTTAATGTTAGTGATAGATTAATGCATTGTTAGATAGTAATGGAAGAAGAATTTTTCTTTGTATGTGTTTATGTATGTTTAATTTGTTTGTTATGTTTAAATGGAAATTAAGTAATAGAAAAAGAGAAAACGGGAAACGTGAGATTAGGTTATCACACGGACTTAATTCCTATCAAGTCCATGTAAAATTCATCCTACAGCTAATTATGAAATCTTCAGTGGCTTGCACCACACCTCTGGAATTGATTTCATATTTATGGACTGACTATACTTTGTCAAAGACTTTCCTTATATGTCATTGTTGAAACTACCTATATTTTGTTTTTTCAAGTGTCAACTGCAATTATATTGTATTACCATGTGATTCCTAATAAAAAAAAGAATTGGGGAAAAAAACAACACAGACTACTATATATTCTTTAGTATAGTCTGTTGTTCACAGCCAGTACAATAATATTAATTTGATTTTATACACGACTCTGAGAGCACATAGGTACCGTGTTTGTAAGGTACCCATTTACTCACATAAGTTTGCACATTTTTTAAATAATTATAAGCATAATTTGCTATTATATACACATAGACTATGCTATTATTGTGTGCAGTTCATTTCTCCAACATAGGTGTGTCCGGTCCACGGCGTCATCCTTACTTGTGGGATATTCTCTTCCCCAACAGGAAATGGCAAAGAGCCCAGCAAAGCTGGTCACATGATCCCTCCTAGGCTCCGCCTTCCCCAGTCATTCTCTTTGCCGTTGTACAGGCAACATCTCCACGGAGATGGCTTAGAGTTTTTTTAGTGTTTAACTGTAGTTTTTATTATTCAATCAAGAGTTTGTTATTTTAAAATAGTGCTGGTATGTACTATTTACTCTGAAACAGAAAAGAGATGAAGATTTCTGTTTGTAAGAGGAAAATGATTTTAGCAACCGTTACTAAAATCGATGGCTGTTCCACACAGGACTGTTGAGAGGAATTAACTTCAGTTGGGGGAACAGTGAGCAGACTTTTGCTGCTTGAGGTATGACACATTCTAACAAGACGATGTAATGCTGGAAGCTGTCATTTTCCCTATGGGATCCGGTAAGCCATTTTTATTACAGACAGTAAATAAGGGCTTCACAAGGGCTTGTTAAGACTGTAGACATTTTCTGGGCTAAATCGATTCATATATAAACATATTTAGCCTTGAGGAATCATTTTAATCTGGGTATTTTGTAAAATAATATCGGCAGGCACTGTTTTGGACACCTTATTCTCTAGGGGCTTTCCCTAATCATAGGCAGAGCCTCATTTTCGCGCCGGTATTGCGCACTTGTTTTTGAAGAAGCATGACATGCAGTCGCATGTGTGAGGAGCTCTGATACATAGAAAAGACTTTCTGAAGGCGTCATTTGGTATCGTATTCCCCTTTGGGCTTGGTTGGGTCTCAGCAAAGCAGATACCAGGGACTGTAAAGGGGTTAAAGATAAAAACGGCCCCGGTTCCGTTATTTTAAGGGTTAAAGCTTCCAAATTTGGTGTGCAATACTTTTAAGGCTTTAAGACACTGTGGTGAAATTTTGGTGAATTTTAAACAATTCCTTCATACTTTTTCGCAATTGCAGTAATAAAGTGTGTTCAGTTTAAAATTTAAAGTGACAGTAACGGTTTTATTTTAAAACGTTTTTTGTACTTTGTTATCAAGTTTATGCCTGTTTAACATGTCTGAACTACCAGATAGACTGTGTTCTGAATGTGGGGAAGCCAAGGTTCCTTCTCATTTAAATAAATGTGATTTATGTGACACAGAAAATGATGCCCAAGATGATTCCTCAAGTGAGGGGAGTAAGCATGGTACTGCATCATCCCCTCCTTCGTCTACACCAGTCTTGCCCACTCAGGAGGCCCCTAGTACATCTAGCGCGCCAATACTCCTTACTATGCAACAATTAACGGCTGTAATGGATAATTCTATCAAAAACATTTTAGCCAAAATGCCCACTTATCAGCGTAAGCGCGACTGCTCTGTTTTAGATACTGAAGAGCATGAGGACGCTGATGATAATGGTTCTGATATGCCCCTACACCAGTCTGAGGGGGCCAGGGAGGTTTTGTCTGAGGGAGAAATTTCAGATTCAGGGAAAATTTCTCAACAAGCTGAACCCGATGTGATTACATTTAAATTTAAGTTGGAACATCTCCGCGATCTGCTTAAGGAGGTGTTATCCACTCTGGATGATTGTGAGAATTTGATCATCCCAGAGAAACTATGTAAAATGGACAAGTTCCTAGAGGTCCCGGGGCCCCCAGAAGCTTTTCCTATACCCAAGCGGGTGGCGGACATTGTAAATAAAGAATGGGAAAGGCCCGGTATACCTTTCGTCCCTCCCCCCATATTTAAAAAATTGTTTCCTATGGTCGACCCCAGAAAGGACTTATGGCAGACAGTCCCCAAGGTCGAGGGGGCGGTTTCTACTTTAAACAAACGCACCACTATACCCATAGAAGATAGTTGTGCTTTCAAAGATCCTATGGATAAAAAATTAGAAGGTTTGCTTAAAAAGATGTTTGTTCAGCAAGGTTACCTTCTACAACCAATTTCATGCATTGTCCCTGTCACTACAGCCGCGTGTTTCTGGTTCGATGAGCTAGAAAAGGCGATCGATAGTGATTCTCCTCCTTATGAGGAGATTATGGACAGAATCCGTGCTCTCAAATTGGCTAATTCTTTCACCCTAGACGCCACTTTGCAATTGGCTAGGTTAGCGGCGAAAAATTCTGGGTTTGCTATTGTGGCGCGCAGAGCGCTTTGGTTGAAATCTTGGTCAGCGGATGCGTCTTCCAAGAACAAATTGCTTAACATTCCTTTCAAGGGGAAAACGCTGTTTGGCCCTGACTTGAAAGAGATTATCTCTGATATCACTGGGGGTAAGGGCCACGCCCTTCCTCAGGATAGGTCTTTCAAGGCCAAAAATAAACCTAATTTTCGTCCCTTTCGTAGAAACGGACCAGCCCCAAGTGCTACGTCCTCTAAGCAAGAGGGTAATACTTCTCAAGCCAAGCCAGCCTGGAGACCAATGCAAGGCTGGAACAAGGGAAAGCAGGCCAAGAAACCTGCCACTGCTACCAAGACAGCATGAAATGTTGGCCCCCGATCCGGGACCGGATCTGGTGGGGGGCACACTCTCTCTCTTCGCTCAGGCTTGGGCAAGAGATGTTCTGGATCCTTGGGCACTAGAAATAGTCTCCCAAGGTTATCTTCTGGAATTCAAGGGGCTTCCCCCAAGGGGGAGGTTCCACAGGTCTCAATTGTCTTCAGACCACATAAAGAGACAGGCATTCTTACATTGTGTAGAAGACCTGTTAAAAATGGGAGTGATTCATCCTGTTCCATTAGGAGAACAAGGGATGGGGTTCTACTCCAATCTGTTCGTAGTTCCCAAAAAAGAGGGAACGTTCAGACCAATCTTAGATCTCAAGATCCTAAACAAGTTTCTCAAGGTTCCATCGTTCAAAATGGAAACCATTCGAACAATTCTTCCTTCCATCCAGGAAGGTCAATTCATGACCACGGTGGATTTAAAGGATGCGTATCTACATGTTCCTATCCACAAGGAACATCATCGGTTCCTAAGGTTCGCATTCCTGGACAAGCATTACCAGTTCGTGGCACTTCCTTTCGGATTAGCCACTGCTCCAAGGATTTTCACAAAGGTACTAGGGTCCCTTCTAGCGGTACTAAGACCAAGGGGCATTGCAGTAGTACCTTACTTGGACGACATTCTGATTCAAGCGTCGTCCCTTCCTCAAGCAAAGGCTCACACGGACATAGTCCTGGCCTTTCTCAGATCTCACGGATGGAAAGTGAACGTAGAAAAGAGTTCTCTATCTCAGTCAACAAGGGTTCCCTTCTTGGGAACAATAATAGACTCCTTAGAAATGAGGATTTTTCTGACAGAGGCCAGAAAAGCAAAACTTCTGAACTCTTGTCAAACACTTCATTCCGTTCCTCTTCCTTCCATAGCGCAGTGCATGGAAGTAATAGGTTTGATGGTAGCGGCAATGGACATAGTTCCTTTTGCGCGCATTCATCTAAGACCATTACAACTGTGCATGCTCAGTCAGTGGAATGGGGACTATACAGACTTGTCTCCGACGATACAAGTAAATCAGAGGACCAGAGACTCACTCCGTTGGTGGCTGTCCCTGGACAACCTGTCACAAGGGATGACCTTCCGCAGACTAGAGTGGGTCATTGTCACGACCGACGCCAGTCTGATGGGCTGGGGCGCGGTCTGGGGACCCCTGAAAGCTCAGGGTCTTTGGTCTCGGGAAGAATCTCTTCTACCGATAAATATTCTGGAACTGAGAGCGATATTTAATGCTCTCAAGGCTTGGCCTCAGCTAGCAAAGGCCAAGTTCATACGGTTTCAATCAGACAACATGACGACTGTTGCGTACATCAACCATCAGGGGGGAACAAGGAGTTCCCTGGCGATGGAAGAAGTGACCAAAATCATTCAATGGGCGGAGACTCACTCCTGCCACCTGTCTGCAATCCACATCCCAGGAGTGGAAAATTGGGAAGCGGATTTTCTGAGTCGTCAGACATTACATCCGGGGGAGTGGGAACTCCATCCGGAAATCTTTGCCCAAATTACTCAACTGTGGGGCATTCCAGACATGGATCTGATGGCCTCTCGTCAGAACTTCAAGGTTCCTTGCTACGGGTCCAGATCCAGGGATCCCAAGGCGACTCTAGTAGATGCACTAGTAGCACCTTGGACCTTCAAACTAGCTTATGTATTCCCGCCGTTTCCTCTCATCCCCAGGCTGGTAGCCAGGATCAATCAGGAGAGGGCGTCGGTGATCTTGATAGCTCCTGCGTGGCCACGCAGGACTTGGTATGCAGATCTGGTGAATATGTCATCGGCTCCACCATGGAAGCTACCTTTGAGACGAGACCTTCTTGTTCAAGGTCCGTTCGAACATCCGAATCTGGTCTCACTCCAGCTGACTGCTTGGAGATTGAACGCTTGATCTTATCAAAACGAGGGTTCTCAGATTCTGTTATTGATACTCTTGTTCAGGCCAGAAAGCCTGTAACTAGAAAAATTTACCACAAAATATGGAAAAAATATATCTGTTGGTGTGAATCTAAAGGATTCCCTTGGGACAAGGTAAAGATTCCTAAGATTCTATCCTTTCTTCAAGAAGGATTGGAGAAAGGATTATCTGCAAGTTCCTTGAAGGGACAGATTTCTGCCTTGTCTGTGTTACTTCACAAAAAGCTGGCAGCTGTGCCAGATGTTCAAGCCTTTGTTCAGGCTCTGGTTAGAATCAAGCCTGTTTACAAACCTTTGACTCCTCCTTGGAGTCTCAACTTAGTTCTTTCAGTTCTTCAGGGGGTTCCGTTTGAACCCTTACATTCCGTTGATATTAAGTTATTATCTTGGAAAGTTTTGTTTTTGGTTGCAATTTCTTCTGCTAGAAGAGTTTCAGAATTATCTGCTCTGCAGTGTTCTCCTCCTTATCTGGTGTTCCATGCAGATAAGGTGGTTTTACGTACTAAACCTGGTTTTCTTCCGAAAGTTGTTTCTAACAAAAACATTAACCAGGAGATAGTCGTGCCTTCTTTGTGTCCGAATCCAGTTTCAAAGAAGGAACGTTTGTTGCACAATTTGGATGTTGTTCGCGCTCTAAAATTCTATTTAGATGCTACAAAGGATTTTAGACAAACATCTTCCTTGTTTGTTGTTTATTCTGGTAAAAGGAGAGGTCAAAAAGCAACTTCTACCTCTCTCTCTTTTTGGATTAAAAGCATCATCAGATTGGCTTATGAGACTGCCGGACGGCAGCCTCCTGAAAGAATCACAGCTCATTCCACTAGGGCTGTGGCTTCCACATGGGCCTTCAAGAACGAGGCTTCTGTTGATCAGATATGTAGGGCAGCGACTTGGTCTTCACTGCACACTTTTACCAAATTTTACAAGTTTGATACTTTTGCTTCTTCTGAGGCTATTTTTGGGAGAAAGGTTTTGCAAGCCGTGGTGCCTTCCATTTAGGTGACCTGATTTGCTCCCTCCCTTCATCCGTGTCCTAAAGCTTTGGTATTGGTTCCCACAAGTAAGGATGACGCCGTGGACCGGACACACCTATGTTGGAGAAAACAGAATTTATGTTTACCTGATAAATTACTTTCTCCAACGGTGTGTCCGGTCCACGGCCCGCCCTGGTTTTTTAATCAGGTCTGATAATTTATTTTCTTTAACTACAGTCACCACGGTATCATATGGTTTCTCCTATGCAAATATTCCTCCTTTACGTCGGTCGAATGACTGGGGAAGGCGGAGCCTAGGAGGGATCATGTGACCAGCTTTGCTGGGCTCTTTGCCATTTCCTGTTGGGGAAGAGAATATCCCACAAGTAAGGATGACGCGGTGGACCGGACACACCGTTGGAGAAAGTAATTTATCAGGTAAACATAACTTCTGTTTTGGTTTATTATTTTGAATAATGTGTACATGCTAATAACTTTACCTATGTTGTGTCACTGGGTTATGCTCCACTTCCAGTTTCGGGAACTGGCTATCCACAACTTACACACACTACGATGCCCTTCTTCCGGTTGACACGAATTATGTCACTTCCGGGTATGTTAAGGATACTCAGACCGGAATCTATAACAAGTATTGACATGGCACCTAAAGCACAGGTTTATAACTGCTATCTATGTACATAACACAGCGTTTTCGTTTGTGATATCAATGTGTTTGTTACATATTATGTGAGTTTCCAATGTTTGTAACGCCGGGCCGGAAGTGGTTCAATATACCACTTCCGGTTTGGCAATTTTCTCAGTGTTCGCAATGTTTGAATTTTGGCGCCTTTCTCAGACGGGAGGAGGTAATCACTGTTTATTTTTTGCCTTATTTAAGAGGGTGTTTCACATCATCTGTTTGTTCGGAAGAAGGGGAGATAGATCTCCGAAACATCAATTAAACTTGGCACGTTTGAAAAATCCTGAGACTTCACTGTTTATTGTTCTGTATGTGTGTGTGTGTATATGTATATATATGTGTGTGTGTGTGTGTGTATATATATATATATATATATATCTGTGTGTTTGTATGTGTGTGTGTGTATGTGTGTATGTATGTGTATATGTGTGTGTGTGTGTGTATATATATATATATATATATATATATATATATATATATATATATATATATATATATATATATATATATATATATATATATATATATATATATATATATATATATATAGAACATAGGTAGCACAGGTTTAAAGAAATCATTGCAAGTCAGCTGTTCTGCAGGTACTTTACAGTGTTCAGACTTTGCTACATGCAGAAAGTGTCCTTTTTTTAAAACCGATAATATTAGAAAAGGGAGTTCTGATTGCTTTAATTTGTTGATGAAAATCATGGGCAGTAATCGTGATGCATCGTGATATCAAATTTGAATAGTTGACAGGATAATCATAATCGAATTGTGAGACCAGGGAAGATGCGCACCCCTAATAGGAATATCTATGTATAAATACTTAGAAAATAGTCTGCTATGTGCAGAAAATTGGAATGTGAAATATTTACAGTAAATACATAGTTAAAACCTTTATTTAACATTTATATTGCTTAAATATGTTTTTACATGTATTCATCTACTTAACGGCAAAGCGCTCCAATGCACTTATATTTATGTCTGTATATGTATTCACACACATATATATATATATATATATATATATATATATATATATATATATATATATATGTGTGTGTGTGTGTCTAAATACATATGTACACACCCACATACGCACAACGATTGTGCTCCACTTGTAATCTAGCACTTTGTGCTTTCATGTTTGTAGAAGCAGTTTGTTTTCTGACAGCTGAGCTGTAGAAGTTATCAGCCTATGAGTAACATGCATAGCTTTCTAGTCTCAGTATCAGTGTAAACATTGACTTTTATACAGGTGCATGCTAGAACATTGTTTGAGTTGAATAATCCTTTAAAAGCCTCTTTTTTTTTTTTTAGTTTTTTTACAAACGTATCTGAGTATCCTTCTGGTTGACCATCTTTATATTCCCCTAAAGACTATTAACAAATACAAGATGCATCCTGCATAGACCATAAATAATAAACAGAACTACGGTTGCACCGATACCATTTTTTTAAGACTGAGTACAAGTACCGATACTTTTTTTCAAATACTCACCGATACCAATTACCGATACTTTTTTATGTCATGACAGTTTACCTAGCACATTACAGAGTAATGATTTAAGATCACTTCTTTATAATTGTGAACTGTATCTCAAAAGACATTTTGAAATAATAAAACAGTTTTATGTGCTTGTGGTCACAAAGTTTACAGAACATGTTTATAAATAATAATATTACAATAACATGTTAATAATAACAACAATAAATAACAGCTGCAGCAGCTAGAGCTGGAAAGCTACAATTTAAAGGGGGGATTACTGGATGCAATTGGGTTGTAGGGTGCCTATATAACTCATCAATCTAACATTTGTACTTAATACAAAGTAATATAATTTAATTCTGAAAATAATATTGAGGAAGTAGTATCCCAGTAATCCTCTGAGAAAAATGGGGCATTTGCATTCTACTGACTCAACAGAAAATAGGGCTGGTCTTCATATTTTTCCAGGGCTGCTTTTTATTCCCAGTCCAGCCCTGGCTAAGGTTGTTCCTCAGAGTACAGTATGTTTTGAGCATAATTGTACAAGAGGAGAACTAGTAGTATAACAGGCAATCTAACAATTAGAATATTTTTTCAAACGTTAGTGGAAAGTTCTTATTAAGGAACAGAAGCATCTCTGCATGTTCAGCTATAAGTCTGTTTCTGCTAACAGCAAGGATGTTTGACGCTAAGCTGAACAGTCTCTTTCACTTTTCACACTACTGCATGGGTTAGAAAGATATGTTTGGGCCATTAAATCTCAGTTTATTAACTGCCCAGTACTTCAGGGGTTTGTCTGAATGACTGCTCTGATGTACAATAATACAAATAACAGCAATTTTTAGTTAAGCCTCCACTCCAGCTTAAAATGAAATGGGAACATGCAGTTTGAAAAATGCCACAAGATGGCATATGGGTAGGAATTGGAGGTATCGGTGCACTTGCACAAGTACAAGTACTCATGCAAATACTTGGTATCGGCATGGTACTAGTATCGGTATCGGTGCAACCCTAAACAGAACATAAGAAGGCCTGAGCCAAGGAAAGCTGTCAGATGCTGGGTCGTGTGACTAGCGCTGCTGATTGGGGCAGCAGCAGTTTCCTCTGTCTCTAACGAGCAGACCATTCAAAGGGGTTAATAAATACATATTTAGAGCATCACTGGTGTAAAAATGACACGCTCTAAAGAATTAGAGCATGAAAAAAAATGTTATTAGCATCGTTAAGTGCTTTTATGTAGGAAAGAGCATTATTTATCATTTCATTAGCTCTTCCTGAAATTTAAAAATAATCTATTGCTGAATAAAATAATACAAATTATTAGCTGCAGGAACAGCTACATTTGAAATAAAATGCTGCATAATTGGTATTATAATTGCAAGATAAAAATTAACAAAAAATGTTGTGTGCAAAGTAATGTGGAAAATACACTAGCAGCAGTGTTTCGTTTGGTATGTGTACACCCTTGATTAGCTGTTTCCCATGCTCTCATGTTTTGTATCCCTGCCAATAAAATACATTTGTTCCATTTTACATATTTCAGAATAACCGTAAAAATATTGCTAGTTTTGCTTAGTTAAACAAAACAAATCAGTAGATGGTAAATATCATCTGAAGCGCAAGTTACTAGTCAAAAATATAATTAAGCCAGAAGTACATTTTTAAAGCAGAGAATTAGAATTTATTTTACTTGAAAAAAAACCTTCCAATCATGAAGTAAACATGCATCTTAATAGCTTATATGAAATCATTTTTCTGCTTTGCATTCACTTTGCGTGTTTCTGCTGGATTGTTTAAACACTGCCAATGTCAGAGTGTATTTATACAGAATTATTTATTAGTGTATTTATTTGTTTTACTATTTCCTGTTCTCCTGCAATAGGTGTGACAGCACAGAAAAGTTAAGGGCTTTGCTGCCTCGATTAGAACAAGAGCTAAAAGACACACTGAAATTCAAAGATTTTTATCAGTTTACATTTAATTTTGCAAAGAATCCTGGTCAAAAGGGTCTAGGTAAGTACAGCATATATATTATTCTATTTTTATTTATTTTTCATTTAATTTTTTTACTCATGCTCCGACTCCGTATTTACCTTCAATGTAGGTCAGAGTTTTTATGTTTCTGTAAAGCAAACTACACATTTAAACATGTTTGCTTCTTATTGTATTAACCCAATATTGCAAAGATTATCTATTTTTGCATAGCTAAGGATATAAAAGTAGGTAACTATCATGAATTGCATGTCAAGTTGGAATATATAGGTTTTAGTCTGCCAATCCCCTCCATTTATGGTATTGTGTATGTCTTATAACTGTGCAGTTGCTAACTCTTTCCAGCCAGTAATACACATTCAGTACAGTGTTTAACACCCTTTCTGCCAGTAGCACATATAGTCAAGATATTTAACCTTGTTTCCTCAATCAAATCAAACTGAGCAATGATTTAACCCCTTTACTCTGTATTACCAGTAACCAACACCATGCAGGGAATTGTATCAGGATGAAACCTATATGTTCTTTTATATTTAGAGGGGTAGCACAGGTGAGCTGAATCACAATGGGGGTTTTTAGGTGATGAATCTGAAGTTTACTTAACAGCAGATGAGGATAACGTGACTAGAGCAGTGTTTCCAAACTCAAGTGCTCAGGAACCTTAACAGGCCATATATTCATTATGTCTTAACTAGAGCACAGGTGAAATAATTCCGATTATCCTAGCTTTGTGAAGGAATAATCTAGATTTTATTAAAGAGACCGAGACAAATATTTTGCGTAACTTTTTTTTTTTTACTGCTCCACAACACTTAAAAGCAATACAATATTAACAGAAAAACATTGTAAACAAGAACACAAATGATAGACCAATGAAAGAAAGCCTTGTTTGCTCAGATAAAAAAGTGACCAATGAGAGTAGTCCAAATAACCATAAAGAGGCCCAGTAAATTGGCAATCTCCCTCTTTGCTCTTTGATTTGAAACATAGAGAAAAAGTTCCAGTCTAATAAAAACTGTAATCCAACAATGAACAGAAGAAAAACTTGAAGGTAACTGGAATCTTCAATCTTTTAAGGTTGAGTTAGTAAGTATGCTCCAAATTCTGGCGATTATAATAAGAAACTGCAGAAAACGGTTGAGATGAGATTTTAACTACTTAGATTGCTGGATTGGGAAGAATGGATGCTGAAAGATATAAACAAAAATGTTATAATAAAGGTAACTATAAAGATTCAAACATTAAGGGAAGGGAAAGGAAGGGAAAATATTTGTCTCTTTAATAAAATCTAGATTATTCCTTCACAAAGCTAGGATAAAAATAATTTCTCTTGTTAAGTGTGTTCAGTCCACGGGTCATCCATTACTTATGGGATATATTCTCCTTCCCAACAGGAAGTTGCAAGAGGATCACCCAAGCAGAGCTGCTATATAGCTCCTCCCCTCACATGTCATACCCAGTCATTCTCTTGCAACCCTCAACAAAGAAGGAGGTCGCGAGAGGAGCTGGAGTTTTTACTTAACTATTCTTCAATCAAAAGTTTGTTATTTTAAATGGCACCGGAGTGTGCTGTTTTTCTATCTCAGGCAGTATTTGGAAGAAGAAACTGCCTGCGTTTTTTATCTATGATCTTAGCAGGCGTAACTAAGATCCACTGGCTGTTCTCGACATTCTGAGGAGTGGGGTAACTTCAGAAACTGGGAATAGCATGCGGGGTTCTCCGCAAATGAGGTATGTGCAGTACTTTATTTTCTGGGAATGGAATTGACTAAGAAAATACTGCTGTTACCGTATGATGTAAGTACAGCCTTAAATGCAGTAGTAGCAACTGGTATCATGCTGATAAATGTATGCGCAGTCGAGTTATATTCTAGGGACTAGAATTTGACTGAGAAAATACTGTTAACACTGAAATAATACTTAAGCCTTCTCTGCAGTGGTAGCGACTGGTAGCAGGCTTAGTGATAGCTTTGCATGACATTGAAAAATGTTGTTTTTTAATAAAACGTTTACTGGCATGTTATTCGTTTTTGTGAGGTACTTTGGTGATAAATCGCTTGGGCCCAATAGAACGATGTGTACCAATTGTATTGATATTGCTTTGAATAAAAGTCAATCTGTACCGATAAAGAAGCTATCACCAGACAACGAGGGGGAAGTTATGCCGCCTAACTCACCTCACGTGTCAGTACCTGCGTCTCCCGCTCGGGAGATGCGTAGGATTGAGACACCTAGTACATCTAGGCCCTTACAAATCACTTTACATGATATGGCTAATGTTATGAAAGAAGTATTATATAATATGCCCGAATTAAGGGGCAAACGCGATAGCTCTGGGTTTAGGACAGAGCGCGCTGATGACACAAGAGCCATGTCTGATACTGTGTCACAATTTGCAGAACATGAGGACGGTGAGCTTCATTCTGTCGGTGACGGTTCTGATCCGGGGAGACCGGATTCAGAAATTTTAAATTTAAGCTTGAGAACCTCCGTGTGTTACTAGGGGAGGTATTAGCGGCTCTGAATGATTGCGACACGGTGGCAATTCCAGAGAAATTGTGTAGGTTGGATAGATACTATGCGGTACCGGTGTGTACTGACGTTTTTCCTATACCAAAAAGACTTACAGAAATTATAAGTAAGGAGTGGGATAGACCCGGTGTGCCTTTTTCCCCTCCCCCAATATTTAGAAAAATGTTCCCTATAGACGCCACCACACGAGACTTATGGCAGACGGTCCCTAAGGTGGAGGGAGCAGTTTCTACGTTAGCCAAGCGTACCACTATCCCGGTGGAGGATAGCTGTGCTTTCTCAGATCCAATGGATAAAAAATTAGAGGGTTATCTTAAGAAAATGTTTGTTCAACAGGGTTTTATATTGCAGCCTCTTGCATGCATTGCGCCTGTCACGGCTGCAGCGGCATTCTGGTTTGAGTCTCTGGAAGAGGCGATTCGCACAGAGCCGTTGGATGAGGCCTTGAGCAAAGTTAGAACCCTTAAGCAAGCTAATGCGTTTGTTTCAGATGCCGTAGTACATCTAACCAAACTTACGGCTAAAAATTCCGGATTCGCCATACAGGCGCGCAGAGCGCTCTGGCTTAAATCCTGGTCAGCGGATGTAACTTCCAAGTCTAAACTACTTAACATTCCTTTCAAAAGGCAGACCTTATTCGGGCCCGGCTTGAAGGAAATTATTGCTGACATTACAGGAGGTAAGGGCCACGCCCTTCCTCAGGACAGGGCCAAACCAAAGGCCAAACAGTCTAATTTTCGTGCCTTTCGTAACTTCAAGGCAGGAGCAGCATCAACTTCCTCCACTCCAAAACAGGAAGGAACTACTGCTCGTTACACACAGGGTTGGAAAGGCAACCAGTCATGGAACAAGGGCAAGCAGGCCAGAAAGCCTACTCCCGCCCCTAAGACAGCATGAAGTCAGGACCCCTATCCGGAGACGGATTTAGTGGGGGGCAGACTTTCTCTCTTTGTCCAGGCTTGGGCAAGAGATGTGCAGGATCCCTGGACATTAAAGATTATATCTCAGGGATACCTTCTGGATTTCAAAACCTTTCCTCCACAAGGGAGGTTCCATCTTTTGAGGTTATCGACAAACCTAGTAAAGAGAGAGGCATTTCTACAATGTGTACAAGACCTCTTAATCATGGGGGTGATCCACTCAGTTCCGCGATCGGAACAGGGACAAGGATTTTACTCAAATCTATTTGTGGTTCCCAAAAAAGAGGGAACCTTCAGACCAATCTTGGACTTAAAGATCTTAAACAAATTCCTAAGGGTACCATCGTTCAAGATGGAAACCATTCGAACCATCCTACCCATGATCCAGGAGGGTCAATATATGACCACGGTGGACTTAAAGGATGCTTACCTTCATATACCGATTTCACAAAGATCATCGGTACCTGAGGTTTGCCTTTCTAGACAGGCATTACCAGTTTGTGGCTCTTCCCTTCGGGTTAGCCACGGCCCCGAGAATTTTTACGAAGGTTCTGGGCTCACTTCTGGCGGTACTAAGACCACGAGGCATAGCGGTGGCTCCGTACCTAGACGACATTCTGATAAAAGCGTCAAGTTTTCAGGATGCAAAGTCTCATACAGAGATAGTTCTAGCATTTCTGAGGTCGCATGGGTGGAAAGTGAACGTGGAAAAGAGTTCTCTGTTACCACTCACAAGGGTTCCTTTTCTAGGGACTCTTATAGATTCTGTAGAGATGAAGATTTACCTGACGGAGTCCAGGTTATCAAAGATTCTCAATGCTTGCCGTGTCCTTCATTCCGTTCCAAGCCCATCAGTAGCTCAGTGCATGGAGGTAATCGGCTTAATGGTCGCGGCAATGGACATAGTGCCATTTGCGCGCCTGCATCTCAGACCGCTGCAACTATGCATGCTCAGTCAATGGAACGGGGATTACTCAGATCTGTCCCCTTTGCTAAATCTGGGCCAGGAGACCAGAGATTCGCTTCTCTGGTGGTTGTCACCGGTTCATCTGTCCAAAGGAATGACCTTTCGCAGGCCAGATTGGACGATTGTAACAACGGATGCCAGCCTTCTAGGCTGGGGAGCTGTCTGGAATTCCCTGAAGGCTCAGGGATCGTGGACTCAGGAGGAGAAACTCCTCCCAATAAACATTCTAGAATTAAGAGCAATATTCAATGCTCTTTTAGCTTGGCCTCAGTTAGCAAAGCTGAGGTTCATCAGATTTCAGTCGGACAATATCACGACTGTTGCTTACATCAATCATCAAGGGGGAACCAGGAGTTCCCTAGCGATGTTGGAAGTCTCGAAGATAATTCACTGGGCAGAGTCTCACTCTTGCCACCTGTCAGCGATTCACATCCAAGGCGTAGAGAACTGGGAGGCGGATTTCCTAAGTCGCCAGACTTTTCATCCGGGAGAGTGGGAACTTCACTCGGAGGTATTTGCTCAACTGATTCGTCGTTGGGGCAAACCGGATCTGGATCTCATGACATCTCGCCATAAAGGGGGGCTTCCTTGTTACGGATCCAGGTCCAGGGACCTGGGAGCGGTGCTGGTAGATGCATTAGCAGCCCCTTGGGTTTTCAACATAGCTTATGTGTTTCCACCATTTCTGTTGCTACCTCGGCTGATTGCCAGGATCAAACAGGAGAGGGCATCGGTAATTCTGATAGCGCCTGCGTGGCCACGCAGGACCTGGTATGCAGACCTAGTGGACATGTCGTCCTCTCCACCATGTTCTCTTCCTCTGAGGCAGGACCTTCTAATTCAGGGTCCTTTCAACCATCCAAACCTAATTTCTCTGAGGCTGACTGCCTGGAAATTGAACGCTTGATTCTATCAAAGCGTGGGTTTTCGGATTCGGTTATTGATACATTAATACAGGCTCGGAAACCTGTGACAAGAAAAATTTACCATAAGATATGGCGTAAATATTTATACTGGTGCGAATCCAAGAGTTACTCATGGAGTAAGGTTAGGATTCCTAGGATATTAGCTTTTCTACAAGAGGGTTTAGAAAAGGGTTTATCCGCTAGTTCGCTAAAGGGACAGATTTCAGCTCTGTCTATTCTTTTACACAAACGTCTGGCAGAGCATCCAGACGTCCAGGCCTTTTGTCAGGCTTTGGCTAGAATTAAGCCTGTGTTTAAAGCTGTTGCTCCTCCGTGGAGCTTAAACTTGGTTCTTAAAGTTCTTCAGGGTGTTCCGTTTGAACCCCTTCATTCCATTGATATTAAGCTTTTATCTTGGAAAGTTTTGTTTTTGATGGCTATTTCCTCGGCTCGAAGAGTCTGAGTTATTTGCCTTACATTGTGATTCTCCTTATCTGATCTTTCATTCAGACAAGGTAGTTCTGCGTACTAAACCTGGGTTTTTACCTAAGGTTGTTTCTAACAGGAATATCAATCAAGAGATTGTTGTTCCATCATTATGTCCTAATCCTTCTTCAAAGAAGGATTAGGACATAATGGTCCGTGGTCCGTGCTCTGAAGTTCTACTTACAGGCAACTAAAGATTTTAGACAAACTTCTTCTCTGTTTGTCGTTTACTCTGGACAGAGGAGAGGTCAAAAGGCTTCGGCTACCTCTCTCTCTCTTTTTGGCTTCGTAGCATAATACGTTTGGCCTATGAGACTGCTGGACAGCAGCCTCCTGAAAGAATTACAGCTCATTCCACCAGAGCTGTGGCTTCCACCTGGGCCTTTAAGAATGAGGCCTCTGTTGAACAGATTTGCAAGGCTGCAACTTGGTCTTCACTTCATACTTTTTCCAAATTTTACAAATTTGACACTTTCGCTTCTTCGGAGGCTGTTTTTGGGAGAAAGGTTCTACAGGCAGTGGTTCCTTCTGTTTAATGTTCCTGCCTTGTCCCTCCCATCATCCGTGTACTTAGCTTTGGTATTGGTATCCCATAAGTAATGGATGACCCGTGGACTGAACACACTTAACAAGAGAAAACATAATTTATGCTTACCTGATAAATTTATTTCTCTTGTAGTGTGTTCAGTCCACGGCCCGCCCTGTCTTTTTCAGGCAGGTTCTAAATTTTAAAATTATAACTCCAGTCACCACTGCACCTTATAGTTTCTCCATTCTCGTCTTGTTTCGGTCGAATGACTGGATATGACATGTGAGGGGAGGAGCTATATAGCAGCTCTGCTTGGGTGATCCTCTTGCAACTTCCTGTTGGGAAGGAGAATATATCCCATAAGTAATGGATGACCCGTGGACTGAACACACTACAAGAGAAATAAATTTATCAGGTAAGCATAAATTATGTTTTTATTACATGGGCAGAGACTTCATATTTTGCTAGTTCAAAGCCAAATTGATCATGAAACCAAGAGATTAGGAATGTGGTGAATAGGTTTAAAAATAAATTCACGAATTGGACCTATCAGTGGACCAATCTGCTGCCTTCAGAATTTCTTAAAGAGAACAAGAATTAGAAAAAACTTTAGAAGCGGCAGCACCTCTGACAGAGTGAAGGGAACCCATGATATTGTCCAAGCAATGAGATTGAGAGAAGCTGCTTTGACAAGATCGTGAAACTCTCCTGAAGGATTTGACAGGATGTCTATTTGAAGAGGAAGCAGAAGAGGTGGATGGAAGAACATCTCTAGAATATATGGGTACCAAGGTTCAGAAGGCCACCAGGGAAATCTGGTCCCTTCGAGTCTTGGAAATTGTCAGAGTGATCATGGAAAATGGGGGAAAGGCATAAGTTCCCCAAGTTGGTCAATTCTGAAGAAAGGCTTCTTGCAAGATTTTCTGGATCCGGTCTCCAACTGTTAAAGGGTTTCATTTGACAGTTGAGACGAGACGCAAAAAGATCCAGACAGAAAGGGCCTCTTAATGTTGACATTTTTGAAAAAAATCAGAGGATTGAGTTGCCAGTCGCTAGAATCCAGAAGATATCTGGAACACGCAATCCGCTGCAATGTTTGAAAGTTCTGGAATATATTCCGCTTGAATGAAGATGTTCTAGGATCCTTGGTCAAATTTGAAAGGGATTTGGAATTGGTTCCACCTAATCTGTTGATGTATCGAACTGCTGATACATTGTCCATCCTGAGACGAATTGTCATAGGGTTCTTGATCTTGGAAAAACTCAGCAAAAGAGCCTGCTAAAAGTTCTTGGTTGTTGTGTAATTTTTGTTCTGCAACTGACCATTTGCCTCCGGTGTTAACTGAGCCGGATCTGGCTCCCCATCCTGATTTTCTGGCATCGGATTCAATTATTAAATCCGGAGAATTGCCGAAGATTGCTTTCCCATTCCAAGCTGAAATGTTGGAAAGCCACCACTGCAATTCTTCTCTTGATTCTGAGGATAAAGAGATTTTGTGAAAATACGAGAATCCTCTGCAAAGATAATATATCTTTAAATGTTTAAGAGCTCTGTAATGTAGAGGGGCAGGATAGATAGCCTGGATGGAAGAGGAAAGTAAACCTTCAATCCTGGCTAAAAGTCTGATGGGAAAGCTGTCCTCCTTCAGAAGAGAAGAAATTTCTTTTTTGATATTCAATTTTTTTTCTTTTGGAAGACTTAAAGTGGCAAGATTGGTGTCCATAGAGAAACCTAGAAAAATTATGTTCTGAGAAGGGATAAGAACAGATTTGTTGATTCTGAAGTAGATAATAGATTGATGGTGATATTCGTAAGATGTAGAAGGGTCGCAAGGTCTTAATGCATAAGGAGGATGTCTTCCAAATAAATGATTAAACAAATCCCTCTTATGCAAAGCCAAGCTACCACTGGTTTTAAAATGTTTGTGAAAGCCAAAGGAGCTGAAGGAAGGCCAAAGGGAAGACAGGTAAACTGCCAAATTGAATCTCTCCAGATGAAGCGAAGGAATTTTCTGAAGTGAAAATGAACAGAGACTGCCAAGTAGGCATCTATTCTTTCAAATCTTACCATCCAATCCCAGTCCATCAAACATAAAGGTGAATACCCTCCATTTTGAAGTGATTGTATTACAGGAACTGGTTTAAGTTTCTTAAATGTATTACTGGATGAAAAGAGCCCTCTTTTTTTTTTCTTTATTAAGAACATGTTGCTTATAAAGGATTGTTGTTTTGATGTGGCTGCTTCTATATTAGATTTTGTGGCCAGGTTGGATAACTCTGTCTAGAAGGGCAGAATCCTGAAGAGAAAATGTTATTGGTTTTGGGTAGTTTTGGCTGAGAGGGAGGATAAATTATATTTAGGTGAAAATTTGTGATAGTTTGGAGGACCCAAGGGTCTAGAGTTATTTTCTAACAATTGTGAATGAAGTGTTTTAACCTGCCTCCTACTAAATGTGGGGGAAAATTGGCAAAAGGATGAGGAACATTTACATTAAATGGTCTTCTTTGGGCTCTGGAAAGAAATCCATGTGCCGGATTTTGTAGAGAAAAAACTTGTTTTGGAATTGAGACCTTGGGACAAAGGAACGACTGGGAAAGCAGCCTCTACCTTTCCCAGGCCCTGTCAAAAAAAAATCTTATTATTTACTTTTTTGTTGTTGAGTGAATTAAACAAATTTACATAGTTATTTAATTACTAGGCGATAAGCCTGCCCAGAGGGCAGTCTATGTTTAAAACATTACAAACCCCAAAGGTGATAAATTACAGGAAAAAAATAAACAAAGCTATCCAATATCTAATACCCCTATAAAAATAAAAAAAATCCCCCCCCCAAAATAAAACACCCCCTAATCTATCAAACTAACAATAGCCCTTAAAAGGGCCTTTTGTCGGGCATTGCCCTAAAGAAATAAGCTCTTTTACATGTAAAAATCACTAAGTACCCTGTAACAGTAAAACCCCCACCCAACCAACCCCACCAAAATAAAAAAAAACTAAGTATTAAAAAACCTAAGTTACCCATTGCCCCTAAAGGGACATTCAGCTTTTTTTTCTGCCCTTAAAAGGACAATCGGCTCGTTTACAGCCCTAAAAACCCTAATCTAAAAAAAACACCCCCCCCAAAAAAAAGCTTTAGACTAAGCCCTTGATAGGTACTCACCGTTCCTGAAGTCCGGCGGTGAAGGTCTTCTACCAAACGGCTCCATCATCTTCTATCTTCATCTGGAGCACGGATCCAGAGGTGCGGATCTGGAGGGGAGGTCCTCACAGGCGTGGAGGCTCCTCTTCATCCAATCTCCGGCCTACACTGAAAATTGAATGCAAAGTACTGCATTCAATTTGGGGTACCTTGCATTCCTATTGGCTGAAATTTTTAAATCAGCCAATAGGATTAGAGCTACTGAAATCCTATTGGCTGTTCAAATCAGCTAATAAGATTTCAGTAGCTCTCATCCTATTGGCTGATTTCAAAATTTCAGCAAATAGGAATGCAAGGTACCCCAATAAATATGGGGTACCTTGCATTTAATCTTCAGTGTGTGGCGGACGATCATATGAAGAGGAGCCTCCACACTACTTTGGACCACCGCCGCTGAGGATCTGTGCATCGGGAAAGCCAGCTCCGCACCTCCGCTCCGCGACGCCTTTGCTCCGGATGAAGATTGAAGATGATGGAGCCGCCTGGAAGAAGACCTCCGCCGGACTTCAGGAACGGTTAGTAATGGGTAACTTAGGTTTTTTTATACTTAGTTTTTTTTATTTTAGTGGGGTTGGTTGGGTGGGGGGTTAGATTTAGGTTTTTTTTTTTTTGTTTTTTTTAAGATTAGGGATTTAATGGGCTTGTAAAAGAGCTGAATGCCATTTTAAGGGCAATGCCCATACAAATTCCCCTTTATGAGCAAAGGATAGTTTTTTTATTTTGGGGGCTATGGTGGGTGGGGGTTTTTTACTGTTAGGGGGGACTTAGCGTTTTTTAAACGTAAAAGAGCTGTTTAACTTAGGCAATGCCCTACGAAAGGCCCTTTTAAGGGCTATTGGTAGTTTAGTTTAGATTAGGGGGTGTTTTTATTTTGGGGGGCTTTTTTATTTTCATAGGGATTAGGTTTAAAAAAATTATTTTTGATAATTTTTGTTTTTTTCTGTAATGTTATATTAATTTTTGTAATTTAATGTTAGGATTTTTTATTTTAATTGGTATTTAGTAGTAATTGGGGTTAATTTAGGGGGTTTAGTAATTAAATTAGTTATTTGCGTTGTGGGGGGTTGGCGGTTTGGGGGTTAATTAGGTTTATTACAATGTGGGGGTTTGTTGGTTTAGGGGGTTAATAGTATAATTAGTTGGCGTTGTAGGGTTTGGCGGTTTAAGAGTTAATGTTGTAATTTATTTATTTGGGGGTTTGGCGGTTTAAGGGTTAGGTACTTTGTGTTGTGTGGGTTTGCGGTTCAAGGGTTAGGTTTATTTTTTTCTTAATACTTCGTGTGGGCGGTTAAGTTTTGTTTTCTTAATAATTTGTGCGGGCAGTTAGGTTTATTTTTTCTTAATACTTTGTGTGGGCGGGTATTTTTTTTCTTAATACTTCGTGCAGGTGTTTTTTTTATTTTTTATTATTATTTCTTGCGGGCGGTTACGTGTTGTTTTGTTATTTCATGCGGGCGGTTGCGTGTTTTTTTTTTTTAAGGCTTTGTTTGCCTACTCTGCATTTAGGTGGATTCCGAAAATGGCAGGGTGGTGAAAGGATCTGTGCAGCCAACATTCCTTTGAGGATGCGTGCGCAACTGGCGACGACCGCGGACGCGTTACAAAAGCAATTATAGTATAGATTTATGGCCTTGTTTACCAAAAAGAAGGCCATTCGCTAATGGGCCCATCTGTCAGGGCAAAGTAATTAATTTTTGGATCACTCCACCTTAGGACCAACGTTCTTCTCTGAGTAGCAGTGGATGTATTCGCATCACCAATTAAATATACAGTCTGTTGAAGCCATTCCCTAACTATATAAGGATCTAAGGAACGTTCTTTTGAAATAGATTTCTCAGAGAGTTCAAATACCTTGGTAACTGGCCCTAAAGTATCTAAAACTTTATCTTCGCAGGATTTAAGAAATCTATCTGGGCCTTTACGAATAATAAAGTTTCTATTGCCTATAAATTTTAACAAATTAGCATCAATGACTGGAGTAATATGAGTATTATTTGGGGCTGGGGCACTCAGCTCTTAAAGTATTCTTTGCTTTTTTAGAAAGGGGTTTTCTAATGTAACGATTAAGACATTTTTCCACCCTTTTCAACAGTCTCCATTGTGAAGATCTAGGATGGTGAAGGTCACCTGGATCTAAATATAATTGATCTTGGCTATCTATGAGATTTAGATTTATCACATCTCCTCTTTTTAAGTTTAGGAGAATCGTCAGAGGATGAGTCTGAAAACTCTGGGGTATATAAAGAATCCTCTGAATTCTTGGCTTCACAACCCATTTCCATATCAGAGTCAGACGACTCTATTGTAGAATCTTCATCTATGTGACTTCTGCCTTCATTAGAGGGTTGTATATCCACTTCTGATTCAGAGTCTGAAGAGATAATGGGTTTAGATTTTACAGAAGATTTTTGTCTGTTCTAAGCAGACGTTTCTTGCCCATAATAAGGCCTTTAGAAGCATTAACCATAAATGGTTCAGATAAATATTTCCTTTTTTAAACAGCTTTTTTATGTACATTAGGTTGAATGTCAGATACAGATTGCATCTGAATATTAAACTGCTGCTTTAAAAAATCAATAGACTTCGGTATCATATGCTGTACAAATTTTTCTGATAAAGAATTCTCTTCAGACATTTTAAACAATATAAATTAATATATATATATATATATATATATATATATATATATATATATATATATATATATATATATATATATATATATATATATATATATATAAATACTATAGTTTGCTTATATCAAATTGCTTATTCAAAAATAAAGCTGATTTAAAATGAATACGTCAATAAAAAGCCACACAAAAATAACACAAAAGTTAATCAAATATTAGGAAAAAATAAAATATTTTAAAACTAAAATACTATTCCTAAGGGGAGTTGAACCCAATGCTCTTAGGTATGAGGCAAAGGAAAAAACTACTAGGCTAACAAAGATATCTAAATAAGGAAACACTTTAGGCTAAATATCTTTAAAAATTTGTAAAACGAAACAGTTTCTTTCAGAAAACCAAAGAGGGACGGTCTGAGGCGGGCCGTGAGGTGAATGAGGGCGGGCAGGAGGTGGGAAAGAGAAAGCGTTGACGATGCGAGCAGGGGGGGCGTGGCTATTGTCCAACACTGAATTTAAGATGTCGGATAGATAGAAGAGGGTAGAAGGACGGAGTAACCGCTACAATAAATAAGAGAAAGAGAAAGTAACAAACTAAGAGAAAAAAATCTTGGCTTACTATTTAACCTGAAAAATGATAACAATATAAATGGATTAACAGAATATAATTTAATACAGAAATAATTAAACAAAAAATTGGATAATAATAAAATGAATAATAAAAATGAACTAGAAAAGAAATAGAAAGTGAATTCAAAACACTAAATGAAACTTTAATATACTAAACAAATAGTGAATAATGGATTATGAAACTTATCTCTTGGAGCAGCAAAGCGAAAAGAGGGGGATTGAAAACTTACTGGACTCTTTATGGTTATTTGGTCTACTCTCATTGGTCACTTTTTTTATCTGACCACTCAAGGCTTTCTTTCATTGGTCTATCATTGTGTTCTTGTTTTACTATGTTTTTCTGTTAATATTGTATTGCTTTTAAGTGCTGTGAAGCAGTAAGAAGAAAAGGTTATGCAAAGTCTCTGTCCTTGTAATAAAATCAGGTGATGGATGAGCTAATTTCTCTTGTTAAGTGTATCCAGTCCACGGATCATCCATTACTTGTGGGATATTCTCCTTCCCAACAGGAAGTTGCAAGAGGATCACCCACAGCAGAGCTGCTATATAGCTCCTCCCCTAACTGCCATACCCAGTCATTCTCTTGCAACTCTCAACAAAGATGGACGTAGTAAGAGGAGAGTGGTGTATTATAGTTAGTTTCTTAACTTCAATCAAAAGTTTGTTATTTTTAAATGGTACCGGAGTGTACTGTTTTATCAAAGGCAGCATTAGAAGAAGAATCTGCCTGTGATTTCTATGATCTTAGCAGAAGTAACTAAGATCCATTGCCGTTCTCACATATTCTGAGGAGTGAGGTAACTTCAGAGAGGGAATGGCGTGCAGGTTTTCCTGCAATAAGGTATGTGCAGTAAACATATTTCTAGGGATGGAACTTGCTAGAAAAATGCTGCTGATACCGGATTAATGTAAGTTAAGCCTAAATGCAGTGATTTAATAGCGACTGGTATCAGGCTTATTAACAGAGATACATACTCTTATAAAAGTGTAATATAAAACGTTTGCTGGCATGTTTAATCGTTTTTATATATGCTTTGGTGATAAAACTTATTGGGGCCTAGTTTTTTCCACATGGCTGGCTTTATTTTTGCTAGAAACAGTTTTCCTGAGGCTTTCCACTGTTATAGTATAAAAGTTACAGTTCGTGCAGTTAGGACATCTCTGATGGGCTCAAAAGGCTTCAAAAGTAGGAGCTGTGGCAGTTGTTATGACTGTTTAAAAAACATATTTTTCGTTTTGTTAATCTGTTTTTTGTATTAAGGGGTTAATCATCCATTTGCAAGTGGGTTCAATGCTCTGCTAACTTGTTACATACACTGTAAAAACTTTGTTAGTGTAACTGCCTTTTTTTCACTGTTATTTCAAATTTTGCCAAAATATGTTTCTCTTAAAGGCACAGTAACGTTTTTTATATTGCTTGTTAACTTTGTTTAAAGTGTTTTCCAAGCTTGCTAGTCTCATTGCTAGTCTGTACAAACATGTCTGACACAGAGGAAACTACTTGTTCATTATGTTTAAAAGCCATGGTGGAGCCCCATAGGAGAATGTGTACTAAATGTATTGATTTCACCTTAAACAGTAAAGATCAGTCTTTATCTATAAAAGAATTGTCACCAGAGGGGTCTGTCGAGGGGGAAGTTATGCCGACTAACTCTCCCCACGTGTCGGACCCTTCGCCTCCCGCTCGAGGGACGCACGCTAATATGGCGCCAAGTACATCAGGGATGCCCATAGCGATTACTTTGCAGGACATGGCTGCAATCATGAATAATACCCTGTCACAGGTATTAGCCAGATTGCCTGAATTGAGAGGCAAGCGCGATAGCTCTGGGGTTAGATGAGATACAGAGTGCGTAGATGCTGTAAGAGCCATGTCTGATACTGCGTCACAATATGCAGAACCTGAGAACGGAGAGCTTCAGTCTGTGGGTGATGTCTCTGAATCGGGGAGACCTGATTCAGAGATTTCTAATTTTAAATTTAAGCTTGAGAACCTCCGTGTGTTACTTGGGGAGGTATTAGCTGCTCTGAATGACTGTGACACAATTGCAGTGCCAGAGAAATTGTGTAGGCTGGATAAATACTATGCAGTGCCGGTGAGTACTGATGTTTTTCCAATACCTAAAAGGCTTACAGAAATTATTAATAAGGAGTGGGATAGACCCGGTGTGCCCTTTTCCCCACCTCCTATATTTAGAAAAATGTTTCCAATAGATGCCACTACACGGGACTTATGGCAGACAGTCCCTAAGGTGGAGGGAGCAGTTTCTACTTTAGCAAAGCGTACCACTATCCCGGTTGAGGACAGTTGTGCTTTTTCAGATCCAATGAATAAAAAATTAGAGGGTTACCTTAAGAAAATGTTTATTCAACAAGGTTTTATTTTACAGCCCCTTGCATGCATTGCGCCTGTCACTGCTGATGCGGCGTTCTGGTTTGAGGCCCTGGAAGAGGCCATCCATACAGCTCCATTGACTGAAATTAATTACAAGCTTAGAACACTTAAGCTAGCTAACTCATTTGTTTCTGATGCCATTGTTCATTTGACTAAACTAACGGCTAAGAATTCCGGATTCGCCATCCAGGCGCGTAGGGCGCTATGGCTTAAATCCTGGTCAGCTGATGTGACTTCAAAGTCTAAATTACTTAACATTCCTTTCAAGGGGCAGACCTTATTCGGGCCTGGTTTGAAAGAAATTATTGCTGACATTACTGGAGGTAAGGGTCATACCCTTCCTCAGGACAGGGCCAAATCAAGGGCCAAACAGTCTAATTTTCGTGCCTTTCGAAATTTCAAGGCAGGTGCAGGATCAGCTCCCTCTACTTCAAAACAAGAGGGAACTTTTCCTCAATCTAAGCAGGCCTGGAAACCTACCCAGTCCTGGAACAAGGGCAAGCAGGCCAGAAAGCCTGCTGCTGCCTCCAAGACAGCATGAAGGATCGGCCCCCTATCCGACAACGGATCTAGTAGGGGGCAGACTCTCTCTCTTCGCCCAGGCGTGGGCAAGACATGTTCAGGATCCCTGGGCATTGGAGATCATATCTCAGGGATATCTTCTGGACTTCAAAGCTTCTCCCCCACAAGGGAGATTTCACCTTTCAAGATTATCTGCAAACCAGATAAAGAAAGAGGCATTCCTAAGCTGCGTGCAAGACCTCCTTGTAATGGGAGTGATCCATCCAGTTCCGTGGACGGAACAAGGACAGGGGTTTTATTCAAATCTGTTTGTGGTTCCCAAAAAAGAGGGAACCTTCAGACCAATTTTGGATCTAAAGATCCTAAACAAATTCCTCAGAGTTCCATCATTCAAGATGGAAACTATTCGAACCATTTTACCCATGATCCAAGAGGGTCAGTACATGACCACAGTGGACTTAAAGGATGCCTACCTTCACATTCCGATCCACAAGAATCATCATCGGTTCCTGAGGTTTGCCTTTCTAGAAAGGTATTACCAGTTTGTAGCTCTTCCATTCGGGTTGGCTACAGCCCCAAGAATTTTTACAAAGGTTCTGGGCTCACTTCTGGCGGTTCTAAGACCGCGAGGCATAGTGGTGGCTCCTTACCTAGACGACATCCTGATACAGGCGTCAAGCTTTCAAATTGCCAAGTCTCATACAGAGATAGTTCTGGCATTTCTGAGGTCGCATGGGTGGAAAGTGAACGAAGAAAAGAGTTCTCTATCTCCTCTCACAAGGGTTTTCTTCCTAGGGACTCTGATAGATTCTATAGAAATGAAAATTTACCTGACGGAGTCCAGGTTATCAAAACTTCTAAATGCTTGCCGTGTTCTTCACTCCATTCCGCGCCTCACGGTGGCTCAGTGCATGGAAGTAATCGGCTTAATGGTAGCGGCGATGGACACAGTGCCATTTGCGCGCCTGCATCTCAGACCGCTGCAATTATGCATGCTCAGTCAGTGGAATGGGGATTACACAGATTTGTCCCCTCTACTAAATCTGGAGAAGGAAACCAGAGATTCTCTTCTCTGGTGGTTATCTCGGGTCCATCTGTCCAAAGGTATGACCTTTCACAGGCCAGATTGGACCATTGTAACAACAGACGCCAGCCTTCTAGGTTGGGGTGCAGTCTGGAACTCCCTGAAGGCTCAGGGTTCATGGACTCAGGAGGAGAAACTCCTCCAAATAAATATTCTGGAGTTAAGAGCAATATTCAATGCTCTTCTAGCTTGGCCTCAGTTAGCAACACTGAGGTTCATCAGATTTCAGTCGGACAACATCACGACTGTGGCTTACATCATCTATCAAGGGGGGACCAGGAGTTCCCTAGCGATGTCAGAAGTCTCCAAGATAATTCGCTGGGCAGAGACTCACTCTTGCCACCTATCAGCGATCCATATCCCAGGGGTAGAGAACTGGGAGGCTGATTTTCTAAGTCGTCAGACTTTTCATCCGGGGGAGTGGGAACTCCATCCGGAGGTGTTTGCTCAATTGGTTCTCCGTTGGGGCAAACCAGAACTGGATCTCATGGCGTCTCGCCAGAACGCCAAGCTTCCTTGTTACGGATCCAGGTCCAGGGACCCAGAAGCGGCACTGATAGATGCTCTAGCAGCGCCTTGGTTCTTCAACCTGGCCTATGTGTTTCCACCGTTTCCTCTGCTCCCTCGTCTGATTGCCAAAATCAAACAGGAGAGAGCATCAGTGATATTGATAGCGCCTGTGTGACCACGCAGGACCTGGTATGCAGACCTAGTGGACATGTCATCCTTTCCACCATGGACTCTGCCTCTGAGACAAGACCTTCTAATACAAGGTCCTTTCAATCTTCCGAATCTACTTTCTCTGAGACTGACTGCATGGAGATTGAACGCTTGATCCTATCAAAGCGTGGCTTCTCCGAGTCAGTAATTGATACCTTAATACAGGCACGAAAGCCTGTCACCAGGAAAATTTAACACAAGATTTGGCGTAAATATCTTCATTGGTGTGAATCCAAGAATTACTCATGGAGTAGGGTTAGAATTCCTAGGATATTGTCCTTCCTCCAAGAGGGTTTGGACAAAGGACTATCAGCTAGTTCTTTAAAGGGACAGATTTCTGCTCTGTCTATTCTTTTACACAAGCGTCTGGCAGAAGTTCCAGACGTTCAGGCATTTTGTCAGGCTTTAGATAGAATTAAGCCTGTGTTTAAACCTGTTGCTCCCCCATGGAGCTTAAACTTGGTTCTTAAAGTTCTTCAAGGGGTTCCGTTTGAACCCCTTCATTCTATTGATATCAAACTTCTATCATGGAAAGTTCTTTTTCTGATGGCTATTTCCTCGGCTCGAAGAGTCTCGGAGTTATCTGCCTTACATTGTGATTCTCCTTATCTGATCTTTCATTCAGATAAAGTAGTTCTGTGTACAAAACCTGGGTTTTTACCTAAGGTGGTTTCTAACAAGAATATCAATCAAGAGATTGTTGTTCCATCATTATGCCCTAATCCTTCTTCAAAGAAGGAACGTCTTTTGCATAATCTAGACTTAGTCCGTGCATTGAAGTTTTTACTTGCAGGCTACTAAAGATTTTCGCCAAACATCTCACCTGTTTGTTATTTACTCTGGACAGAGGAGAGGTCAAAAGGCCTCGGCAACCTCTCTTTCTTTTTGGCTTCGTAGTATAATCCGTTTAGCATATGAGACTGCTGGACAGCAGCCCCCTGAAAGAATTACAGCTCATTCTACTAGAGCTGTGGCTTCTACCTGGGCCTTTAAAAATGAGGCCTCTGTTGAACAGATTTGCAAGGTTGCAACTTGGTCTTCGCTTTGTACCTTTTCAAAATTTTACAAATTTGATACTTTTGCTTCTTCGGAGGCTGTTTTTGGGAGAAAGGTTCTACAGGCAGTGGTTCCTTCCGTTTAAGTTCCTGCCTTGTCCCTCCCATCATCCGTGTACTTTAGCTTTGGTATTGGTATCCCACAAGTAATGGATGATCCGTGGACTGGATACACTTAACAAGAGAAAACATAATTTATGCTTACCTGATAAATTTATTTCTCTTGTAGTGTATCCAGTCCACGGCCCGCCCTGTCCTTTTAAGGCAGGTCTAAATTTTAATTAAACTTCAGTCACCACTGCACCCTATGGTTTCTCCTTTCTCGGCTTGTTTCGGTCGAATGACTGGATATGGCAGTTAGGGGAGGAGCTATATAGCAGCTCTGCTGTGGGTGATCCTCTTGCAACTTCCTGTTGGGAAGGAGAATATCCCACAAGTAATGGATGATCCGTGGACTGGATACACTACAAGAGAAATAAATTTATCAGGTAAGCATAAATTATGTTATTTCACGCTTTGCTCTAGTTAAGTTATTATGAATATCTGCCCTATTAAGGGTCCTGAGCACTGGATTTGGGAAACACCAGACTAGACACCATTATTATCTTTAGTCTGGTCTTTGATTCTGGATTTGGCAAATTAACAGAAATTCACATACTGATGGGATACATATTTTCTCAAATGTGCAGTATGTGAGAAATATATGTTTATACTTCAGCTGCTTATCTCAAATTATAGGCCCTAAATGTACCCAGTGAGGTTACCCTCTACCAAGCTATATGTAGCACTACACTCTTGGATGTCAAGGGCTTTGTTAATACCAAAGACATATTGCCAGTAACACACATAGTACAGGGATTTAAACTCCATAATCCCAATAACACACTTAGACCTAGGTTACAAGTGGAGATTTATATTGCGCTTAGTTGATGGTAAAAATGTTAACCAGAGAATTTTACTGCGGCCAACATATATTTAGCTTGCTATTTATTTTTAATAGAGAGCACATGGGGTTCCTTAAGCACTCTTATTGGCAGTGGTGAATTAAAGAGATATGAAACAGTGCTACTTTAAAACAAATATGTTAAATCAAAGTAAACCTAAAAAGAAACAGATTGTGTTAAAAACAGCAAGTAACATACTTATTTTCTTGCAAAATGGGCACTTAGAAATTCTCATTGTGACCACTGCCCTCAGGGAGATGAGAGAGCTGCCTCTTCTGGACATGGGCAGAACTCGCTTCCTGTTTTTCTTGCATTCACTAAACACTAAGCCAGCTCAATTTACTCTAGAAGATTTGACATCAAGCTAGATATGCCTTCCTGTAGAGAAGCTATGACCGGAAGTAATGGACCCTGTACAAATTAAAGGACCAGCCAACACAGTAGATCTGCATAATCAACAAAGGCATGATAAGAAGACAATGCAATAGCACTTAGTCTGAACATCAAATTAATAGTAAATTTTTGTTAAATAAAATGGAAAGTTATGTCTATTTCCACTCCCCCTGTACCATGTGACAGCGATCAGCCAATCACAAATGCATATACATATATGCTGTGAATTCTTGCACATGCTCAGTAGGAGTTGGTGACTCAAAAAGTGTAAATATAAAAAGACTGCACATTTTGTTAATGGAAGTAAATTGGAATGTTGTTTAAAATTGCCTGCTCTATCTGAATAATGAAGTTTAATTTGAGTTGAGTGTCCCTTTAAGTTAAAGAAATAAAAGGTAAAATCCTTTTAAAATGATGAATAACACAAAATGCAATGGTTTATTTTAAGTATAACCACTGCTTAGTGCTTTTTTTATTACAACAAAACACATTAATATTATTTGGAAATAAAGAATTTAAGCCATAGTTATCCTTAAAGGGACATGCAACCCAATTTATTTTTCTTTCATGATTCATACAGAACATTCAATTTTAACCAACATTCCAATTTACTTCTCCTATCAAATTTGCATTGTTCTTTTGATATCATTTGTTGAAAAGCATTCCTAGATAAGCTCAGGAGCAGCACAGCTCTACTGGAAGCTAGCTACTGACTGATGGCTGTACATATATGTCTCTTCCCTTTGGTTCACCAGATGTGTTCAGCTAGCTCCCAGTGGTGCATTGCTGCTACTTAAACAAAGAATACTTAGAGAATAAAGCAAATTTGATAATATAAGTAAATCTGAAAATTGTTTAAAATTGTATGCTCTATCTGAATCATGAAATAATGATTTGGGGTTTCCTGTCCCTTTAATACATTTAAAACAATGGCTTATTAATTAAAGGAAATATGTTTTTTGAAATGGATTTAAAGGGATATATGACAAGGTGTGGGACTTGGAGCTTAAAGGTGTTTATGTTTGAAGTGTTTTACACTTAAATGGATACTGGATAGCGCTTGCTGATTGGTGACTGCATTTAGCCGCTAATCAGTTAGCGCTACCCAGGTGCTGACCCAAAGATGGACTGGCTTGTAAGCTTACATTCCTGCTTTTTCAAATAAAGATACTAAGCAAATGAAGAAATATTGATAGTGGGAGTAAATTAGAAAGTTGCTTAAAATTGCCTGCTCTGTCTGAATCATGAAAGGTAAAATTTGGGTTCAGTATCCCTTTAAATTCCATTAACCCTTAACGACTGACGAAGTACGGGCTACGTCCTCCCAAAAAATACAGTTAACGACCGAGGACATACCCCATACGTCGTTGGCTAAGCTGAGCGCTGGAAGCGATCGAGATCGCTTCCAGCCGCTCTAACAGTATTGCAGCTATGCCTCGCTTTCAGAGCCATTTAGTTAATTTAAATTTAGTGTGAATATTTTTTTTTTTAAGTAATTTTTTTTATGTGATCCTGGCATAAATATAGAGGTTGCAGGTTTTAGCCCCCAACAGTTTCTGGAGGTGTTTCTGGGCGATGATGTATTGGGGAACATTGTCCCCCAAACTAATTAATAGGCCCATGAGTTCTGTGCTGCAAAGCCTGAAACATATTTGGCAAAGCAGCAATGAGCCCCCATCAATATGCCAACATTTTAAAAATTCTGGGCATTGACTATGCTGATGGGCATCATAAATAAACACTTCATTCGCTCCTACTGGAGCATTAGCCCCATCTTCTCTACCCCCATTTTCTCCAAGAGTATGTCAAGGAAGAGGTATGAAATGATTCTGCATTTCATGCACTTCAGCGACAACAGTCTGTGCCCCCCTAGGGAGCATCCCCAATTTGATAGGCTGTCTAAAATCCACCCTCTAATTACCCACTTTTCTGCCAGGTTTGCAGAGGCTTATACACCTGGAAGAAATATATGCATTGAGGAATCCCTGATGAATAAGGGAAGGCTGGGATTCAAGCAGTATATTCCTTCCAAGCGCTCCAGGTATGGGGTAAACGTGTTTAAGCTCTGTGAGAGCGAGACTGGGTATACTCAGGCCTTCCGGGTGTATGAGGGAAAGGATAGTCACCTTGACCCTCCAGGTTGCCCAGACCATATGGGAAGCACTGGCAAGATTGTCTGGGATCTGATATTACCCCTAATGAACAAAGGGTATCACTTGTACTTAGGCAATTTTTATACAAGTGTCCTTTTGTTCAAGCTACTGTATTGCTTTGATACAGTAGCTTGCGGTACAATTAAAAAGAACCGCACAGGTTTCCCAAGACAACTTGCACGCGCCCAACCTCAGCTCTGTGCCAAGAGGAGCTGTTGGCACTAAGTACAGACACATGAAGGATGTATACCTTCTTACCACCATCCACACAGAGAGGACGGTGTCGGTCTCTGTACGTGGCAGAGCTGAGATCATAAGGAAGCCAGTGTGCATCAAGTCTTATAACCGGCATATGAGTGGGGTTGATCTGGCAGATCAGCTGCTGCAGCCTGTCCCTAATTATGCGGACTAGGGCCTGGTACAAAAAGATTGCAATTTACCTAATGCAGATTGCAACCCACAACGCTTTTTTGTTATGAAAAAAGCAAACCCCGGAATGAAACAGACTTTTTTACAGTTTCAGCTCCAGATCATTTCGGGGATTTTGTACCAAGATGCACCTGCTGCCCGGGCGGTGATGGAAGAGAGCATAGTTATTTTTAAAATCCCCCCCCCCCCCCCCCTACTGCCGTAAAGCAGAAACCACAAAAAAAATGAAGAGTCTGTACCAAGAGGAAGCAGAGAAAAGACACCATATATTACTATCATGATTGCCCTGGACAGCCTGGACTCTGCATTGGGGACTGCTTCAAGCATTTTTAAAAAATAAATACATTTGCTGTTATTTTTTTTTATTTTTTTTGGTTATGTTTACTGTTAGATGCGGGTTTTTTTGGTTGTTTTTTTACTTTTACTGTGCCCGATTTTTTTACATTTCACTACTCTATTTTTTTCTAAAATTGGGTCTGTTTTTTTTTTTTTTTTTACCAAAATGCCTGTCAAACCTATGCATGGGGGACATAGTTGTACTCAGGGTGCCTTGCAGAAAACAACCTGAAGTTTTTTTTTGCAATAACTTACAACAGTCTCTCCTAAATAATAGTCGAAAAGCAATCCGTGTGTAAAAATGAAAATTGAAAAATTACCACCATAAACTTTCTCCAATTTTTGTTGGCTAAAACGGTTGCTTCAAAGGCATCAAAGCACACCATATACAATACCTTTTGGGTGTCAAAATTTCAAAAATATACATTTTCATGGCAATAAATAAAACTTGGGTATGTGATAGGCCCCAAACTAAAGATAGGCCTATCAGAAGAAATACTCTCACTTTTAATAACTAAAATCACAAGTCATAAAATTGTAACATAACTTTCCCAAAATCCTGTCAAACCTATGCATGGGGGGCATAGGTGTACTCAGGGTGACTTGCAGAAAACAACCTGAAGTATTTTTTTGTAATAACTTACAACAGTCTCTCCTAAATCATAGTCAAAAAGCAATGTGTGTGTAAAAATGAAAATTGAAAAATTACCACCATACACTTTTTCTCCAATTTTTTGGCTAAAACGGTTGCATCATAGCACACCATATACAATACCTTGGGGTGTCAACATTTCAAAACATACACTTTCATGGCAATAAATAAAAATGAAGTGTGCGATAGTCTCCAAACTAAAGATAGGCCTATCAGAAGAAATACTCTCACTTTTAATAACTAAAATTACAAGTCATAAAATTGTAACAGAACCTTCCCGAAATCCTGGCAAATCTATGCATGAGGGGGCATAAGTGTACTCAGGAGGTCTTGCAGAAAACAACCTGAAGTGTTTTTTTGCAATAACTTACAACAGGCTCTCCTAAATCATAGCCAAAAAGCAATGTGTGTGTAAAAATTAAAAAAAAAATACCACCACACACTTTCTCCAATTTTTTTTGGGGCTAAAACAGTTGCATCAAAGGCATCAAAACACCCCATATACAATACCTTGGGGTTTCAACTTCTGAAATATATGCACATTCATGGCAAGCAAATAAATTGGGGTATGTAAAAAAGCCCCCCAAAATAAGATGTTACATTTGAAAAAAATCACTAACCCATGTCAGAAGTTTGGCATTGCAAACCCCAACCAACCCAACAAACCTATGCATAGGTGGTATCAATGTATTAAGGAGATCTTGCTGAATAAATATTGGGATGTTCTTTGGCAGTAACACATAACAGGAACTGAGAATCCATGCCTAAAGTACAATTTGTGTAAAAAATAACACAGAAAATGATTACCCAAAAGTTTGACAAAGACTGGTGGTTGAATTAGTGCATGGAAAGTGTTAAAATACCAGCATTTGAAATACCCTAGGGTGTCTATTTTTCAAAAATATATGGTTTGTTGGGTTAAATTACATTGGCCGGCTTCAGAAATGACCTAAATAGGACATGGGTGCATGATGACAAATGTGAAAATTCCAAGTTGGAAAACTGGAACGTGCCCCCTACAAATAAGGCCTTTTAGCCCCCTGAGAACCCAACAAACCTTTTTATGGGTGGTATCACTGTACTCAGGAGATGTTGTTGAACACATATTGAGTTGTTTTTTTGCAGTAACACATAACAGGAACTAAGAATTCATGCCCAAAGTACAACGTGTGTGGAAAATAACACAAAAAAATGACTACCCAAAAGTTTGACCAAGACTGGTGGTTGAATTAGTTCATGGAAAGTGTTAAAATACCAGCATTTGAAATACCCTAGGGTGTCTACTTTTCAAAAATATATGGTTTGTTGGGGGTAAATTACATTGGCCGGCTTCAGAAATGATCCAAATAGGACATGGGTGCATGATGTGAAAATTCCAAGTTGAAAAACTGGAATGCGCCCCCACAAAAATAAAGCCTTTTAGCTCCCAGAGAACCCAGTACACCTATACATGGGTGGTATCACTGTACTCAGGAGATGTTGATGAACACACATTGGGGTGTTATTTGGCAGTAACCCTTAACATTCTCAGTAAATGTATTCTTAAATTGCTATTTTGTCAAAAAATCACAATTATTTTTTTCTTTCAAAGTTTGGCATAGATTGGTGGTAAAATGGTTGCATGAAAAGAGTCAAAATACTCTTAGGTTGTCTTCTTTTTAAAAATATATACTTGTGAAGGGTTATTAAGGGTTATTAAGGGATTCCTGACAGATATCAGTGTTTCAATGTAACTATAAATAATTTATAAAAAAAAAAAAAAAAAAAAAAAAAGATTTTGAAATAGCAAAGTGCTACTTGTACTTATTGCTCTATAACTTGCAAAAAAAGCAAAGAACATGTAAACAATGAGTATTTCTAAACTCAGAACAAAATTTAGAAACTTTTTACCATGGGTGTTTTTTGGTGGTTGTAGATGTGTAACAGATTTTTGGGGGTCAAAGTTAGAAAAAGTGTGTTTTTTTTGTTTTTATTTTTTCATCATATTCTATAAAAAAAAAATTATAGCAAATTATAAGATATGATTAAAATAATGGTATCTTTAGAAAGTCCTTTTAATGGCGAGAAAAACGGTATATAATATGTGTGGGTACAGTAAATAAGTAAGAGGAAAATTACAGCTAAACACAAACACTGCAGAAATGCAAAAATAGCCTTGGTCCCAAACGGTCAGAAAATGGAAAAGTGCTCTGGTCACTAAGGGGTTATAGTACATAGATAGCTAAGTTAAAGGGACAGTTTACTCAAAACATTTCTCCCCTTTAATTTGTTCCCAATGATCCACTTTACCTGCTGGAGTGTATTAAATTGTTTACAAGTAGCTCCTTTACCCTTATATTGGCATTTTAAATAGTTGATTTAGCATGTGGTAACCCCACCTATGCTGAAAGTTTGTGGCCACAGGTCCAAGCTATAGATAAGCTTTGTAAACACAGCCAGCAGAAGAAATTACACTCCCAGTGAGGTATAGCAGAGATAAGGTAATAAAATGTTGATTTTTCCATTGTTCTCTCCAAGTATTGGTGATTGGTTTACGGACAGATATAAGATAAAGAAGCAGGTATATGTACACAATGTGATAAAGTAATGACATCTGATTATACCTACAAGCTCAATCCATTTTATTAGGTTGTGGCTTCAAAACACAAAATCAGAGCATTAATATACACAAGTAAACCTTAAAAAGCTAGTTTCTCCAACATTGGTGTGTCCGGTCCACGGCGTCATCCTTACTTGTGGGATATCTCTTCCCCAACAGGAAATGGCAAAGAGTCCCAGCAAAGCTGGCCATATAGTCCCTCCTAGGCTCCGCCCACCCCAGTCATTCTCTTTGCCGTTGCACAGGCAACATCTCCACGGAGATGGTTAAGAGTTTTTTGGTGTTTAAATGTAGTTTTTATTCTTCTATCAAGTGTTTGTTATTTTAAAATAGTGCTGGTATGTACTATTTACTCTTAAACAGAAAAGGATGAAGATTTCTGTTTGTGAGAGGAAGATGATTTTAGCAGACAGTAACTAAAATCGATTGCTGTTTCCACATAGGACTGTTGAGATGAAGTAACTTCAGTTGGGGGAAACAGTTAGCAGACTTTTCTGCTTAAGGTATGACAAGCCATATTTCTCACAAGACTGTGTAATGCTGGAAGGCTGTCATTTCCCCTCATGGGGGCCGGTAAGCCATTTTCTTAGTCAAACAAACAGAATAAAGGGCTTAATATGGGCTAAAAAAACTGGTAGACATTTTTATGGGCTAAATCGATTGCTTTATTTGGGCATTTTATTCATATTTATGCTGACAATTTGCATTTATAAACTTGGGGAACGTTTATTAAACGGCAGGCACTATGTTAGACACCTTTTCCAGTCAGGGGGCCTTCCTAGTTGTAGACTGAGCCTCATTTTCGCGCCATTACTGCGCAGTTGTTTTTTGAGAGCAGGGCATGCAGATGCATGTGTGAGGATCTGAAATTTGCTGGAAAAGCTTCTAGAAGGTGTCAATTGGTATCGTATTCCCCTCTGGGCTTGGTTGGGTCTCAGCAAAGGCTATAGCTGGGACTGTATAGGGGTTAAATTTGTAAACGGCTCCGGTTCCGTTATTTTAAGGGTTAAAGCTCTGAAATTTGGTGTGCAATACTATTAATGCTTTAAGACACTGTGGTGAAATTTTGGTAATTTTTGAACAATTCCTTCATACTTTTTCACATATTCAGTAATAAAGTGTTTTCTGTTTAAAATTTAAAGAGACAGTAACGGTTTTATTTTAAAACGTTTTTTGTGCTTTGTTGACAAGTTTAAGCCTGTTTAACATGTCTGTACCTTCAGATAAGCTATGTTCTATATGTATGAAAGCCAATGTGTCTCCCCATTTAAATTTATGTGATAATTGTGCCATATCGTCCAAACAAAGTAAGGACAGTACTGCCACAGATAATGAAATTGCCCAAGATGATTCCTCAGATGAGGGGAGTAAACATGATACTACATCATCTCCTACTGTGTCTACACCAGTTTTGCCCACGCAGGAGGCCCCTAGTACATCTAGTGCGCCAATGCTTATTACCATGCAACAATTAACGGCTGTAATGGATAACTCCATAGCAAACATTTTATCCAAAATGCCTACTTATCAGAGAAAGCGCGATTGCTCTGTTTTAAACACTGAAGAGCAGGAGGGCGCTGATGATAATTGTTCTGTCATACCCTCACACCAATCTGAAGGGGCCATGAGGGAGGTTTTGTCAGATGGAGAAATTTCAGATTCAGGAAAAATTTCTCAACAAGCTGAACCTGATGTTGTGACATTTAAATTAGAACATCTCCGCGCACTGCTTAAGGAGGTGTTATCTACTCTGGATGATTGTGACAACTTGGTCATTCCAGAGAAATTATGCAAGATGGACAAGTTCCTAGAGGTTCCGGTGCACCCCGACGCTTTTCCTATACCCAAGCGGGTGGCGGACATAGTAAATAAGGAGTGGGAAAAGCCCGGCATACCTTTTGTTCCCCCCCCCTATATTTAAGAAATTATTTCCTATGGTCGACCCCAGAAAGGACTTATGGCAGACAGTCCCTAAGGTCGAGGGGGCAGTTTCTACTCTAAACAAACGCACTACTATTCCTATCGAAGATAGTTGTGCTTTCAAAGATCCTATGGATAAAAAATTGGAAGGTTTGCTTAAAAAGATTTTTGTACAGCAAGGTTACTTTCTACAACCCATTTCGTGCATTGTTCCTGTCACTACAGCAGCGTGGTTCTGGTTCGAGGAACTAGAAAAGTCGCTCAGTAGAGAGACTCCATATGAGGAGGTTATGGACAGAGTTCACGCACTTAAATTGGCTAACTCTTTTATTTTAGATGCCGCTTTGCAATTAGCTAGATTAGCGGCGAAAAATTCAGGGTTTGCTATCGTGGCGCGCAGAGCGCTTTGGCTAAAGTCTTGGTCAGCGGATGTGTCATCCAAGACAAAATCGCTTAACATCCCTTTCAAAGGTAAAACTCTATTTGGACCAGAATTGAAAGAGATTATTTCAGACATCACTGGGGGAAAGGGCCACGCCCTTGCACAAGATAGGCCTTTCAAGGCCAAAAATAAGTCTAATTTTCGTTCCTTTCGCAATTTCAGGAACGGACCGGCCTCTAATTCTGCATCCTCTAAGCAAGAGGGTAATGCCTCACAACCCACACCAGCCTGGAAACCGATGCAAGGCTGGAACAAGGGGAAGCAGGCCAAGAAGCCTGCCGCTGCTAACAAAACAGCATGAAGGAGTAGCCCCCGATCCGGGACCGGATCTAGTGGGGGGCAGACTCTCTCTCTTTGCTCAGGCTTGGGCAAGAGATGTTCAGGATTTCTGGGCGCTAGAAATAGTTTCTCAAGGTTATCTCCTGGAATTCAAGGAACTACCCCCAAGGGGAAGGTTCCACATGTCTCACTTATCCTCAAACCAAATAAAGAGACAGGCATTCTTACATTGTGTAGAAGACCTGTTAAAGATGGGAGTGATACACCCAGTTCCAATAAAGGAACAAGGAATGGGATTTTATTCCAATCTGTTCGTAGTTCCCAAAAAAGAGGGAACTTTCAGACCAATTTTTGGATTTGAAGATCCTAAACAAATTTCTCAGGGTACCATCGTTCAAGATGGAAACCATTCGAACGATTCTACCCACTATCCAGGAAAGTCAATTTATGACTACCGTGGATCTAAAGGATGCGTACCTACATATTCCTATCCACAAAGAACATCATCAGTTCCTAAGGTTCGCTTTTGTGGACAAGCATTACCAGTTTGTGGCCCTCCCATTCAGGTTAGCCACTGCTCCAAGGATTTTCACAAAGGTGCTAGGGTCCCTTCTAGCGGTTCTAAGACCGAGGGGCATTGCAGTAGTACCTTACTTGGACGACATTCTAATACAAGCGTCGTCCCTGTCAAAAGCAAAGGCTCATACAGACATCGTTCTGGCCTTTCTCAGATCACACGGATGGAAGGTGAACATAGAAAAAAGTTCTCTGTCTCCGTCGACAAGAGTTCCCTTCTTGGGAACAATAATAGATTCCTTAGAAATGAGGATTTTTCTGACAGAGGTCAGAAAATCAAAACTTCTAAGCTCTTGTCAAGTTCTTCATTCTGTTCCTCGTCCTTCCATAGCGCAGTGCATGGAAGTAGTAGGGTTGATGGTTGCAGCAATGGACATAGTTCCTTTTGCACGAATTCATCTAAGACCATTACAACTGTGCATGCTCAAACAGTGGAATGGGGACTATACAGACTTGTCTTCAATGATTCAAGTAGATCAGAAGACCAGAGATTCACTCCGTTGGGGGCTGACCCTGGATCATCTGTCCCAGGGAATGAGCTTCCGCAGACCAGAGTGGGTCATTGTCACGACCGACGCCAGTCTAGTGGGCTGGGGCGCGGTCTGGGAATCCCTGAAAGCTCAGGGGCTATGGTCTCGGGAAGAGTCTTCTTCCGATAAACATTCTGGAACTGAGAGCAATATTCAATGCTCTCAGGGCTTGGCCTCAACTAGCAAAGGCCAGATTCATAAGGTTCCAATCAGACAATATGACGACCGTTGCGTATATCAATCATCAGGGGGATCAAGGAGTTCCCTGGCGATGAAAGAAGTGACCAAAATAATTCAATGGGCGGAGGATCACTCCTGCCACCTGTCTGCGATCCACATCCCAGGTGTGGAAAACTGGGAGGCGGATTTTCTGAGTCGTCAGACATTCCATCCGGGGGAGTGGGAACTCCACCCGGAGATCTTTGCCCAAATAACCCAATTATGGGGCATTCCAGACATAGATCTGATGGCGTCTCGTCAGAACTTCAAGGTTCCTTGCTACGGGTCCAGATCCAGGGATCCCAAGGCGACTCTAGTAGATGCACTAGTAGCACCTTGGACCTGCAACCTAGCTTATGTATTTCCACCGTTTCCTCTCATTCCCAGGCTGGTAGCCAGGATCAATCAGGAGAGGGTCTCGGTGATCTTGATAGCTCCTGCGTGGCCACGCAGGACTTGGTATGCAGACCTGGTGAATATGTCATCGGTTCCACCATGGAAGCTACCTTTGAGACAGGACCTTCTTGTTCAGGGTCCATTCGAACATCCAAATCTGGTCTCCCTCCAGCTGACGGCTTGGAGATTGAACGCTTGATTCTATCGAAGCGTGGGTTTTCAGATTCTGTGATAGATACTCTGGTTCAGGCCAGAAAACCGGTAACTAGAAAGATTTACCATAAAATATGGAAAAGATATATCTGTTGGTGTGAATCCAAAGGATTCCCATGGAATAAGATAAAAATTCCTAAGATTCTCTCCTTTCTACAAGAAGGTTTGGAGAAAGGATTATCTGCAAGTTCTCTAAAGGGACAGATCTCTGCTTTATCTGTCTTACTACACAAAAGACTGGCAGCTGTGCCAGATGTTCAAGCATTTGTTCAGGCTCTGGTTAGGATCAAGCCTGTTTACAGACCTTTGACTCCTCCCTGGAGTCTAAATCTAGTTCTTTCAGTTCTTCAAGGGGTTCCGTTTGAACCTTTACATTCCATAGATATTAAGTTACTATCTTGGAAAGTTTTGTTTTTGGTTGCAATTTCTTCTGCTAGAAGAGTTTCAGAGTTATCTGCTCTGCAGTGTTCTCCGCCCTATCTGGTGTTCCATGCAGATAAGGTGGTTTTGCGTACTAAGCCTGGTTTTCTTCCTAAGGTTGTTTCTAACAAAAATATTAACCAGGAGATAGTTGTACCTTCTTTATGTCCGAATCCAGTTTCAAAGAAGGAACGTTTGTTACACAATTTGGACGTATTCCGTGCTCTAAAATTCTATTTAGAGGCTACAAAAGATTTCAGACAAACATCTTCCTTGTTTGTTGTTTATTCTGGTAAAAGGAGAGGTCAAAAAGCGACTTCTACCTCTCTTTCCTTTTGGCTTAAAAGCATCATCCGATTGGCTTATGAGACTGCCGGACGGCAGCCTCCTGAAAGAATCACAGCTCACTCCACTAGGGCTGTGGCTTCCACATGGGCCTTCAAGAACGAGGCTTCTGTTGACCAGATATGTAAGGCAGCGACTTGGTCTTCACTGCACACTTTTGCCAAATTTTACAAATTTGATACTTTTGCTTCTTCGGAGGCTATTTTTGGGAGAAAGGTTTTGCAAGCTGTGGTGCCTTCCGTTTAGGTAACCTGATTTGCTCCCTCCCTTCATCCGTGTCCTAAAGCTTTGGTATTGGTTCCCACAAGTAAGGATGACGCCGTGGACCGGACACACCAATGTTGGAGAAAACAGAATTTATGCTTACCTGATAAATTACTTTCTCCAACGGTGTGTCCGGTCCACGGCCCGCCCTGGTTTTTTAATCAGGTCTGATGAATTATTTTCTCTAACTACAGTCACCACGGTACCATATGGTTTCTCCTATATATATTTCCTCCTGTCCGTCGGTCGAATGGCTGGGGTGGGCGGAGCCTAGGAGGGACTATATGGCCAGCTTTGCTGGGACTCTTTGCCATTTCCTGTTGGGGAAGAGATATCCCACAAGTAAGGATGACGCTGTGGACCGGACACACCGTTGGAGAAAGTAATTTATCAGGTAAGCATAAATTCTGTTTTTCATATTTTTTTTTACTCTTCAGTTGGTAAAAAAAAAGCAATTGTAAACACATTAAGGGAAAACTATTTTACAGTATACTATACCTTTTAAGAGCGCCACTACTTGTTTAGTGCATCATCAGCTTATGCTTGAGTTTTCCAGCACTTACCCCATTGAAGTCTGTTATATGACAAATTTAGTGCACCTGCCGTATCTGACATCCAGATGGTAGTGCACCCTAAACTATCGCTCAAGAGATCAGTTAAACCATTATAACGTTGGACTATATGAATGCCAATATAGAAGCACTATTGATTTGACTTGAGCAATGTTAACACACAACGCTAATATTTCTTTCATGTAATTAGCAAGAGTCCATGAGCTAGTGACGTATGGGATATACATTCCTACCAGGAGGGGCAAAGTTTCCCAAACCTCAAAATGCCTATAAATACACCCCTCACCACACCCACAAATCAGTTTTACAAACTTTGCCTCCTATGGAGGTGGTGAAGTAAGTTTGTGCTAGATTCTACGTTGATATGCGCTCCGCAGCAGGTTGGAGCCCGGTTTTCCTCTCAGCGTGCAGTGAATGTCAGAGGGATGTGAGGAGAGTATTGCCTATTTGAATTCAATGATCTCCTTCTACGGGGTCTATTTCATAGGTTCTCTGTTATCGGTCGTAGAGATTCATCTCTTACCTCCCTTTTCAGATCGACGATATACTCTTATTTATATACCATTACCTCTGCTGATTTTCGTTTCAGTACTGGTTTGGCTTTCTACAACATGTAGATGAGTGTCCTGGGGTAAGTAAATCTTATTTTCTGTGACACTCTAAGCTATGGTTGGGCACTTTTTTATAAAAGTTCTAAATATATGTATTCAAACATTTATTTGCCTTGACTCAGGATGTTCAACATTCCTTATTTCAGACAGTCAGTTTCATATTTGGGATAATGCATATGAATCAATCAATTTTTTTCTTACCTTAAAAATTTGACTTTTTTCCTGTGGGCTGTTAGGCTCGCGGGGGCTGAAAATGCTTAATTTTATTGCGTCATTCTTGGCGCAGTCATTTTTGACGTTCTTTTGCGCCAAAAGTGTCGGCGTTCCGGATGTGGCGTCATTTTTGGCGCCAAAAGCATTTAGGCGCCAAATAATGTGGGCGTCATTTTTGGCGCTAAAAAAATATGGGCGTCGCTATTGTCTCCACATTATTTAAGTCTCATTTTTTTATTGCTTCTGGTTGCTAGAAGCTTGTTCACTGGCATTTTTTTCCCATTCCTGAAACTGTCATTTAAGGAATTTGATCAATTTTGCTTTATATGTTGTTTTTTCTATTACATATTGCAAGATGTCCCACGTTGAAACTGAGTCAGAAGATACTTCTGGAAAATCGCTACCTGGGGCTGGAGCTACCAAAGCTAAGTGTATCTACTGTAAACTTATGGTATCTGTTCCTCCAGCTGTTGTTTTTACTGTTTTGTCATGACAAACTGTTAATGCAGATAATATTTCCTTTAGTACTGTTACATTACCTGTTGCTGTTCTGTCAACATCTAATACTCAGTGTTCCTGATAACATAAGAGATTTTGTTTCTAAATCCATTAAGAAGGCTATGTCTGTTATTCCTCCTTCTAGTAAACGTAAAAAGTCTTTTAAAACTTCTCATTTTTCAGATGAATTTTTAAATGAACATCATCATTCTGATAATGGTTCTTCTGGTTCAGAGGATTCTGTCTCAGAGGTTGATGCTGATAAATCTTCATATTTATTTAAAATGAAATGTATTCGTTCTTATTTAAAGAAGTCCTAATTGCATTAGAAATTGAGGATTCTGGTCCTCTTGATAAATCTAAACGTTTAGATATGGTTTTTAAATCTCCTGTAGTTATTCCAGAAGTTTTTCCTGTCCCTAGTGCTATTTCTGAAGTAATTTCCAGGGAATGGAATAATTTGGGTAATTCTTTTACTCCTTCTAAACGTTTTAAGCAATTATATCCTGTGCCATCTGACAGATTAGAGTTTTGGGACAAAATCCCTAAAGTTGATGGGGCTGTCTCTACTCTTGTTAAGCGTACTACTATTCCTACGGCAGATGGTACTTCCTTAAGGATCCTTTAGATAGGACAATTGAATCCTTTCTAAGAAAAGCTTACTTGTGTTCAGGTAATCTTCTTAGACCTGCTATATCTTTAGCGGATGTTGCTGCAGCTTCATCTTTTGGTTAGAAGCTTTAGCGCAACAAGTAACAGATCATAATTCTCATAGCATTTTTATTCTTCAACATGCTAATAATTTTATTTGTAATGCCATCTTTGATATCATTAGAGTTGATGTCAGGTATATGTCTCTAGCTATTTTAGCTAGAAGAGCTTTATAGCTTAAGACTTGGAATACTGTTATGTCTTCTAAGTCTACTCTGCTTTCCCTTTCTTTCCAGGGTATTAATCGTTTTCGTTCCTTTTGTCACAACAAGGAACAAAAACCTGATCCTTCATCCTCAGGAGCGGTATCAGTTTGGAAACCATCTCCAGTCTGGGATAAATCCAAGCCTTTTAGAAAATCAAAGCCAGCTCCTAAGTCCACATGAAGGTGCGGCCCTCATTCCAGCTCAGCTGGTAGGGGGCAGATTACGTTTTTTCAAAGGAATTTGGATCAATTCCGTTCACAATCTTTGGTTTCAGAACATTGTTTCAGAAGGGTACAGAATTGGCTTCAAGATAAGGCCTCCTCCTCCTGCAAAGAGATTTTTTTTTTCCCGTGTCCCAGTAAACCCAGCGAAGGCTCAAGCATTTCTGAAATGTGTTTCAGATCTAGAGTTGACTGGAGTAATTTTGCCAGTTCCAGTTCTGGAACAGGGACTGGGGTTTTATTCAAATCTCTTCATTGTACCAAAGAAGGAAAATTCCTTCAGACCAGTTCTGGATCTAAAAATATTGAATCGTTATGTAAGGATACCAACATTCAAAATGGTAACTGTAAGGACTATCCTGCCTTTTGTTCAACAAGGGCATTATATGTCTACTATAGATTTACAGGATGCATATCTGCATATTCCGATTCATCCAGATCACTATCAGTTTCTGGGATTCTCTTTCCTAGACAAGCATTACCAGTTTGTGGCTCTGCCGAATTCAGAGCATACACATTTTAAACAACTTTCTAATTTACTTATATTATCTTATTTGCTTTGTTCTTTTGGTAAATTCTTTTGGTATGCTTTGTTTAAAAGCATACCTAGGAAGGCTTAGGAGCAGCAATGCACTATTGGGAGCTAGCTGCTGATTAGTGACTGCACATAGATGCCTCTTGTCATTGGCTCACTGTGTTCCACTAGCTCCCAGTATAATGCATGTCACTTTAATTGGGTCTATTGTCTCCTGTTTACATAGCTATTCTACAGATAATACATATGTTATTCATATTTTCAGTGTAGGTGGTGGTTTCTACAGGCAAAATAAGCTATTTCAAAATGACAAAATAAAGTTAAAGGTGCTGCTTGCAAACAATTAAATACACTCCAGCAGGTAAAATGGACCTTCGTGAACACATTAAAGTAGGGATCATTTTAGTGTACAACAGGGGTGTCCACACTTTTTTGTGTTGGGATCTACTTTTCAAATGACCGGCTTAACGAGATCTACCCACTAAAAATGGGCCGGCTCCTAAGCTTACATCCCTGCTTTTTCAAATAAAGATTCCAAGAGAATGAAGAAAAATTGATAATAGGAGTAAATTAGAAAGTTATTTAAAATTGCATGTTCTATATCTGAATCATGACAAAAATAAAATGTTTCATATCCCTTTAAGGTTGCATGATTTAGCAACACATAGATGTGCAAAAGCATAAAGATACAACAGATTAATGCTGACAACAAAAGTAGCACTGATTTAAAGGGATACTGAACCCAATTTTTTTTTCTTTCGTTATTCAGATAGAGCATGCAATTTTAAGTAACTTTCTAATTTACTCCTATTATCAATTTTTCTTCGTTATCTTGCTATCCTTATTTGAAAAAGAAGGCATCTAAGCTTTTTTTTTTGTTTAGGACTCTGGACAGCACTTTTTTATTGGTGGATGAATTTATCCACCAATCATCAAGAACAACCCAGGTTGTTCACCAAAAATGGGCCGGCATCTAAACTTACATTCTTGCATTTTAAATAAAGATACCAAGAGAATGAAGAAAATTTGATAATAGGCGTAAATTAGAAAGTTGCTTAAAATTCCATGCTCTATCTGAATCACAAAAGAATTTGGGTTAACAGGATCAACCCCTTGTGCTATCTTACAACACACTGCATTAAAATTACTGCCACTGACCCCCTTTACTTTGCGCCGCGGGCTTGGCCTGATATGACCCATTGAGGCTTACACAAATAAATTTCAATAGCGCGCCATGCAAACCATTTCATACCGGGTCAACACGTTCATTTGCCAGATGTCAGACTTCTTCCTTTAGTATAGCACAGCAGCCTCCGCTTTTACTTTTTCTATAGATTAACACTTACCCTCCTAAATATACTATACCGCCATATCCATTAAGAGAGTACTCACTCAACCATGCTTTTGATAGGCCAATTGTGTTGTCGTTCAAAAATCATCTACATTTATTGGTTGAAATTGATGTCCCTCAAGATCCAATCCTGTAGCCATTTTCATGTCCGACCATCAGACTGTTTAATGACCTGCCCCTTCACACACTGCGGTAGATAAAGCAGTATCCCTAGCAACTATACTCTACTCACGTCCCAGTTTTGAGACTACGTAACTTGATCACATCATTTTGATCACATTGGCCACTATCTACCAGCAGAGCCTTTGAGATCTACTGGTAGATCCCAATCTACCTATTGGGCACCCCTGGTGTACAATGTCCCTTTTATTATATATTATTTATCCATGCATTTTTAGTTTCTCAGTTATGTATAGTAAACTACAGCTTAAAAAAGGGGGCTATGAAAGTGACTGAAAATTAAAGGTACAGTCTACCATAGAATTGTTATTGTTTTAAAAGATAGATAATCCCTTTATTACCCATTCCCCAGTTTTGCATAACCAACACAGTTATATTAATATACTTTTTACCTCTGTGATTACCTTGTATCTAGGAACCTTCTTCCAGCCCTTTGATCACATGACTGTGATTGTTTATTATCTATTGTCTTAAATTTAGCATTGTTTTGTGCTAAATCTTAAATAACCCCCTGTGCCTGAACACAGTGTTAGGGGAGTGGAAATATACATAACTTTGAAATTTGTTATAAAAAAATCTACTACTCATTTGAAGTTCAGACTAAGTGCTATTGCATTGTCTTGTTATCTTGCATTTGTTGATTATGCAAATCTAATGTGTTGATTGGTCCTTTAAAAAAACATGAGATAAGAGGCAGCCCTTTAAGGGCATAGAAATTAGCATATGAGCCTACCTATGTTTAGTTTAAACTAAGAATACCAAGAGAAAAAAGCAAATTAGATGATAAAAGTAAATTGGAATGTTGATTAAAATTAAAAATCCTATCTGAATAATGAAAGTTGAATTTATACTAGACTGTCCCTTTAAGTAACAAACCTAGCACATACAAATTAATATTTTGGCTTTTAAATAGGGGGTATATGTGTGTGTGTGTGTGTGTATATATATATATATATATATATATATATATATATATATATATATATATATATATATATATATATTCTCCAAATAAAGTAGGCACTCTCTGTTTATCTTCACAAACTTTTTACTGTGCAATAAGTGACGTTTCGGGGTTTCACCCCCGTCCTCAGACTTGGTAAGTCTGAGGACGGGGGTGAAACCCCGAAACGTCACTTATTGCATAGTAAAAAGCTTGTGAAGATAAACGGAGAGTGCCTACTTTATTTGGAATATTTGTTTGTTGTTGAGCACCCCGGACTGAGTTGTGAGTGCTAAACCGGATGAAAAATATATATATATATATATATATATATATATATATATATATATATATATATATATATATATATTTCTTCTGTTATGTGTGATCAGTCCACGGGTCATCATTACTTCTGGGATATTATCTGCTCCCCTACAGGAAGTGCAAGAGGATTCACCCAGCAGAGTTGCTATATAGCTCCTCCCCTCTACGTCACCCCCAGTCATTCTCTTGCACCCAAAGACTAGATAGGAGGTGTGAGAGGACTATGGTGATTATACTTAGTTTTTATAACTTCAATCAAAAGTTTGTTATTTTACAATAGCACCGGAGCGTGTTATTACTTCTCTGGCAGAGTTTGAAGAAGAATCTACCAGAGTTTTTTTCTTATGATTTTAACCGGAGTAGTTAAGATCATATTGCTGTTTCTCGGCCATCTGAGGGAGGTAAAAGCTTCAGATCAGGGGACAGCGGGCAGTTGAATCTGCATTGAGGTATGTAGCAGTTTTTATTTTCTGAATGGAATTGATGAGAAAATCCTGCTATACCGTTATAATGACATGTATGTATACTCTACACTTCAGTATTCTGGGGATGGTATTTCACCGGAATTACTCTGTAAAAGTACATTAAGCCTTTTAATAGGTATTTAATTCATGTTAAACGTTTTTGCTGGAATGTAGAATCGTTTGCATTTCTGAGGTACTGAGTGAATAAATATTTGGGCATTATTTTTCCACTTGGCAGTTTGCTTGTTTTGATTATGACAGTTTCGTTTCTCTCTCACTGCTGTGTGTGAGGGGGAGGGGCCGTTTTTGGCGCTCTTTGCTACGCATCAAAGAATTTCCAGTCAGTTACACTTATATTTTCTGCATGATCCGGTTCATCTCTAACAGAACTCAGGGGTCTTCAAACTTCTTTGAAGGGAAGTAGATTCTCTCAGCAGAGCTGTGAGATTTATATAGTGACTGTGTTTTAAAACGTTGCTCTGTGATTTTTATGTTTAAAATTTAATTAGTGTTGCTTTACTAATGGGAACAAACCTTTGCTAACAAGTTGTGTTGTTTTTAAAGAGTGATGCTATAACTGTTTTTCAGTTCATTATTTCAACTGTCATTTGATCGTTTAGTGCTTCTTTGAGGCACAGTACGCTTTTGTTAAATAAGATTGTAACCAAGTTGCATGTTTATTGCTAGTGGGTTAAACATGTCTGATTCAGAGGAAGATACCTGTGTCATTTGTTCCAATGCCAAGGTGGAGCCCAATAGAAATTTATGTACTAACTGTATTGATGCTACTTTAAATAAAAGCCAATCTGTACAAATTGAACAAATTTCACCAAACAGCGAGGGGAGAGTTATGCCGTCTAACTCGCCTCACGTGTCAGTACCTGCGTCTCCCGCCCGGGAGGTGCGTGATATTATGGCGCCTAGTACATCTGGGCAGCCATTACAGATAACATTACAAGATATGGCTACTGTTATGACTGAAGTTTTGGCTAAGTTACCAGAACTAAGAGGCAAGCGTGATCACTCTGGGGTGAGAACAGAGTGCGCTGATAATTCTAGGGCCATGTCTGATACTGCGTCACAGCTTGCAGAGCATGAGGACGGAGAGCTTCATTCTGTAGGTGACGGTTCTGATCCAAGCAGATTGGATTCAGATATTTCAAATTTTAAATTTAAATTGGAAAACCTCCGTGTATTACTAGGGGAGGTCTTAGCGGCTCTTAACGATTGTAACACTGTTGCAATACCAGAGAAAATGTGTAGGTTGGATAAATACTTTGCGGTACCGGCGAGTACTGACGTTTTTCCTATACCTAAGAGATTAACTGAAATTGTTACTAAGGAGTGGGATAGACCCGGTGTGCCGTTCTCACCCCCTCCAATATTTAGAAAGATGTTTCCAATAGACGCCACCACACGGGACTTATGGCAAACGGTCCCTAAGGTGGAGGGAGCAGTTTCTACTTTAGCTAAGCGCACCACTATCCCGGTGGAGGATAGCTGTGCTTTTTCAGATCCTATGGATAAAAAATTAGAGGGTTACCTTAAGAAAATGTTTGTTCAACAAGGTTTGATATTGCAACCCCTTGCATGCATCGCGCCGATTACGGCTGCGGCAGCATTTTGGATTGAGTCTCTGGAAGAGAACCTTAGTTCCGCTACGCTGGACGACATTACGGACAGGCTTAGAGTCCTTAAACTAGCTAATTCATTCGTTTCGGAGGCCGTGGTACATTTAACCAAACTTACGGCTAAGAATTCAGGATTCGCCATTCAGGCACGTAGGGCGCTGTGGCTAAAATCCTGGTCGGCTGATGTAACTTCTAAGTCCAAATTACTTAATATACCTTTCAAGGGGCAAACTTTATTTGGGCCCGGTTTGAAAGAAATTATCGCTGACATTACAGGAGGTAAGGGCCACGCTCTACCTCAGGACAAAGCCAAAGCTAAGGCTAGACAGTCTAATTTTCGTCCCTTTCGGAATTTCAAAGCAGGTGCAGCATCAACTTCCACTGCACCAAAACAGGAAGGAGCTGTTGCTCGTTACAGACAAGGCTGGAAACCTAACCAGTCCTGGAATAAGGGCAAGCAGGCCAGAAAACCTGCTGCTGCCCCTAAGACAGCATGAACCGAGGGCCCCCGATCCGGGACCGGATCTAGTGGGGGGCAGACTCTCTCTCTTCGCCCAGGCTTGGGCAAGAGATGTCCAGGATCCCTGGGCGCTAGAGATCATATCTCAGGGATACCTTCTAGACTTCAAATTATCTCCCCCACGAGGGAGATTTCATCTGTCAAGGTTGTCAACAAACCAAATAAAGAAAGACGCGTTTCTACGCTGTGTACAAGATCTATTATTAATGGGAGTGATCCATCCGGTTCCGCGGTCGGAACAAGGACAAGGGTTTTACTCAAACCTGTTTGTGGTTCCCAAAAAAGAGGGAACTTTCAGGCCAATCTTGGATTTAAAGATCCTAAACAAATTCCTAAGAGTTCCATCGTTCAAAATGGAAACTATTCGGACAATCTTACCCATGATCCAAAGGGGTCAGTACATGACCACAGTGGATTTAAAGGATGCTTACCTTCACATACCGATTCACAAAGATCATTATCGGTATCTAAGGTTTGCCTTCTTAGACAGGCATTACCAGTTTGTAGCTCTTCCATTCGGATTGGCTACGGCTCCAAGAATCTTCACAAAGGTTCTGGGTGCCCTTCTGGCGGTTCTGAGACCGCGAGGAATTTCGGTAGCTCCGTACCTAGACGACATTCTGATACAAGCTTCAAGCTTTCAAACTGCCAAGTCTCATACAGAGTTAGTTCTGGCATTTCTAAGGTCGCATGGATGGAAAGTGAACGAAAAGAAGAGTTCTCTCTTGCCTCTCACAAGGGTTCCATTCTTGGGGACTCTTATAGATTCCGTAGAAATGAAGATTTATCTGACAGAAGACAGATTAACAAAGCTTCTAAATGCATGCCGTGTCCTTCATTCCATTCAACTCCCGTCAGTAGCTCAATGCATGGAGGTGATCGGCTTAATGGTAGCAGCAATGGACATAGTTCCCTTTGCACGCCTACATCTCAGACCGCTGCAATTGTGCATGCTGAGTCAGTGGAATGGGGATTACTCAGATTTGTCCCCCACTCTGAATCTGGATCAAGAGACCAGAAACTCTCTTCTATGGTGGCTTTCTCGGCCACATCTGTCCAGGGGGATGCCTTTCAGCAGGCCGGACTGGACAATTGTAACAACAGACGCCAGCCTTCTAGGTTGGGGCGCTGTCTGGAATTCTCTGAAGGCTCAGGGACAATGGAGTCAGGAGGAAAGTCTCCTGCCAATAAACATTCTGGAATTGAGAGCAGTTCTCAATGCCCTTCTAGCTTGGCCCCAGTTAAAGACTCGGGGGTTCATCAGGTTTCAGTCGGACAACATCACGACTGTAGCTTACATCAACCATCAGGGAGGGACAAGAAGCTCCCTAGCAATGATAGAAGTATCAAAGATAATTCGCTGGGCAGAGTCTCACTCTTGCCACCTGTCAGCAATCCACATCCCGGGAGTGGAGAACTGGGAGGCGGATTTCTTGAGTCGCCAGACTCTTCATCCGGGGGAGTGGGAACTTCATCCGGAGGTCTTTGCCCAAATACTTCGACGTTGGGGCAAACCAGAGATAGATCTCATGGCGTCTCGCCAGAACGCCAAACTTCCTCGCTACGGATCCAGATCCAGGGATCCGGGAGCGGTTCTGATAGATGCTTTGACAGCACCTTGGAACTTCAGGATGGCTTATGTGTTTCCACCCTTCCCGCTGCTTCCTCGATTGATTGCCAAAATCAAACAGGAGAGAGCATCAGTGATTCTAATAGCGCCTGCATGGCCGCGCAGGACTTGGTATGCAGATCTAGTGGACATGTCATCCTGTCCGCCGTGGTCTCTACCTCTAAGACAGGACCTTCTGATTCAGGGTCCATTCAAACATCAAAGTCTAACTTCTCTGAAGCTGACTGCTTGGAAATTGAACGCTTGATTTTATCAAAACGTGGGTTTTCTGAGTCGGTTATTGATACCCTGATACAGGCTAGGAAGCCTGTTACCAGAAAGATTTACCATAAAATATGGCGTAAATACCTATACTGGTGTGAATCCAAAGATTACTCCTGGAGTAAGGTTAGGATTCCTAGGATATTGTCTTTTCTACAAGAAGGTTTAGAAAAGGGTTTATCGGCTAGCTCATTAAAGGGACAGATCTCAGCTCTGTCCATCTTGTTACACAGGCGTCTGTCAGAAAATTCAGACATCCAGGCCTTTTGTCAGGCTTTAGCTAGGATCAAGCCTGTGTTTAAAACTGTTGCTCCGCCATGGAGTTTAAACTTAGTTCTTAACGTTTTACAGGGTGTTCCGTTTGAACCCCTTCATTCCATTGATATAAGATTGTTATCTTGGAAAGTTCTATTTTTAATGGCTATTTCCTCGGCTCGAAGAGTCTCTGAGTTATCAGCCCTACATTGTGATTCTCCTTATCTGATCTTTCACTCAGACAAGGTAGTTCTGCGTACTAAACCTGGGTTCTTACCTAAGGTTGTCTCTAACAGGAATATCAATCAAGAGATTGTTGTTCCCTCCTTGTGTCCAAATCCTTCTTCAAAGAAGGAACGTCTTCTACACAATCTGGATGTAGTTCGTGCCCTCAAGTTCTACTTGCAGGCAACTAAAGATTTTCGCCAAACTTCTTCCCTGTTTGTCGTTTATTCTGGACAGAGGAGAGGTCAAAAAGCTTCTGCTACCTCTCTCTCTTTTTGGCTTCGTAGCATAATACGTTTAGCCTATGAGACTGCTGGACAGCAGCCTCCTGAAAGAATTACAGCTCACTCCACTAGAGCTGTGGCTTCCACTTGGGCCTTTAAGAATGAGGCCTCTGTTGAACAGATTTGCAAGGCTGCAACTTGGTCTTCGCTTCATACTTTTTCCAAATTTTACAAATTTGACACTTTTGCTTCTTCGGAGGCTATTTTTGGGAGAAAGGTTCTTCAGGCAGTGGTTCCTTCTGTATAATGAGCCTGCCTATCCCTCCCGTCATCCGTGTACTTTTGCTTTGGTATTGGTATCCCAGAAGTAATGATGACCCGTGGACTGATCACACATAACAGAAGAAAACATAATTTATGCTTACCTGATAAATTCCTTTCTTCTGTTGTGTGATCAGTCCACGGCCCGCCCTGTTTTTTAAGGCAGGTACATATTTTTTAAATTATAATTCAGTCACCACTACACCCTTGGCTTCTCCTTTCTCGTTGGTCTTTGGTCGAATGACTGGAGGTGACGTAGAGGGGAGGAGCTATATAGCAACTCTGCTGGGTGAATCCTCTTGCACTTCCTGTAGGGGAGCAGATAATATCCCAGAAGTAATGATGACCCGTGGACTGATCACACAACAGAAGAAAGGAATTTATCAGGTAAGCATAAATTATGTTATATATTGTTTTCATTTTGTAAATGAGGTTCCTGAAGTCCCCCATGAAAAGTGAATGACTGTCTAGTAGTCTGTAGGAGAGGCCACTACAGACGAGATATAGCTGAACTGCTTTTAGTAAGGGACTGTGGGTCTTCTCAGTCCAATTCAGTCATATTCTTATTATGAAAATTTCTCACTCACAATGCTAATGTTTGCAAACTGAGGTGAGTGAAATTTTACTTTCTCTTGTAAGGTGTATCCAGTCCACGGATTCATCCTTTACTTGTGGGATATTCTCCTTCCTAACAGGAAGTGGCAAAGAGAGCACACAGCAGAGCTGTCCATATAGTTCCCCCTCTAGCTCCACCCCCCAGTCATTCTCTTTGCCGGCTCTAAGCAATAGGGTCTTTCTCAGAAGGGTAAAGTGAATGTGGTGTTAGATTTGTAGTTTACTTAAGAAAATTTTTGTTGATCAAGGTTTTCTTCTCCAACCTATAGCGTGCATTTTTCCTGTAACTACTGCAGCTGCTTTCTGGTTCGAGGCGCTGGAAGATGCGCTCCAGACGGAGACCTCATATGAGGATATTATGGACAGAATTAAGGCTCTTAAGCTGGCTAATTCTTTTATCACAGATGCTGCTTTCCAACTAGCTAAGTTAGCAGCAAAGAATTCAGGTTTTGCCATTCTGGCGCGCAGGGCGCTATGGCTCAAGTCTTGGTTGGCCGATGTGTCGTCAAAATCCAAATTGCTGAACATCCCTTTCAAAGGAAAGACCCTTTTCGGGCCTGAATTGAAAGAGATTATCTCAGAAATCACTGGGGGAAAAGGCCATGCTCTCCCTCAGGACAAATCCTTTAAGACAAAGAACAAACAAAATAATTTTCGTTCCTTTCGAAATTTCAGGAGCGGTCTCTCTTCATCCTCCCCTGCTGTGAAGCAAGAGGGTAACACTTCACAACCCAGGGCAGCCTGGAAACCTTACCAGGGCTGGAACAAGGGTAAACAGGCCAAGAAGCCTGCAGCTGCCCCCAAGACAGCATGAAGGGGTAGCCCCCGATCCGGGACCGGATCTAGTAGGGGGCAGACTCTCTCTCTTCGCTCAGGCCTGGGCAAGAGACGTACACGATCCCTGGGCCTTTAGAGATTGTATCCTAGGGATATCTTCTAGAATTCAAGAACTTCCCTCCAAGGGGAAGGTTCCATATTTCTCGTCTGTCTACAGACACGACAAAGAAAGAGGCGTTCTTACGCTGTGTAGAAGACCTACATACAATGGGAGTGATCCACCCAGTTCCAACTGCGGAACAAGGGCTGGGGTTTTACTCAAACCTGTTTGTGGTTCCCAAAAAAGAAGGAACTTTCAGACCAATCCTGGATCTCAAAATTCTAAACAAATTCCTCAGAGTCCCATCATTCAAGATGGAGACCATTCGGACAATCTTACCAATGATCCAGGAGGGTCAATATATGACTACCGTGGATCTAAAGGATGCGTATTTACACATTCCTATCCACAAAGATCATCACCAGTTTCTCAGGTTCGCTTTTCTGGACAAGCATTATCAGTTTGTGGCTCTCCCTTTCGGGTTGGCCACTGCTCCCAGAATTTTCACAAAGGTGCTAGGGTCCCTCCTGGCGGTGCTAAGGCTGCGGGACATAGCAGTGGCGCCTTATCTAGACGACATTTTAATTCAGGCGTCGACTTTCCAAAGAGCCAAGTCTCACACAGAAATTGTAGTGGCCTTTCTGAGGTCTCACGGGTGGAAGGTGAACATCAAAAAGAGTTCTCTCTCCCCCCTCACAAGAGTTCCCTTCCTAGGAACACTAATAGACTCGGTAGGAATGAAAATATTTCTGACGGAGGTCAGAAAGTTAAAACTCTTAACTACTTGCCGAGCTCTTCATTCCATTCCTCGGCCATCTGTAGCTCAGTGCATGGAGACAATCGGATTAATGGTAGCGGCAATGGACATTGTCCCTTTTGCACAGATACACCTCAGACCACTGCAACTATGCATGCTCAAACAGTGGAATGGGGATTATGCAGATTTGTCTCCTCAAATACAGTTGGATCAGGGGACCAGAGATTATCTTCTCTGGTGGTTGTCTCAGGATCACCTGGCTCAGGGAATGTGTTTCTGCAGAGAAAAAGGGATTAAGACCTCAGCGCTGATATCACAAAGCTGCTGTATATTTTAAGGAGCCCCTATGTCCTTAAAAAACAAACACTTCTAAAAACAATATAACCACTAAGTAAGCAGATACCCTGCTAACTAGTAATTAACACAGCTGCGCTATTCAAATAGCTAAATGTGTGCAGTACCAATAGGGAGATGTTACTACTACGTCTAATTTAACTATGGTGAAACAGACTGCGGTAAATATCTCCAAACGATAAACAATTGGCTAAAATATGTAAAGCAAAATAAATGACAATTTTTATCATCAAATGTTTGATTCATAAAAACACAATAAATCACAATTCAAATCATAAAAACACAATAAATCACAGTTAATCACAATATCACATTAAATCAGTGCTATAGCAGTAAAAAAACATAACATATGTCAAAAGATGAATCGTTTGTTGAAAGACAATTGTTTTCCTCAAAAATACCGTCTTTCACAATAAAATATAAGTCTTTTGAGTCATAGAAAAGTCTTTTAGATAGAATGACAATGTTAGTTATATTTGCAAAGCTGATGGTTCAGTTAGCGTAGTTGTTATTTCAAAGAAGCCATGCAAAGCTGTATTGGACGAAAAGAAGGATGGAAAATCCTTTTACAAGCAAGAAAGTGAATATGGCAAAGGTGCACTTTTTTACTTACACCAGAAGCCAGTGATCCGTTTTTGAAGCTGATTCCCAGATGCCGCCAGTTTGTTCAGCGTCTTCCGACAATCACGGATTGAGCTTGAGAAAGGCTGTTGGACAGCCGAAACGCGTTGCTCTGTACTGTGTCCAGCTTAGGCTTCCGTAGCTGCAACGTCTGTGTGAGCGTGAAAGACTCTAGGAGTGTGAACAGAATACCCTCCGTGATTGTCGGAAGACGCTGAACAAACTGGCGGCATCTGGGAAGCAGCTTCAAAAACGGATCACTGGCTTCTGGTGTAAGTAAAAAAGTGCACCTTTGCCATATTCACTTTCTTGCTTGTAAAAGGATTTTCCATCCTTCTTTTCGTCCAATACAGCGTTGCATGGCTTCTTTGAAATAACAACTACGCTAACTGAACCATCAGCTAACTCACTTTGGAAATATAACTAACATTGTCATTCTATCTAAAAGACTTTTCTATGACTCAAAAGACTTATATTTTATTGGGAAAGACGGTATTTTCGAGGAAAACAATTGTCTTTCAACAAACGATTCATCCTATTGTCTCTTTTTGACATGTTATGTTTTTATGTTTTTTACTGCTATAGCACTAATTTATTGTGATTAACTGTCATTTATTGTGTTTTTATGATTTGAATTGTGATTTATTGTGTTTTTATGATTCAAACATTTGATGATAAAAAAATTGTCATTTATTTTGCTTTACATATTTTAGCCAATTGTTTATTGTTTGGAGATATTTACCAGAGTCTGTTTCATCATAGTTAAATTAGACGTAGTAGTAACATCTCCCTATTGGTACTGCACTCATTTAGCTATTTGAATAGCGCAGCTGTGTTAATTACTAGTTAGCAGGGTATCTGCTTACTTAGTGGTTATATTGTTTTTAGAAATGTGTTTCCGCAGACCAGAGTGGATCATTGTAACGGCCGACGCCAGTCTGTTGGGCTGGGGTGCTGTCTGGGACTCCCTGAAAGCTCAGGGCTTATGGTCTCGGGAAGAAGCTCTTCTCCCGATAAACATTCTGGAACTGAGGGCGATATTCAAAGCTCTTCAGCCATGGCCTCAGCTAGCTGCGGCCAAAGTCATCAGATTTCAGTCGGACAACATCACTACTGTAGCTTACATCAACCATCAAGGGGGAACAAGGAGTTCCCTAGCAATGATGGAAGTAACAAAAATAATCAGGTGGGCGGAGGATCACTCTTGCCACCTCTCAGCAATTCACATCCCAGGAGTAGACAACTGGGAAGCGGATTTTCTAAGTCGTCAGACTTTTCATCCGGGGGAGTGGGAACTCCACCCGGAGGTATTTGCCCAGCTGACTCTGCTATGGGGCACTCCAGAATTGGATCTAATGGCATCCCGTCAGAATGCCAAACTTACTCTTTACGGGTCCAGGTCCTGGGATCCCCAGGCGGTGTTGATAGATGCTCTAGCAGCGCCTTGGTCCTTCAATCTGGCCTATGTGTTTCCACTGTTTCCTCTCCTTCCTCGTCTGGTTGCCAGAATCAAGCAGGAGAGGGCGTCGGTGATTCTAATAGCGCCTGCGTGGCCACGCAGGACTTGGTATGCAGACCTAGTGGACATGTCATCCGTTCCACCATGGACTCTGCCAATGAGGCAGGACCTTCTACTTCAAGGTCCTTTCAAACATCCAAATCTAATTTCTCTGCGTCTGACTGCTTGGAGATTGAACGCCTAATTCTATCTAAGCGTGGTTTCTCTGAGTCGGTTATCGATACCCTGATTCAGGCTAGAAAGCCTGTCACCAGGAAAATCTACCATAAGATTTGGCGAAAATATCTTTGTTGGTGCGAATCCAAGGGTTACTCATGGAGTAAGATTAGGATTCCCAGGATATTGTCCTTTCTCCAAGAAGGATTGGAGAAAGGATTATCAGCTAGTTCCTTAAAAGGACAGATATCTGCTTTGTCTATTCTTTTACACAAACGTCTGGCAGAGGTACCAGACGTTCAAGCATTTAGTCAGGCTTTAGTCAGAATCAAGCCTGTTTATAGACCTGTGGCTCCGCCATGGAGTCTGAATTTAGTTCTTTCAGTTCTGCAAGGGGTTCCGTTTGAACCTTTACATTCCATAGATATTAAACTTTTATCTTGGAAAGTTTTGTTTCTAGTAGCTATCTATTCTGCTCGAAGAGTTTCAGAGTTATCTGCTTTGCAGTGTGACTCGCCTTATTTGGTGTTCCACGCAGATAAGGTAGTTTTGCGTACCAAACCCGGTTTTCTTCCTAAGGTTGTGTCTAATAAGAATATTAATCAGGAAATTGTTGTTCCTTCTCTGTGTCCTAATCCTTCTTCGAAGAAGGAACGTCTGTTACACAATCTTGATGTGGTTCGTGCTTTAAAGTTCTATTTACAAGCAACTAAGGATTTCAGACAAACAACTTCATTGTTTGTCATCTATTCTGGTAAGAGGAGAGGTCAGAAGGCGACTTCTACCTCTTTCCTTTTGGCTGAAAAGCATCATCTGTCTGGCCTATGAGACTGCTGGCCAGCAGCCTCCTGAAACAATTACTGCTCATTCTACCAGAGCAGTGGCTTCCACATGGGCTTTTAAAAATGAGGTTTCTGTTGAACAGATTTGTAAGGCAGCGACTTAGTCTTCGCTGCATACTTTTTCCAAATTTTACATATTCGATACTTTTGCTTCTTCGGAGGCTATTTTTGGGAGGAAGGTTTTACAATCAGTGGTGCCTTCCGTTTAAGGTACCTGTCTTGTTCCCTCCCTTCATCCGTGTCCTAAAGCTTTGGTATTGGTATCCCACAAGTAAAAGATGAATCCGTGGACTGGATACACCTTACAAGAGAAAACAGAATTTATGCTTACCTGATAAATTTCTTTCTCTTGTGGTGTATCCAGTCCACGGCCCGTCAGGTAGATTTTTTTGTTTAAGCTACAGTCACCACTGCACCCTATGGTTTCTCCTTTTTCTTCCTAACCTCTGGTTGAATGACTGGGGGGTGGAGCTAGAGGGGGAGCTATATGGACAGCTCTGCTGTGTGCTCTCTTTGCCACTTCCTGTTATGAAGGAGAATATCCCACGAGTAAAGGATGAATCCGTGGACTGGATACACCACAAGAGAAAGTAATTTATCAGGTAAGCATAAATTCTGTTTTTTACACCTTTGATTGTTTCCCATATCATTGTATAGGGAAGTCGATCTTGAAAACTTGTGCTATAATTTTAGCTGTCTAGATAACTATAGTTACAACAGTGCAGCACTTAATCGGCTGAATTAGCCACACCTCTAAATCTGATGATTATTGGGAGTAGGTTTAGGAACCTCATATACATTCTGTACATTCTCTACATCAGAACCAAACTTCTTATTTCAAATGCTCTGTTTTTTTCCTCAAAAATGCTATATTAACTTTTATGTCCATTTAAAGAAAGTTAACCCTTTAGAATATAATAATACTAGATGGCTTTGATTTTCCCAGATATATACCACTTCTGTATACAGACCTTCTGTTCGCTTGTATTTTTTTCAGATCTGGATATGGCAATTGCATACTGGAATTTAGTATTGTCTGGAAGGTTCAAATTTTTAGATCTCTGGAATAAGTTTTTGCTGGTAAGTTTGTTGGACTGGTAGGTACTTGTGTGTTCGATCTTTTTTATCAGGAAGAAAGTAAGTCAAAATATAGAAGCCTTTGGAAAGGTTACTACCCTATTAAAGGGATGCATAACTGTTGTTTTAAGTATATGGGTACATTTAAGAAGCTTTAGAAATATCTTTCTAACAGTCAGATTTATTAACTTTATTGTTGTTCAGCAAAATTCCATGAAGCGGTAGAGTGTTGATGGGTGCACTCAGTAGTACTGCAGTCAGCTTGTGCCAGGGTTCCAGACTCTGACTTTTTTAATACCTACATTTAAACCCTATTGTAAGTCAAATTTTCAGTGAGTGACCCACACAAATTATATACTGTAATCAGAATTTCATTATAAATAAACCTAGAGCTATGTTTTAATAAGTATGTAAAGATGCAAAATGCGGAACTGGACATTCATATAATATATTAAGCAGCACCTTTATATTTACTGAATATCCTGCAAACAAAGGTGAACAAAAAGCAACAGTTAACTTACAGAAAATTAGTCAATATAATAAGTAGTGCCTCTTGAGTAAGGAGGAAGGGTTGGCAGATAATAATAGCAGTAATAATTGTTAAAAGAACAGTCGACACCAGAATTTTTGTTGTTTAAAAAGATAGATAATCCCTTTATTACCTATTCCCCAGTTTTGCATAATGAACACAGTTATAGAAATACACTTTTTACCTCTGTGATTACCTTGTATCTAAGCCTCTGCAAACTGCCCCCTTATTTCAGTTCTTTTGACAGACTTGCATTTTAGTCAATCAGTGCTGACTCTTGGGTAACTTTGCGTGTGTGAGGTCAATGTTATCTATATGACACACATGAACTAATGCCTTCTAGTGGTGAAAAGCTGTCAAAATGCATTCAGATTAGAGGCGGCTTTCAGGGTCTAAGAGATTAGCATATGAGCCTACCTAAGTTTAGCTTTCAACTAAGAATACCAAGAGAACAAAGCAAAATTGGTTATAAAAGTAAATTGGATAGTTGTTTAAAATTACATGCCCTATCTGAATCATGAAAGTTTATTTTTGACTTGACTGTCCCTTTAAGTGAGTATTTTACTTGGTCTGGTGTGCTAATGTGGCCACCTAGTGGCTGTAACATGAAAATGCTTTCCAATAAGTCATCTAAAGTAACATTCAAATAAACAGCTGAAAGTCAGTAGTTGTAGATACATTTAATTTTATGAAGTAAGGTTTTGCTTAAAACTTAAATAATAAAGTGCAGATATAGATTGTGCAGTCATGCTTCTTTATATGAAGGAGTAAACAGGTCATCTCCTGAATCATAAATTATATACAGGCACTTTGAATATATAGTAATCTGAACTCTCACGTACGGCTTCGGCCGCTAGCAACCAAATGTGTATATTTTTTGCTTTGATTTTTGTAAATAATATTGAAAATGGCCAAGAGACCATTGCTGTTACCTTACTAAATTAACATCAAGGCTGTGAAATTGGGGCCCATGTATGCTTTGGGAGTTATAATGTAGATTAGAAAGGCCCCATTGTGCAGTACAGAAATAAAAGCACTATCATGTTTGCAAGGTGTTCAGTGATCATCTGAATTTATAGACAATTTCTTTTTTATTATTATTATTATTATTATTATTTTTTTACTTCTTAATATGAGGAGAGTCCACGGCATCATTCCTTACTGTTGGGAAATACTGAACCTGGCCACCATGGGGGGGGCAAAGACACCCCAGCCAAAGGCTTAAATACTCCCCCTACTTCCCTCATATCCCAGTCATTCTTTGCCTTTCGTCACAGGAGGTTGGCAGAGAAGTGTCAGAAGATTTGGAGTAGTTCCTTATAAAGGTTATCTACCCTTTGAAATGGGACTGGAGTTTTAAGTAGTCTTGTCAGCCTCTCAGTGAGAGCATTGATAAATGTTAAAGTCTGGAGATGCAGGGAAAGTCTTTCTGCGAACGCATCCAGACTCATATTAACAGCTCCTAAGCAATCAGTGTTGATGAGTTTTGCTGTCTGCTTCCATCACTCAAGTCCATGTCAGGAGCGATGCTACAAGACTGTCAAACTTGAGAGACTGTGTTTCTGTTCCACGGCATAGATTCTGGTAAGATTGTTTATTTTTTGTTTTTTTACACATATGATAACGCAAGAAGACAGGGTCACAGTGTGGCTCCTTTTATCTGTATGGAATCAAGGGTTAATATCTCCGGAGGGGGATTATTGAAGAGTGGGGATTAATCACATGTTTATTTGATTATGCTGCGACATGTGTGAGATGAGGCTCAGGCAGATGTTGGAATCTACATGGTTTTTACTTTTGTTTTGGGGAGCTTCGCAGCCTGAAAGGCTTGGCGCTTTTTTTTGCTATTGTAGCAGGGGCAGTCCTGCATGCGCACCACGTGACCGGGTATGGTCACACTTATTTCCTCTTTACTGACCGTGCGGTTTACCGGAGAAGAAGCAGTTTCTCTGTTTGTATAAACTTGCTGAACACACTAGGTGTCAACTCTAGGGGGCGCAGTGATAAAATACCTGCATATATTATATAATATATAATATGTTATGTAATAGGTGACTATATAGGTTTCTTATAATAGATACCACTAACCTAGGAACAGAGAAGAAATGAATTGATCCACAATTCACACTATGGGCTATATATTACAAATATTGTTACACATAAAGCTTGTATTAAAAGACAATAAGATGATATATATCACACACAGTAGAGGTGAGAATATTGTCTCTTATCTGTTCACGATGACAGTCTTTAAATGGATCCAAAGGTATATACATCCTCTTAATATTAAGATTCCTCCTGTGTTGAGCAGATAATGGATCCTGTATTTCTCACACCCAGTCTGGAGTCAGCTCTTTGCCAAACCAACAGTAGGGATACAAATTTCTCCAACATTGGTGTGTCCGGTCCACGGCGTCATCCATAACTTGTGGGAATATTCTCTTCCCCAACAGGAAATGGCAAAGAGCACAGCAAAAGCTGTCCATATAGTCCCTCCTAGGCTCCGCCCACCCCAGTCATTCTCTTTGCCGTTGCACAGGCAGCATCTCCACGGAGATGGTGAAGAGTATGTGGTGTTTAGTTGTAGTTTTTTTATTCTACTATCAAGAGTTTGTTATTTTAAAATAGTGCTGGTATGTACTATTTACTCTGAAACAGAAAAGGATGAAGAGTTCTGTTTGTGAGAGGAGTATGATTTTAGCAGCAGTAACTAAAATCGTTTGCTGTTTCCACATAGGACTGTTGAGATGAGATAACTTCAGTTGGGGGAAACAGCAGACTTCTCTGCTTAAGGTATGACTAGCCATATTTCTAACAAGACTGTGTAATGCTGGAAGGCTGTCATTTTTCCCCTCATGGGGACCGGTAAGCCATTTTCTTAGTCTCAAACAGAATAAAGGGCTTAATATGGGCTATAAAACTGGTAGACACTTTTATGGGCTAGATCGATGGCTTTATTTGGGCATTTTATACAGCTTGAGGTTGAAATTCACACTTTATAACTTTGGGGAACGTTATTTTCACGGCAGGCACTGGCTTAGACACCTTCCCAGTCAGGAAGGGCCTTATTGTAGTAGGCAGAGCCTCATTTTCGCGCCATTATTACGCAGTTACTTTTGAGAGCAGGACATGCAGCTGCATGTGTATGGGTCTGGAAGTAGTTGAAAAGATCCCTAGAAGGCTTCATCTGGTATCGTATACCCCCCTGGGTTTGGTAAAGTCGCAGCAAAGGCTGTAGCTGGGACTGTAGAGGGGTTAAAACTATAAACGGCTCCGGTTTTGTCATTTTAAGGGTTAAAGGTCTGCAATGGGGTGCAATGCTTTGAATGCTTTAAGACACTGTGGTGAAAATTTGGTTAAAATTGAACAATTCCTTCATAGTTTTTCACATATTCAGTAAAAAAGTGTGCCCTGTTTAAAATTAAAGAGACAGTAACGGTTTTATTTTAAAAAGTTTTTTTGTACTTTATTGACAAGTTTAAGCCTGTTTAACATGTCTGTGCCTTCAGATAAACTATGTTCTGTATGTATGGAAGCCAATGTGTCTCCCCCTTCAAAATTGTGTGATAATTGTGCCATAGCGTCCAAACAAAGTAAGGACAGTACTGCCACAGATAGTAAAGTTGCCCAAGATGATTCATCTGATGAAGGGAGTAGACATAGTTCTACATCATCTCCTTGTGTGTCTACACCATTTTTGCCCACGCAGGAGGCCCCTAGTACTTCTAGCGCACCAATGCTTGTTACTATGCAACAATTGACGGCAGTAATGGATAACTCCATAGCAAATATTTTATCCAAAATGCCTGCATTTCAGAGAAAGCGCGATTGCTCTGTTTTAAACACTGTAGAGCAGGAGGGCGCTGAGGATAATTACTCTGTCATACCCTCACACCAATCTGAAGTGGCCATGAGGGAGGTTTTGTCAGATGGGGAAATTTCTGATTCAGGTAGAATTTCTCAACAGGCAGAACCTGATGTTGTGACATTTAAATTGGAGCATCTCCGCGCACTGCTTAAGGAGGTGCTATCTACTCTGGATGATTGTGACAACCTGGTCATTCCAGAAAAATTGTGTAAGATGGACAAGTTCCTAGAGGTTCCGGTGCACCCCGACGCTTTTCCTATACCCAAGCGGGTGGCGGACATAGTGAATAAGGAGTGGGAGAAGCCCGGCATACCTTTTGTACCCCCTCCTATATTTAAGAAATTATTTCCTATGGTCGACCCCAGAAAGGACTTATCGCAGACAGTCCCTAAGGTCAAGGGGGCAGTTTCTACACTAGCTAAGCGCACTACTATTCCTATCGAGGATAATTGTGCTTTCAAAGATCCTATGGATAAAAAATTGGAAGGTTTGCTTAAAAAGATTTTTGTACAGCAAGGTTACCTCCTGCAACCTATTTTGTGCATTATTCCTGTCACTACAGCAGCGTGGTTCTGGTTCGAGGAACTAGAAAAGTCGCTCAGTAGAGAGACTCCGTATGAGTAGGTTATGGACAGAATTCACGCACTTAAATTAGCTAATTCCTTTATTTTAGATGCCGCTTTGCAGTTAGCTAGATTAGCGGCGAAAAATTCAGGGTCTGCAATTGTGACGCGCAGAGCGCTCTGGCTAAAGTCTTGGTCAGCGGATGTATCTTCCAAGACAAAATTGCTTAATATCCCTTTCAAGGGTAAAACCCTTTTTGGGCCAGAATTGAAAGAGATTATCTCAGACATTACTGGGGGTAAGGGCCACGCCCTCCCACAAGATAGGCCTTTCAAGGCCAAGAATAAGTCTAATTTTCGTTCCTTTCGCAATTTCAGGAACGGACCGGCCTCCAACTCTGCAGCCTCTAGACAAGAGGGTAATGCTTCACAAACCAAACCAGCTTGGAAACCGATGCAAGGCTGGAACAAGGGTAAGCAGGCCAAGAAGCCTGCTGCTGCTACCAAAACAGCATTAAGGAGTAGCCCCCGATCCGGGACCGGCTTTAGTAGGGGGCAGACTCTCTCTCTTCGCTCAGGCTTGGGCAAGAGATGTTCAGGATCCCTGGGCACTAGAAATAGTTTCTCAGGGTTTTCTTCTAGAATTCAAGGAACTACCCCCAAGGGGAAGGTTCCACATGTCTCACTTATCTTCAAACCAAATAAAGAGACAGGCATTCTTACATTGTGTAGAAGACCTGTTAAAAATGGGAGTGATACACCCAGTTCCAACCGTGGAACAAGGAATGGGGTTTTACACAAATCTGTTTGTAGTTCCCAAAAAAGAGGGAACTTTCAGACATTTTCTGGATTTAAAGATCCTAAACAAGTTTCTCAGAGTGCCATCGTTCAAAATGGAAACTATTCGAACGATTTACCTACAATCCAGGAGGGTCAATTTATGACTACCGTGGATCTAAAGGATGCGTATCTACATATTCCTATCCACAAAGATCATCATCAGTTCCTAAGGTTCACCTTTCTGGACAAACATTACCAGTTTGTGGCTCTCCCATTCGGGCTAGCCACTGCTCCAAGGATTTTCACAAAGGTACTCGGGTCCCTTCTAGCGGTTCTAAGACCGAGGGGCATTGCAGTGGCACCTTACTTGGACGACATTCTGATACAAGCGTCGTCTCTTGCAAAGGCTCACACAGACATCGTTCTAGCCTTTCTCAGATCTCACGGATGGAAAGTGAACATAGAAAAAAGTTCCCTGTCTCTGTCGACAAGAGTTCCTTTCTTGGGGACAATAATAGATTCTTTAGAAATGAAGATTTTCCTGACAGATGTCAGAAAGTCAAAACTTCTAAACGCTTGTCAAGTTCTTCACTCTGTTCCTCGACCTTCCATAGCTCAGTGCATGGAAGTAGTAGGGTTGATGGTCGCAGCAATGGACATAGTTCCTTTTGCGCGAATTCATCTAAGACCATTACAACTGTGCATGCTGAAACAGTGGAATGGGGACTATACAGACTTGTCTCCAGTGATTCAAGTAGATCAGAAGACCAGAGACTCACTCCGTTGGTGGCTAACCCAGGATCACTTGTCCCAGGGAATGAGTTTCCGCAGACCAGAGTGGGTCATCGTCACGACCGACGCCAGTCTAGTGGGCTGGGGCGCGGTCTGGGACTCCCTGAAAGCTCAGGGGCTATGGTCTCGGGAAGAGTCTCTTCTCCCGATAAACATTCTGGAACAGAGCGATATTCAATACTCTCAGGGCTTGGCCTCAACTAGCAAAGGCCAGATTCATAAGATTCCAATCAGACAACATGACGACTGTTGCTTACATCAACCATCAGGGGGGAACAAGGAGTTCCCTGGCGATGAGAGAAGTGACCAAAATCATAAAATGGGCGGAGGATCACTCCTGCCACCTATCTGCGATCCACATCCCAGGAGTGGAAAACTGGGAGGCGGATTATCTGAGTCGTCAGACATTCCATCCGGGGGAGTGGGAACTCCACCCGGAGATATTTGCCCAGTTGACTCAACTATGGGGCATTCCAGACATGGATCTAATGGCGTCTCGTCAGAACTTCAAGGTTCCCTGCTACGGGTCCAGATCCAGGGATCCCAAGGTGACTCTAGTGGATGCATTAGTAGCGCCTTGGACCTTCAACCTAGCTTATGTGTTTCCACCGTTTCCTCTCATTCCCAGGCTGGTAGCCAGGATCAAGCAGGAGAGGGCTTCGGTGATCTTGATAGCTCCTGCATGGCCACGCAGGACTTGGTATGCAGACCTGGTGAATATGTCATCGGCTCCACCATGGAAGCTACCTTTGAGACAGGATCTTCTAGTACAAGGTCCATTCGAACATCCAAATCTAGTTTCCCTCCAGCTAGCGGCTTGGAAATTGAACGCTTGATTTTATCTAAGCGTGGGTTTTCGGATTCTGTAATAGATACTCTGGTACAAGCCAGAAAACCTGTAACTAGAAAAATTTACCATAAAATATGGAAAAGATAAAAGGGATTCTCATGGAGTAAGATCAAAATTCCTAGGATCCTTTCCTTTCTCCAAGAAGGTTTGGATAAGGGATTATCAGCAAGTTCTCTAAAGGGACAGATTTCTGCTTTATCTGTCTTATTACACAAACGATTGGCAGCTGTGCCTGATGTTCAAGCTTTTGGTCAGGCTTTGGTCAGGATCAAGCCTGTTTACAGACCTTTGACTCCTCCCTGGAGTCTGAATTTAGTTATTTCAGTTCTTCAAGGGGTTCCGTTTGAACCTCTACATTCCATAGATATCAAGATGTTATCTTGGAAAGTTCTGTTTTTGGTTGCTATTTCTCTTGTTAAGTGTAGTCAGTCCACGGGTCATCCATTACTTATGGAATATATCTCTTCCTAACAGGAAGCTGCAAGAGGATCACCCAAGCAGAGCTGCTATATAGCTCCTCCCCTCACATGTCATATTCAGTCATTCTCTTGAAGCCTAACTAAAGATAGGTCGATTTGAGAGGTCTGTGGTGTTTTTTAACTTAGTTTATTTCTTCAATCAAAAGTTTATTTTAAATGGCACCGGAGTGTGCTGTTTGTTCTCAGGCAGCATTAGAAGAAGAATCTGCCTGCGTTTTCTATGATCTTAGCAGACGTAACTAAGATCCACTGGCTGTTCTCATCTGAGGAGTGAGGTAACTTCAGAAAAGGGGAATAGCACGCAGGGCCCCCCTGCAAATGAGGTATGTGCAGTAAATTATTTTTTTGAGGAATGGAATTGACTGAGAAAATACTGCTGATACCAATGTAACGTAAGTTCAGCCTTAAATGCAGTGATAGCGACTGGTATTAGGCTGATGAGTGTGTGTACACTGAATGTATTTTTCTAAGGAATGGAATTGACTCTGAAAATACTGTTAATACTGAAATAATGTATGAGCCTTAACTGCAGTAAAAGCGACTGGTAGCAGGCTTATTAATAACACTTCATAACTTTTCAAATGTATGTTTAAAACGTTTACTGGCATGTTAATCGTTTTTTGTGAGGTACTTGGTGATAAAACTTATTGGGGCATGATTTTTACCACATGGCCATCTTTGTTTTCTGCATAGAAACAGTTATCTGAGCTTCCCCACTGTTGTAATATGAGTGGGAGGGGCCTATTTTAGCGCTTTTTTGCGCAGTAAGAATTCAGTCACAATCTGTCTACTTCATCCTCCATGATCCAGATCGTCTCTAGAGAGCTCAGGGGTCTTCAAAATTCATTTTGAGGGAGGTAATCAGTCACAGCAGACCTGTGACAGTGTGTTTTGACTGTGATAAAAACGTTAATTATTAAATTGTTATCCGTTTTTGGGTATTAAGGGGTTAATCATCCATTTGTTGGTGGGTGCAATCCTTTGCTAACTTAATACATTTACTGTGAAAAATTGGTTGCTATAACTATTTTGGTTCATTGTTATTTCAACTGTGACAGCTTTTTGTGCTTCTTAAAGGCACAGTAGCGTTTTTTATATTGCTTGTAAATTTATTTAGAAAAGTATTTCCAAGCTTGCTAGTCTCATTGCTAGTCTGTTTAAACATGTCTGACACAGATGAATCTCTTTGTTCACTATGTTTAAAGGCCAATGTGGAGCCCAATAGAAATTTGTGTACTAATTGCATTGATGTTACTTTAAATAAAAGTCAATCTTTACATGTAAAGAAATTATCACCAGACAACGAGGGGGAAGTTATGCCGACTAACTCTCCTCACGTGTCAGTACCTTCGCCTCCCGCTCAGGAGGTGCGTGATTTTGTGGCGCCAAGTACATCAGGGAGGCCCTTACAAATCACTTTGCAAGACATGGCTACTGTTATGACAGAAGTATTATCTAAATTGCCAGAATTAAGAGGTAAGCGCGATAGCTCTGGGTTAAGGACAGAGCGCGCGGATGAGGTGAGAGCCATGTCAGATACTGCGTCACAGTTTGCAGAACATGAAGACGGAGAGCTTCATTCTGTGGGTGACGGATCTGATCAAGGGAGACTGGATTCAGAGATTTCTAATTTTAAATTTAAGCTTGAGAACCTCCGCATATTGCTAGGGGAGGTATTAGCGGCTCTGAATGATTGTAACACGGTTGCAATTCCAGAAAAATTATGTAGGTTGGATAGATACTATGCGGTACCGGTGTGTACTGACGTGTTTCCTATACCTAAAAGGCTTACAGAGATTATTAGCAAGGAGTGGGATAGACCTGGTGTGCCTTTTTCCCCTCCTCCCATATTTAGGAAAATGTTTCCTCTAGACGCCACCACACGAGACTTATGGCAGACGGTCCCTAAGGTGGAGGGAGCAGTTTCTACTTTAGCTAAGCGTACCACTATCCCGGTGGAGGATAGTTGTGCCTTTTCAGATCCAATGGATAACAAATTAGAGGGTTACCTTAAGAAAATGTTTGTTCAAAAAGGTTTTATCTTACAGCCCCTTGCATGCATTGCGCCTGTCACTGCTGCGGCGGCATTCTGGTTTGAGTCTCTGGAAGAGGCCATTCGCACAGCTCCATTGGATGAAATTATGAACAAGCTTAAAGCACTTAAGCTAGCTAACGCATTTGTTTCTGATGCCGTCGTACATTTAACCAAACTTACGGCTAAGAACTCCGGATTCGCCATCCAAGCGCGCAGAGCGCTATGGCTTAAATCCTGGTCAGCTGACGTGACTTCTAAATCTAAATTGCTTAATATTCCTTTCAAAGGGCAGACCTTATTCGGGCCCGGCTTGAAAGAAATTATAGCTGACATTACGGGAGGTAAGGGCCATGCTCTACCTCAGGACAGGGCCAAATCAAAGGCCAAACAGTCTAATTTTCATGCCTTTCGTAAATTCAAGGCAGGAGCAGCATCAACTTCCTCCTCTCCAAAACAGGAAGGAGCTGTTGCTCGTTATAGGCAGGGCTGGAAAGTTAACCAGTCCTGGAACAAGGGCAAGCAGGCCAAGAAACCTGCTGCTGCCCCTAAGACAGCATGAAGAGAGGCCCCCCTATCCGGAAACGGATCTAGTGGGGGGCAGACTTTCTCTCTTCGCCCAGGCTTGGGCAAGAGATGTCCAGGATCCCTGGGCGTTGGAGATCATATCTCAGGGATATCTCCTGGACTTCAAAACATCTCCTCCACGATGGAGATTTCATCTTTCAAGGTTATCAGCAAACCAAATAAAGAAAGAGGCGTTTCTACGCTGTGTACAAGACCTCTTACTAATGGGGGTGATCCACCCAGTTCCGCGGACGGAACACGGGCAAGGATTCTATTCAAATCTATTTGTGGTTCCCAAGAAAGAGGGAACCTTCAGACCAATCTTGGACTTAAAAATACTAAACAAATTCCTAAGAGTTCCATCATTCAAAATGGAAACTATTCGAACCAACCTTCCCATGATCCAAGAGGGTCAGTACATGACCACAGTGGACTTACAGGATACCTACCTTCACATACCGATTCACAAGGATCATTATTGGTACCTAAGATTTGCTTTCCTAGACAGGCATTACCAGTTTGTAGCTCTTCCCTTCGGATTAGCTACGGCTCCAAGAATCTTTACAAAAGTTCTGGGCTCACTTCTGGCGGTACTAAGACCGCGAGGCATAGCGGTGACTCCGTGCCTAGACGACATTCTGATACAAGCGTCAAGTTTTCAAACTGCCAAGTCTCATACAGAGATAGTCCTGGCATTTCTGAGGTCGCATGGGTGGAAGGTGAACGTGGAAAAGAGTTCTCTATTACCACTTACAAGGGTTCCCTTTCTAGGGACTCTTATAGATTCTGTAGAGATGAAAATTTACCTGACAGAGGCCAGGTTATCAAAACTTCTAAATGCTTGCCGTGTCCTTCATTCCATTCCACACCCGTCAGTAGCTCAGTGCATGGAAGTAATCGGCTTAATGGTAGCGGCAATGGACATAGTACCATTTGCGCGCCTGCATCTCAGACCGCTGCAATTGTGCATGCTAAGTCAGTGGAACGGGGATTACTCAGATTTGTCCCCCCTACTAAATCTGGATCAAGAGACCAGAGATTCTCTTCTATGGTATCTTTCTCGGCCACATCTGTCCAAGGGGATGACCTTTCGCAGGCCAGATTGGACGATTGTAACAACAGACGCCAGCCTTCTAGGCTGGGGCACAGTCTGGAACTCCCTGAAGGCTCAGGGATTATGGACTCAGGAGGAGAAACTCATCCCAATAAATATTCTGGAATTAAGAGCAATATTCAATGCTCTCCTAACTTGGCCTCAGTTAGCAACTCTGAGGTTCATCAGATTTCAGTCGGACAACATCACGACTGTGGCTTACATCAACCATCAAGGGGGAACCAGAAGTTCCCTAGCGATGTTGGAAGTCTCAAAGATAATTCGCTGGGCAGAGTCTCACTCTTGCCACCTGTCAGCGATTTACATCCCAGGCGTGGAGAACTGGGAGGCGGATTTTCTAAGTCGCCAGACTTTTCATCCTGGGGAGTGGGAACTTCATCCGGAGGTCTTTGCTCAACTGATTCATTGTTGGGGCAAACCAGATCTGGATCTCATGGCGTCTCGCCAGAACGCCAAGCTTCCTTGTTACGGATCCAGGTCCAGGGACCCGGGAGCGGTGCTGATAGATGCTCTGACAGCCCCTTGGGTCTTCAACATGGCTTATGTGTTTCCACCATTTCCGATGCTTCCTCGTTTGATTGCCAAGATCAAACAGGAGAGAGCTTCGGTGATTCTGATAGCGCCTGCGTGGCCACGCAGGACCTGGTATGCAGACCTAGTGGACATGTCGTCCTGTCCACCGTGGTCTCTGCCTCTGAGACAGGACCTTCTAATTCAGGGTCCTTTCAACCATCCAAATCTAATTTCTCTGAGGCTGACTGCATGGAGATTGAACGCTTGATTCTATCAAAGCGTGGCTTCTCGGAGTCGGTTATTGATACCTTAATACAGGCTAGGAAGCCTGTTACCAGAAAAATTTACCATAAGATATGGCGTAAATATTTATATTGGTGCGAATCCAAGTGTTACTCATGGAGTAAGGTTAGGATTCCTAGGATATTGTCTTTTCTACAAGAGGGTTTAGAAAAGGGCTTATCTGCTAGTTCGTTAAAGGGACAGATTTCTGCTCTGTCTATTCTTCTACACAAACGTCTGGCTGAAGTTCCAGACGTTCAGGCTTTTTGTCAGGCTTTAGCTAGGATTAAGCCTGTGTTTAAGACTGTTGCTCCGCCGTGGAGCTTAAACTTAGTTCTTAACGTTCTTCAAGGCGTTCCATTTGAACCCCTTCATTCCATTGATATCAAGCTGTTATCCTGGAAGGTTCTGTTTTTGATGGCTATTTCCTCGGCTCGAAGAGTCTCTGAGTTATCTGCCTTACATTGTGATGCTCCTTATCTGATTTTTCATTCAGACAAGGTAGTTCTGCGTACTAAACCTGGGTTCTTACCTAAGGTAGTTACTAACAGGAATATCAATCAAGAGATTGTTGTTCCATCACTGTGTCCTAACCATTCTTCAAAGAAGGAACGACTTTTGCATAATCTGGACGTAGTCCTTGCCCTGAAGTTCTATTTGCAGGCAACTAAAGATTTTCGTCAAACTTCTTCCCTGTTTGTCGTTTACTCTGGACAGAGAAGAGGTCAAAAGGCTTCGGCTACCTCTCTCTCTTTTTGGCTTCGTAGCATAATACGTTTAGCCTATGAGACTGCTGGACAGCAGCCTCCTGAAAGGATTACAGCTCATTCTACTAGAGCTGTGGCTTCCACCTGGGCCTTTAAAAATGAGGCCTCTGTTGAACAGATTTGCAAGGCTGCGACTTGGTCTTCGCTTCACACCTTTTCAAAATTTTACAAATTTTACACTTTTGCTTCTTCGGAGGCTATTTTTGGGAGAAAGGTACTTCAGGCAGTGGTTCCTTCTGTTTAATGTTCCTGCCTTGTCCCTCCCTTCATCCGTGTACTTTAGCTTTGGTATTGGTATTCCATAAGTAATGGATGACCCGTGGACTGACTACACTTAACAAGAGAAAACATAATTTATGCTTACCTGATAAATTTATTTCTCTTGTAGTGTAGTCAGTCCACGGCCCGTCCTGTCTTTAAGGCAGATCTAAATTTTAATTAAACTCCAGTCACCACTGCACCCTATGGTTTCTCCTTTCTCGTCTGGTTTTGGTCGAATGACTGAATATGACATGTGAGGGGAGGAGCTATATAGCAGCTCTGCTTGGGTGATCCTCTTGCAGCTTCCTGTTAGGAAGAGATATATTCCATAAGTAATGGATGACCCGTGGACTGACTACACTACAAGAGAAATAAATTTATCAGGTAAGCATAAATTATGTTTTCTTCTGCTAGAAGAGTTTCTGAGTTATCTGCTTTGCCGTGTAATCCGCCCTTTCTGGTGTTCCATTCAGATAAGGTTGTTTTGCGTACTAAACCTGGTTTCCTTCCAAAGGTTGTTTCCAACAAGAATATTAACCAGGAAATAGTTGTGCCTTCTTTGTGTCCGAATCCAGTTTCAAAGAAGGAATGTTTGTTACACAATTTATATGTAGTTCGTGCTTTAAAGTTTTATTTATAAGCAACAAAGGATTTCAGACAAATGTCTTCTCTGTTTGTCGTTTATTCTGGCGAGAGGAGAGGTCAAAAAGCTACTGCTACCTCTCTTTCCTTTTGGCTGAAAAGCATCATCTGATTGGCTTACGAGACTGCCGGACGGCTGCCTCCTGAACGCATCACAGCTCACTCTACTAGGGCTGTGGCTTCCACATGGGCCTTCAAGAACGAGGCTTCTGTTGATCAGATATGTAAGGCAGCGACTTGGTCTTCCCTGCACACTTTTGCCAAATTCTACAAATTTGATACTTTTGCTTCCTCGGAGACTATTTTTGGGAGAAAGGTTTTGCAAGCTGTGGTGCCTTCTGTTTAGGTAACCTGATTGGCTCCCTCCCTTCATCCGTGTCCTAAAGCTTTGGTATTGGTTCCCACAAGTTATGGATGACCCCGTGGACCGGACACACCAATGTTGGAGAAAACAGAATTTATGCTTACCTGATAAATTACTTTCTCCAACGGTGTGTCCGGTCCACGGCCCGCCCTGGTTTTTTTAATCAGGTTTGATGAATTTCTTTCTTTAACTACAGTCACCACGGCACCCTATAGTTTCTCCTGTTTTTTTCTCCTGTCCGTCGGTCGAATGACTGGGGTGGGCGGAGCCTAGGAGGGACTATATGGACAGCTTTTGCAGTGCTCTTTGCCATTTCCTGTTGGGGAAGAGAATATTCCCACAAGTTATGGATGACGCCGTGGACCGGACACACCGTTGGAGAAAGTAATTTATCAGGTAAGCATAAATTCTGTTTTTCCTGTGAAGAAATCACAAAACAAAGGCGCCTCCTAGTGTGAAATGAATACTCACAAGTGGAGCAGCACCCAATTGTGCTTAGTGGAGCAGACTGGGATCTCAGTGTCCCAGCTCACTGTAACAGAGTTAGTACCGGTGTCCTCGGTGGATCAAATAGGCACAGACTCTCAATAAAAGGTTATAAAATCCACAATTTAATGGTATATAAAAATCGGATATCATCCAAGTGACTCTGACATATAAAAATATATATAAAAATACAGAATGTTACGCGTTTCTCAGACTGCTGTCTGTTTCACAGGCTTCTGTTCACATACTGAGAGTACTGGCTTAAATATAATAAATGACCAATCCCTATTCTCTATTAGCAGACACACCTCTCAGGTGTAAGGGCTCTTAATTAGTCCCATTAGAGTAGCTAGCGGTGTGGTTAACCAACCCAACATCATGTCAATCTCTGATAGACCATCATTGCAAAAGCATATACAAATTTAATTCTATCACATCTTTGAGCAATACCTAGATGGGAGTATCATGCCAACATCCTATGTTTACTAAAGAAGACCATCATAATTCCTTCTGGTTTTATATGTATATGTTACTCCTATACTATTCGATAAGTGTGAATTATTGTGTTTATATCCAATCCCGGGGACACCGGTTCTAACGCTGTTATAGTGAGCTGGGACACTGAGATCCCAGTCTGCTCCACTAAGCACAATTGGGTGCTGCTCCACTTGTGAGTATTCATTTGGTATATACATCATCCTTGTATTACCTGCGTTATCACACTAGGAGGCGCCTTTTTTTTGTGATTTCTTCACAGAAAATTTAGTTTCTCTGTTTGGCCGGAGTCATAGGAGGTGGTGAGTGTCCCAGCCATTGGGGGTATAAAGGTGCCGTTTTTTTTATTATTAATCAATAGTCTGCTTTGTAAATGGAGGATGCTGATGCGTTAGAGGGTACTTACCTAAGTCTAATACCTGTCTATATTGTGAAGAGGCCGCGATATACCCGCCTGCTCAATTATGTTCCACATGCCTTGATAAAGTAATCATGTCAAAGAAGGGTAATATGTATGATACCACTGAGCCGTCCACCTCTGAGGAGTCTCCGTCCGTGAGCTGCGCACCCTACAGTCATCTCTTAATACACATGCAGCTTCCTGTAGCACTCCTAATCTTCCATCTGGAGGGGTCCTTTTACCGCCAGACTTTACTGAGCAGTTACAAACGACAGTGTCTGCGGCCTTTAGTGCTTTATGTCACCCTGCTAAGTGTAAGCGACAGGTCAAATATTGCTATCCTTCCCAGGGGTCATCTACTAGCTTATTGGATTTATCTGATACAAGATTATCTGATGATGAAGGTGCCTCTGATACTTCAGAGGGGGCTCTTTCTGGGTCGGAATCTGCTGCCTATAAGCATCCAGCTGTGGAGGAACCAGACTTTAGATTTAGGATTGAGCATTTACGCTTTCTGCTGAAGGAAGTTTTGGCTACGTTAGAGGTTTCAGAGCCCAAATTGCCTGTGGAACCTTTGATTCCTAAATTAGATAAGGTCTACGAGGACAGGGTTGTACCAAAAACTTTCCCGGTTCCCGTAAAGATGGCGAACATTATTAAGAATGGATGGGAAATAATTTGTTCTTCATTTTCCCCTTCTTCTTTTAAAAAATAGTTCCCGGCCTCTCAATTGGAGTTGTAGGGTTCCATCCCCAAGGTGGATGGCGCTATCTCCACGCTTGCTAAGCGCACTGCTATCCCACTTGAGCATAGTTTGTCGTTTAAAGAGCCCATGGATAAGAAGATAGAAACTCTGTTAAGAAAGATATTTCAACCGGCAGCGGCTATTGCTGCGGTTGCTGGAGCTTCTACCTACTGGTGCGACTTCTTATCTGAGTTGATCGAGGTGGAGGGTCCCCTCGACGTGATCCAGGAAAGAATTAAGGCCTTAAGGGTAGCTAATTCTTTTATTTGTGATGCAAATTAATCGCCTGAATGCAAAGACTTCAGGTTTTTCTGTTCAAACCCATAGGGCACTCTGGCTGAAGTCCTGGTCTGCGGACATGACTTCTAAATCAAGACTTCTTTCCCTCCCATATAAGGGAAATATTCTATTTGGTCCAGGCCTGGACTCAATTATCTCCATGGTTACTAGAGGCAAAGGTGCCTTTTTACCGCAGGATAAGAAGAACAAGCCTAAGGGACAAGGTCCTAATTTTCTTTTCTTTCGTTCAGATAAATCTCAACGTCAGCAGCCCTCCGCAAAGCCCAATCAATCCAAGGGGACTTGGAAAACAGCTCAGTCCTGGAATAAATCCAAGCAGAGCAGGAAGCCTGCCGAGACAAAGTCGGCATGTAGACTGTCGCTCTTTTTGTTCGCTTGGTTTGGGGATGTGCAAGACCCGTGGGTCCTGGAGGTCATTGCTCAGAGATACAAAATAGGTTTCAAGTCTCATTCACCCAGGGGCAGATTCCTCTTGTCAAACCTGTTTTCAAGGCCAGAAAAAAGAGAGAAGCCTTTTTGGGGTGTGTGAGGGATCTCTCCTCCCTAGGATTCATTGTCCCGTTACCTCTTGCAGAAAGAGGTCTGGGGTACTATTCAAACCTCTTTGTGGTTCCAAAGAAGGAGGGAACTTTCCGCCCGATTCTGGACCTAAAGTGCTTAAACAAATTCCTATCTGTCCCCTCGTTCATGATGGAGATGAGGTCTATCTTTTTCTTAGTTCAGGAAGGACAGTGCATGACCACTATAGATCTGAACGATGCTTACCTTCACGTTCCAATTCACTAGGAACACTTCAAATTCCTAAGGTTTGCGTTCCTGGACCAGCACTTCCAGTTTATTGCACTTCCGTTTGGTCTAGCTACTGCTCCAAGAGTTTTTTGTTTTTTTTTACGAAGGTTCTAGGGGCTCTGCTTGCAATGGCCAGAACCAGAGGTATAGCAGTAGCACCATACTTGGACTATATTCTGGTTCAAGCACCATCCTGTCGTCTGGCAGAAGACCATTCGGAATCTCTTCTGTTGGTCTTATGGTGTCCAGCATGGCCATCATTCTTTTTGCCAGATTCCATCTCAGACCACTTCAGCTGTGCATGCTGAGACAGTGGAACGGCGATCATTCAGATCTTTCTCAACAGATCTCTCTGAACAACCAGTCGAGAGAATCGCTCTCCTGGTGGCTCTGTCCAGATCGCCTGTCCCAAGGGACATCCTTCTTGAGACCATCCTGGGAGATTGTGACTACGAACGCAAGTCTGTCAGGATGGGAAGCTGTTTGGATTGCCAGGAAGGCACAGGGCCTGTGGACTCGAAAGGAATCCTTCCTCCCAATCAACATTTTCGAACTTTCCGATCTTCAATGCTCTGAAGGCTTGGCCTCTTCTGGGTTTGTCCCAGTTTATCAGATTCCAATCAGACAACATAACCTCGGTGGCTTACATCAACCATCAGGGGGAACGAGGAGCTCCCTAAAAATGAGGGAAGTATCTTGGATTCTGGAGTGGGCAGAGGCCCACAACTGCTCGCTGTCAGCGATTCACATTCCGGTTGCGGATAACTGGGAAGGGGATTTCTTCAACAGACAATCCTTTCACCTGGGGGAATGGTCTCTCCATCCCGAGGTGTTTGTGGAGATTTGCAACAGATGGGGGATGCCGGAGATAGACCTCATGGCATCCCGGCTCAATTCCAAGCTACCTATATATGGGTCACGGTCCAGGGATCCTCAGGCGGAGCTAATAGATGCCTTGGAGGTGCAATCTAATTTACATTTTTCCGCTGTTACCACTTCTCCCTTGTGTAGTGGCCCGCATCAAGCAGGAGCAGGCATCGGTGTTACTGATTGCTCCATCGTGGCCGCGAAGGATGTGGTTCGCGGACCTGGTGGGGATGCCCTCATCTCCTGAGTGGAAGTTACCTTGTCGCAGGGATCTGCTGGAACAGGGTCCTTTTGTTCATCAAAATCTAGATACTCTGAGGCTGACTGCATGGAGATTGAACAGTTAATCTTAGCCAAGAGAGGTTTCTCTAAGAGGGTTATTGACACTCATTCATGCTTGTAAGCCTGTTACTTATTTATTCTGGTGTGAAGAACGTGGTTTAGCCTGGCATAAGGTTAAGGCTGCCAGGATTCTTTCCTTTCTTCAGGAGGGTTTGGAGAAGGGCCTTTCAGCCAGTTCCCTGAGGGGACAGACTTTGGCCCTTTCTGTTTTGCTGAACAAGAGGCTCGCTGAGCTCCCGGACATGCAATCTTTCGTTAAGGCTCTGATCAGGATCAGACCTGTGTTTAAATTTAACGCTCCACTTGTTCTTAAGTTTTTACAACGGGCTAGTGTGAGCCTATGCATTCGGTTGAAATTAAATTGTTGTCCTGGAAGGTTCTTTTTCTATTGGCTATTGCGTTGGTGTGCAGAGTTTCTGAAATGGCTGCCTTGCAATGCCAGTCTCCTTATCTGGTTTTCCACACTGATAAGGCTATCCTACGTACCCGCTTGGGTTTTCTACCTAAGTAGGTGTCTGATCGTAACATCAATTAGGCGATTGTGTTTCCTTCCTTATGTCCTAATCCTCCTTCGGCAAAGGAAGGTTTACTTCATAATCTGGATGTGGTTCAAGCTTTGAAGTTTTATCTTCAAGCTACTAAGGATTTTAGTCAAACTTCTTCCTTGTTTGTTATCTACTCTGGGAAGCTTAAGGGTCTGAAGGCCCCTTCGACTTCCTTATCCCTTTGGTTGAGAGTGTTAAACGCTTAGCTTACGAGTCAGCCAGATTTAGACCTCCTCAGAGGATTACGGCTCATTCCACTAGAGCGGTGGCTTCCTCTTAGTTCTTTAAGAACGAGGACTCTATGAATCAGATTTGTAAGGCGGCTACCTGGTCCTCCTTACATACTTTTTCGAAATTCTACAAATTTTACATTTTTGCTTTGGCTGAAGCAGCTTTTGGGAGAAAGGTTTTACAGGCTGTGGTGCCCTCAGATTAGGGTCCGCCTTTCCTTTACCCCTCCCGTTATCATTCAGTGTCCTCTAGAGCTTGGGTATAGTTTTCCCAACAGTAAGGAAGGATGCTGTGTTGTTCCCTTGGCAGAATGCCTGGGATATGAGGGAAGTAGGGGAGCCTTTTTCTGGGGTGTGTCTGCCTCCTCCTGGTGGCCAGGTTCAGTATTTCCTAACAGTAAGGAATGATGCTGTGGACTCTACTCATACAGAAGGAAATGAAATTACCAGGTAATAATAATTTATGTTTGTATTAAGAGAGGGACTTGACTGTTAGAAAAAACAGATTTTGTTAGTGCACATATAATGCTAATGCCCTATCCACAAGAAAAAAAAACATGTGTTTTGTGAACTTTATTTTGAAAGCAGCTACTCCCAATAGCGGGTAATTCTCTTTCAAATGAGCAGTCTTGGAGGTTTGCAGCTGCTAAGGGAACTGAGATTGTGGGGTTTGAAGAAGCTCCCCCCATCCAGCTCCCTTGCAGCTACTTGTGCATTCTGGTTCAGCCGCTTTGTAACGTCACATTTGCTTGTTTGGTGATGTCACCACCACTCCCATGAAGCCAGGAGGGCCGCAGACTAGGCCACACAAGATCCCCAGCCTGTAGTGCGGGGGATCGGTGAAAACAGCATTTGGTTGTCGATCCCCCTGCATGACGCAATGGACTTGTCATGTGCATCAAAGCAGTTAGAGGGTCATAATAATTAACAAATTACAGTAAAGGGTTTAAAAACATAGTTAAAGTACCAATTGGGAGCTGCAAAGCACTGCTCATCCCCAGCAGCAGTAGTTGTACCGCTGGATTGTGCAACTTCTGCTGCTGATTGGGTCAGTGATCTTTTTCCACTTGGGACCAGTAGTTCTGTATTGCTCCTGAGCGGTACGTCAACTATGTGTTTAGCCCCTTTTTTTTGGGGGGGGGTGAAACACAGAGTTGGGCAGTTAATTGTGTTAAAATTAGAGCATTTAATTTTTTCATTATTATGGCCCTTTAAACATATTAAAATAGTTTTTACCATGAAAAAGGCTAAACAGATTTTAAAAAAAATTGTTCTATTTTATTTTTAAGTCAATCCCTTCTTTTACAATATGTTTAATGACTTAGGGCAACATTTGCCATGCCTGTAGGTGAACAGGTTTGCAAGTAGTGAACTTGAATGCCTGCAATCGCCACTTGCAATCCATCTGTGAAATTTAACATTGCACAAGAGTTTTCTTGTGCAATCCTGCCCCTGCTCCTGCACAACTCATTGCACAAGAGCAGAGAATGTTGGGGTGATTGATCTCACCACCTCTGAGGTAGCAGAAAGGCATAAGAAGCAGTTTCTGGTTCTTAAAAATGTGGCTGCATGCTCGCTCATGAAAACCTTCTCCACGTAGCCAGAAAAGCTGCAAAGCAGCTTAATAAATGTAGCCCATAGTCAGAGTTACAGACCCAAAACACCCCATTCTGCTCCAGATGAGAAAACAGCATATGATTTGAAGCGACTACATCTATTCTTTTTCCTGATCGTCTCACTAGCTATGTCCACATCTGAAGTAGTATGGTGGGGTTCTCAAAAACAAAAAAATATTTCCCTATTTTCTGTTCACCTCTGCAGGAAAGTGAGAATTTTACTTTTTATGTTGTGTCAGGTACTCGCATAGTAACATTTCCTATGAAGTACTCCAATATATTTTTTCCTGTCATGATATGATTTTAAACAACTGTTTGTATAAATGTTATAGTTTGATTATTCAGATGGTCTGAATAATTGCTGCAGTACTTTTTCTACTACATAATCTGGGATAACAAAAGGATTGGGCGATAGAAGTGTTATTCTCATGATTTTTTCAATGTTAAAATGATGCCAAACATAACTGTATGGTAATTCATCACTAGGCGTGTAACATTCTTCTAGTGTCTGAGCTAAGCAAAGCAATATTTATAGTTGTCTTGCAGAGCACCTAAGCTTTTCTGTCAGTATTGCTCTTGCCAGTAGCACACCTACTCAACAGAGGGCCCTTGTGCAAAAAAAATGTTGGACCCCCCAAAGGTAATTTAGTAGTAAACTTTATTAATAATATAAATGCTGCTCTGTATGTTTTTGAGTATAAATCATATAAATCATAGATGATAGGTAGATAGATGTGCACTAATAAAGGCTCTCTGCATTCGTATTGTAGAACCCCAATTCCACAAAAGTTGGGCAGTATGGAAAATGCAAAAAAACTGTCATTTGAAAATTAATTTCACCCTGTACTATATTGAAAACACATAATTAACACATTATTTGATGTTTTACTTTGTGAATTTAATGTATTTTGGAAAATATAGACTCATTTCAAAACTGATGACTGCAACCCGTTCCAAAAAAGTTGTGACTGGTAATTTAGGACTAATAGAGATGTGACAAGTTGAAATAAGAAGGTGATATGAAACAGGTGAAGCAGTTGTGTAATCATAGTATATAAGAAGCCTCCAAAAAAGTAATAGATCTTCAAGAGCAAGGATGGGTGGAGGCTCGCCAATCTGCTAATAGATGCATCAGCGAATAATCCAACAAATTTCAGAAAATTCCACAAATACAATCGGTAGGATTCTGGGCATTTCACCTTCTTCAGTGCACAATATAATTAAGAGTCAAGGAATCCGGTCAAATCTTGGTGCGTAAAGGGCAAGGCCGAAAACCACTTCTTAATGAGCGTGATCTTAGATCCCTCAGACGTCACTGTCTCAAAAACCGTCATGAGTCTGTAATGTATATCCTAACATGGGCTTGAGAATACTTTGGTAAACCTTTGTCAGTCAACACCATTCCTCGCTGCATCCACAGATGCAAGTTAAGGCTTTACTATGCAAAGCAGAAGCCATACATCAACACTGTCCAGAAGCACCGCCGACTTCTCTGTCCTCGTCTGAGATGGACAGTAGCACAGTGGAATTGTGTTTGTGGTCCGACGAGTTAACATTTCAAATAGTTTTTAGAAATAACCGCTGTTGTGTTCTCGGGCATAAGAGGAGCTTCCAAGCTGTTATCAGCGTCTGGTTCAAAAGCAAGTGTCTGTCATGGTATGGGTGGGTGTTCGTGCCCATGGCATGGCTTGCACATCTGTGAGGGCACCATTAATGCAGAAAGATGTGTATACATTTTGGAGAAACATACGCTGCCATCCAGACATCGTCTTTTCCAGGGACGCCCCTGTATTTTCCAGCAGGACAACACCAAATCACATTCTGCCCGGATTACAAGCACATCATTGCGTAAGCAGAGAGTGCAGGGGCTAGCAATGCCTGCCTGCAGTCCTATTCTGTCTCTGATTGAGAATGTGTGTTGCGAATTATGAAGCGTAAAATAAGGCAACAAAGGTCCGTAAGTTGTGCAGCTGAAGACATGCATAATGGGTGAATGGAGCAAAATTCTGCTTGCTAAACTTAACCAACTGGTATCTTCAGTGCCCCAACAGCTTATTAAGTAGAAAGAAAAGGTGATGTTACACAGTGGTAAACAGTCGACTATCCCAACATGTTGCAGTCATCAGATTTGAAATGAATGTATATTTTAAACAATACATTGAACTCACAAAGTAAAACATAAAATAATGTGTTTTCAATATAGTACAGAGTGAATTGAATTTTAAAATTACTAATTTTTTGCATTTTGCATACTGTCCCAACTTTTTGAAATTGGGGTTGTACATATTCGGCACACACCTGTGTAGACTGGCTGCTATGTGCCCCCTCCAGTAGTTGGCCTCTGTTGCCACTGCACCTGCTGCCCCAATGGTAGTTTCACCTGGCTCTTGTCATTTTTAGATTTAGAAAAGTGTTGTTGTTTTTTTTGTTTTTCTCCTTAGTCATGTGCAATATAAACTCTACTAATGTATCAGCTGCTAGAAAGTTGGTTCTGAAGTATGTCTCTTCCTTCGTTTTACTCATTCGCATGTGTTTACAGCTATTATGTAACACTGTAAAGGTACTGAATTGAGGGGGGGGATAACAGATGCTTTCGCTAACAGTTCACCTAGGTTTTAATTTTTTTTCGCTAAAATAAAAAATCCACAGCTGCATTCATTACTTTTGGGAATTCAGAAACTGGCCACCAGGAGGAGGTAAAGACACCCCAGCCAAAGGCTTAAATACTCCTACCACTCCCCTCTTCCCCCAGTCATTCTTTGCCTTTCGTCCCAGGAGGGTGTCAGAAGTTTTCTTTCGTGTAATTAGCAAGAGTCCATGAGCTAGTGACGTATGGTATATACATTCCTACCAGGAGGGGCAAAGTTTCCCAAACCTTAAAATGCCTATAAATACACTCCTCACCACACCCACAATTCAGTTTTACAAACTTTGCCTCCCGTGGAGGTGGTGAAGTAAGTTTGTGCTAGATTCTACGTTGATATGCGCTTCACAGCAGGCTGGAGCCCGGTTTTCCTCTCAGAGTGCAGTGAATGTCAGAGGGCTGTGAAGAGAGTATTGCCTATTTGAATTCAATGGTCTCCTTCTACGGGATCTATTTAATAGGTTCTCTGTTATCGGTCGTAGAGATTCATCTCTTACCTCCCTTTTCAGATCGACGATATACTCTTATATACCATTACCTCTACTGATTCTCGTTTCAGTACTGGTTTGGCTATCTGCTATATGTAGATGAGTGTCCTGGGGTAAGTAAGTCTTATTTTTTGTGACACTCTAAGCTAATGTTGGGCACTTTATACGTAAAGTTCTAAATATATGTCTTTAAACTTATATTTGCCATGATTCAGGATAATCAGTATTCCTTCTTTCAGACTGTCAGTTTCATTATTTGGGAAAATGCATATGAATAAAATATTTTTTCTTACCTTAAAGAAATTTTCTAATTGACTTTTTTCCTTGCGGGCTGTTAGGCTCGCGGGGGCAGAAAATGCTTCAATTTATTGCGTCATTCTTGGCGCAAACTTTTTTTGGCGCAAAATTTGGTCATTTCCGGCGCCATAGTTGACGCCGGAAGTTTACACGTGGGTGCGTCATTTTTTTACGCATGTGTGTTACAGACGTTTTTTGCGCCAAAAAGTGTGGTCGTCATACTTGGCACCAAAAAATTGTGGGCGTCATACTTGGCGCCAAAAAATGTGGGCGCCATACTTGGCGCCACTTTTTTTCACATTTTTTAAGTCTCACTTTTTTGTTGCTTCTGGTTGCTAGAGGCTTGTTTGTTTTGCATTTTTCCCCATTCCTGAAACTGTCATTTAAGGAATTTGATAATTTTGCTTTATATGTTGTTTTTTTCTATTACATATTGCAAGATTTTCCATAAATTATTCCTGGATCAGAACATACTGAGGGATTGCTGTTGACTAAGAAGTCCTACCAAAGCTAAGTTCGTTTATTTTAAATGTTATGAATCTTTATCTTTAGCTATGGTTTGTAATAAGTTATCATGATAAACTTTTACATGCAGAATCCATTAGTATTTATGCTTTATGTATTGCTTTTCTTTTTACATCTTATGTACAAAATATACTTAGAAAATTTATAGAATATTTTTCTGATTCTAGGTTAAGGCTTTGTCTGACTTTGCGCCTTCTATAAAAAAAAATTTGTGTCTTTTTAAAAATTCTTTTTGATGAAGTTTCAAATGACCAACAACATACTGAATTATCCTTCTCTGATGATGTTTTTTCTCTTTCAGAACTTTTCTTCATCAGATATTGACACTAACAAATCTACTTTTTTATTTTTTATTAGAGTACATTTGTTTTTTGTTGAAAAGGTGTTGATTATTTTGGATATTGAGGTAACTAGTTCTTTTCTCCAACATTGGTGTGTCCGGTCCACGGCGTCATCCATTACTTGTGGGAAATATTCTCCCCCACAGGGAAAGGCAAGGAGAGCACACAGCAAGAGCTGTCCATATAGCTCCCCCTCTGGCTCCCCCCCCCCCAGTCATTCTCCTTGCCGCTCTGAACAAGTAGCATCTACCACGGGGATGGCGAGGAGTTTGTGGTGTTAGTTGTAGTTTTTTATTCTTCTATCAAGAGTTTGTTATTTTAAAATAGTGCTGGCTTGTACTATTTACTCTATAACAGAAAAGTGATGAAGATTTCTGTTTAAGAGGGCTATGATTTTAGCAGACAGTAACTAAAATCCATTACTGTTATCACGCAGGACTGTTGAAACAAGAGAACTTCAGTTGGGGGTAACAGTTTGCAGACTCATCTGCTTCAGGTATGACTGGTCTCCTTCTAACAACACAGGCTAATGCTAGATGACAGTCATTTTTCCCCTCAGGGGAAAAGGTAAGCCATTTTTCTTTCACCTCAGCAAAAAAGATAACAGGCTTCCCCTTTTTGTTTTTTATGCTGGTAGACACTGTTAGGGGCAAAATCGATTGGTTTTTATTACAATATGATACCATTTGAAATATTTTATAAGCTCACATACACTGGGGAACGTTTTTTATTGATCTGGCTTGTTTTAGACACCTAAATCTAGTCAGGAAGGCCCCTTCACTCTAGTGTGCTGAGGGAGGAAGCCTCATTTTGGTGCTTCAGCTGCACAGTTGATTTACAAGGCAATGCATGCAGATTCATGTGAGAGGGTCCTGTGGTTCAGAAAGTGACTCCAAAAGGCTTTTTTCTGTGGATGGTGACCCTTAAGGAAGGTAAAAACCTGCAGCAAGGCTGTAGCAGGGATTGTGGTGTATAAAAACGGTTAGCTCCGGTTTGCTTGTTTTAAGAGCTAGAGTCTCCATATTTGCTGTGCAATACTTTCTAAGCATTAAGACACTGGGGTCCAAATTTCAGAAAAATCGGATATTGCCTTCATAGTTTTTTGAACATTCAGAAATAAAGGTGTGTCTTTATTATTTAAAGAGACAGTAACGTTTTTGTTTAAAATCGTTTTTATTGCATTGTTTGCCTGCCTAAATCTGTTTAACATGTCTGTTCCATCAGATAACCTATGTTCTGTGTGTATAGAAACAAATGTGGTTCCCCCTTCGAGTGTTTGTGATAATTGCGCCATAGCGTCCAAACAAAATCAGGACAGCTCTGTTATTTTTCATAATGTTGCCCAAGATGATTTATCTAATGAAGGTAGTGGGGATAGCTCTACATCCTCTCCTTCTGTGTCTATACCAGCTTTGCCCGCGCAGGCGACACCTAGCGCGCCAGTGCTTATTTCTATGCAACAATTATCAGCAGTAGTGGATAATTCTATAGCAAATCTTTTATCCAAACTGCCAGCTTTTCAGAGAAAGCGTGATTGTTCAGTTTTAAATACAGATAAAAAGGATGAACAATCAGACGCTGACGATGCCTTATCTATTTTACCCTCGCATCAATCGGAATTGGCTGTAAGGGAAGGCCTGTCTGAGGGTGAAATTTCAGATTCAGGAAAAATTTCTCAACAGGCAGAACCTGATCTAGTGGCATTTAAGTTTAAACTACAACATCTCCGCGCTTTGCTTAAGGAGGTATTAGCTACTCTGGATGACTGTGATTCCATGGTAGTACCAGAGAAGTTGTGCAAATTGGACAAATTTTTAGAGGTCCCAGTGCACGATGACGCTTTTCCAATACCTAAGAGGGTAGCGAACATAGTGGAAAAGGAGTGGGAGAAGCCAGGTGTACCCTTTGCCCCACCTCCTATATTTAAAAAAATGTTTCCCATAGTAGACCCTAGAAGGGACGCATGGCAAACGGTCCCGAAGGTTGAGGGAGCTGTTTCAACACTAGCGAAGCGCACAACTATTCCTATAGAGGACAGCTGCGCTTTCAAAGATCCTATGGATAAAAAATTGGAAGGATTGCTTAAAAAGATTTTTGTTCAGCAAGGGTTCATCCTTCAACCAGCTACGTGTGTTATTACTGTCACTTCAGCGGCGTCCTTTTGGTTCGAAGAACTAGAAAGGTCGCTCCAGAAAGAGACTTCCTATGAAGAAGTCATGGACAGAATTCACGCATTAAAGTTAGCTAATTCCTTTATATTGGATGCCGCCTTTCAAATAACGAAATTGGCGGCGAAAAACTCAGGTTTTGCTATAATAGCGCGGAGGGCGCTTTGGCTAAAATCCTGGTCGGCAGATGTGTCGTCCAAGACAAAGTTACTGAATATTCCTTTCAAGGGTAAGACCCTTTTTGGGCCGGAATTGAAGGAAATTATTTCAGACATCACTGGGGGTAAGGGCCATGTCCTCCCACAGGATAGGCCTTTTAAGGCTAAGAACAAGTCTAATTTTCGTTCCTTTCGCAATTTCAGGAACGGACCGGCTAATAACTCCACTGCCGCTAGACAAGAAGGTAACGCGGCCCAGCCCAAACCCGCTTGGAAGCCCATGCAAGGCTGGAACAAGGGTAAACAAACCAAGAAACCTGCTGCTGCTACCAAGACAGCATGAAGGGGTAGCCCCCGATCCGGGACCGGATCTGGTAGGGGGCAGACTATCTCTCTTCACTCAGGCTTGGGCAAGAGATGTTCTGGATCTCTGGGCACTAGAGATAGTTTCCAAGGGATACCTGTTAGAATTCAAGGGACTTCCTCCAAAGGGAAGGTTCCACCTGTCTCGCTTATCTTCAGACCAGATAAAGAAACAGGCATTCTTACATTGTGTAAGAGACCTTTCAAAGATGGGAGTGATAAACCCAGTCCCCTCCGGGGAACAAGGTCTAGGTTTTTACTCAAACCTGTTTGTGGTTCCCAAAAAAGAGGGAACTTTCAGGCCAATTCTGGATTTAAAGATATTAAACAAGTTCCTCAGAGTTCCATCCTTCAAGATGGAAACCATTCGGACAATCTTACCGACAGTCCAGCAGGGTCAATTTTTGACTACCGTGGATCTAAAGGATGCGTATCTGCATATCCCAATCCACAAATCTCATCATCAGTTCCTGAGGTTTGCCTTTCTGGACAAACATTACCAGTTTGTGGCTCTTCCATTCGGTTTAGCCACCGCTCCCAGAATTTTCACAAAGGTGCTAGGGTCCCTTCTAGCGGTCCTAAGGCCGAGGGGCATCGCTGTAGCACCTTATCTAGACGACATCCTAATCCAAGCGTCGTCCCTTTCCAAAGCGAGGGCTCATACAGACATTGTGTTGGCCTTTCTCAGATCTCACGGGTGGAAGGTGAACATAGAAAAAAGTTCACTGTCACCGTCCACAAGGGTTCCTTTTCTGGGAACAATAATAGATTCTGTGGAATTGAAGATCTTTCTCACAGAAGTCAGAAAGGCAAAGCTTCTAAAAGCTTGTCGAGTTCTTCATTCTATTCCTCAACCCTCCATAGCTCAATGCATGGAAGTAATAGGACTAATGGTCGCAGCAATGGATGTGGTTCCTTTTGCTCGAATTCATCTAAGACCATTACAGCTATGCATGCTCAATCAGTGGAATGGGGACTATACAGACTTGTCTCCCCAAATTCAAGTAGACCAGGTAACCAGGGACTCACTTCTCTGGTGGTTGACCCAGGATCACCTGTCTCAGGGAATGAGTTTCCGCAGACCGGAGTGGGTCATCGTCACGACCGACGCCAGCCTCTTGGGGTGGGGCGCGGTCTGGGACTCCCTGAAAGCTCAGGGCCTATGGTCGCGGGAAGAGTCGCTTCTCCCGATAAACATTTTGGAACTAAGAGCTATATTCAATGCGCTCCTGGCTTGGCCTCAGCTAGCGGAAGCCAGGTTCATAAGATTTCAGTCGGACAACATAACGACTGTTGCGTACATCAATCATCAGGGGGGAACAAAGAGTTCCCTAGCGATGAAGAAAGTAACCAAGATCATCCAATGGGCAGAGAATCACTCCTGCCATCTATCTGCTATTCACATCCCAGGAGTAGACAACTGGGAGGCGGACTATTTGAGTCGTCAGACTTTCCATCCGGGGGAGTGGGAACTCCATCCGGAGGTCTTTGCTCAGTTAACCCAATTATGGGGCATTCCAGACATGGATCTAATGGCGTCCCGTCAGAACTTCAAGATTCCTTGCTACGGGTCCAGATCCAGGGATCCCAAGGCGACTAGTGGATGCATTAGTGGCGCCTTGGTCGTTCAACCTAGCATATGTGTTTCCACCGTTTCCTCTCCTTCCCAGGCTCATAGCCAGGATCAAACAGGAGAAGGCCTCTGTGATTCTGATAGCTCCTGCGTGGCCACGCAGGACTTGGTATGCAGACCTGGTGAATATGTCATCGGCTCCACCATGGAAGCTACCTTTGAGACAGGATCTTCTAGTACAAGGTCCATTCGAACATCTAAATCTAGTTTCTCTGCAGCTGACTGCTTGGAAATTGAACGCTTGATTTTATCCAAGCGTGGGTTTTCAAATTCTGTGATAGATACTCTGGTCCAAGCCAGAAAACCTGTGACTAGAAAGATTTACCATAAAATATGGAAAAGATATATCTGTTGGTGTGAATCCAAAGGATTCTCCTGGAGTAAGATTAAAATTCCAAAGATTCTCTCCTTTCTCCAAGAAGGTTTGGATAAAGGGTTGTCATCTAGTTCTCTAAAAGGACAGATTTCTGCATTATCCGTCTTGTTGCACAAACGACTGGCAGCTTTGCCAGATGTACAAGCTTTTGTTCAGGCTTTGGTTAGAATCAAGCCTGTTTACAGACCCATGACTCCTCCTTGGAGTCTAAATTTAGTTCTTTCAGTTCTTCAAGGGGTTCCGTTTGAACCTTTACATTCCATAGATATTAAGTTATTATTTTGGAAAGTTCTATTTTTGGTTGCTATTTCTTCTGCTAGAAGAGTTTCTGAATTATCTGCTTTGCAGTGTAATCCACCATATCTGGTTTTTCATTCAGATAAGGTTGTTTTGCGTACTAAGCCTGGTTTTCTTCCAAAAGTTGTTTCCAACAAGAACATCAACCAGGAAATAGTTGTTCCTTCTTTGTGTCCGAATCCAGTTTCAAAGAAGGAACGTTTATTACACAATTTAGATGTTGTTCGTGCTTTAAAGTTCTATTTAGAAGCAACAAAAGATTTTAGACAAACCTCATCTTTGTTTGTCGTTTACTCTGGTAAGAGGAGAGGTCAAAAAGCTACTACTACCTCTCTCTCTTTCTGGCTGAAAAGCATTATCCGCTTGGCTTATGAGACTGCCGGACGGCAGCCTCCTGACCGTATCACAGCTCACTCTACTAGGGCTGTGGCTTCCACATGGGCCTACAAGAACGAGGCTTCTGTTGACCAGATATGTAAGGCAGCGACTTGGTCTTCTCTGCACACTTTTGCCAAATTCTACAAATTTGATACTTTTGCTTCTTCGGAGGCTATTTTTGGGAGAAAGGTTTTGCAAGCCGTGGTGCCTTTCATTTAGGTTACCTGATTTGCTCCCTCCCTTCATCCGTGTCCTAAAGCTTTGGTATTGGTTCCCACAAGTAATGGATGACGCCGTGGACCGGACACACCAATGTTGGAGAAAACAGAATTTATGCTTACCTGATAAATTACTTTCTCCAACGGTGTGTCCGGTCCACGGCCCGCCCTGGTTTTTTAATCAGGTTGAAAAAATTTTCTTTATACACTACAGTCACCACGGCACCCTATAGTTTCTCCTTTTTCTCCTAACCGTCGGTCGAATGACTGGGGGGGGGGGAGCCAGAGGGGGAGCTATATGGACAGCTCTTGCTGTGTGCTCTCCTTGCCTTTCCCTGTGGGGGAGAATATTTCCCACAAGTAATGGATGACGCCGTGGACCGGACACACCGTTGGAGAAAGTAATTTATCAGGTAAGCATAAATTCTGTTTTTCAAAACTAGCTAACATTTTATTTCTGCTTATTTTATCTTCTGTGTCTTCAGAGGTTTTTTCCATTCCTTTATACTAGGGAATGGAATAGGCTGACAATTTTCTTCAAAAATTCTAATGGAGCGTTCGTTTGTACTGCTGGTGGTTCCAGCATGGCCTCACAGGTTTTGGTATGCGGATCTCATTCGGATGGCCAGTTGCCAACCTTGGACATTTCCGTTAACACCAGACCTTTTATCTCAAGGCCCATTTTTTCCATCAGGATCTCAAATCATTTAATTTGAAGATATGAAGATTGAACGTTTGATTCTTAGTCATAGAGGTTTCTCTGACTCAGTGATTAATACTATGTTACAGGTTTGTAAATCTGTCTCTAGAAAGATTTATTATCGAGTTTGGAAGACTTTCATTTCTTGGTGTTCTTCTCATAAATTCTTTTGGCATTCTTTTAGAATTCCTAGAATTTTACAATTTTTCAGGTTGGTTTTGTCTGCAAGTTATTTGAAAGGACAAATCTCTGCTCTTTCTGTTCTTTTTCACAGAAATATTGCTATTCATTCTGATATTCATTGTTTTGTACAGGCTTTGGTTTGTATCAAGCCTGTCATTAAGTCAATATCTCCTCCTTGGAGTCTCAATTTGGTACTGCGGGCTTTACAGGCTCCTCCGTTTGAACCTTTGCGTTCTCTGGACATTAAAATTACTTTCTTGGAAAGTATTGTTCCTTTTGGTTATCTCTTTTGCTAGAAGAGTTTCTGAGTTTTCTGCTCTTTCTTGTGGATCTCCTTTTCTGATTTTCATCAGGGTAAGGCAGTGTTCCTTCCTGTTATTCATTATTTTGTTCAGGCTTTGGTTCTTATCAAATCTGTCATTAAGCCAATTTCTCCTCCTTGGAGTTTTAATTTGGTTCTAAAGGCTTTACAGGCTCTTCTATTTGAGCATATGTTTTCTCTAGACATTATTTACTTTCATGGAAAGTATTGTTCTTTTTAGACATCTCTTCAGCTAGAACAATTTTTAATTATTTGTTCTTTCTTGTGAGTCTCCCTTGTCTGATTTTTTCATCAGGATAAGGTGGTTTTTGCTATCCACATTTCTATTTTTACCTAAAGTTGTGATTTCTATCAACATTAGGGAGGAATTATTGTCTTTTACTAAGACTTCTTTGGTAAGATTCTTACATTCTTTGGATATGGTAAGAGTTTTGAAATCTTATGTTGAAGCTATTCAGATTTCAGATAGTCTTCTAGTCTATTTGTTATCTTTTCTGGTGTTAGGAAGGTCAAAAGGCTTCTGCCATTTATTTGGCATCTTGCTTTCACTTTTGATTCATCATGCTTATTTGGAGTCGGGTGGATTCCCGCCTCGGAGGATTATGGCTCATTCTACTAGGTAAGTTTCTACTTCCTGAGCTTTTTAAGAATGAAGCTTCTGTTGATCAGATTTGCAAAGCAATGACTTGGTCTTCTTTGCATACTTTTACTATGTTCTACCATTTTGATGTTTTCTCTTCTTAGAAGCAGTTTTGGTAGAATGGTACTTCAGGCAGCTGTTTCAGTTTGATTCTTCTGCTTATATTTTCAGTTTTTTTCATTATAAAAATTGAAACTTTTTTGATTTGGGTAGTGGATTAATTTTTCAGCGGAATTGGCTGTCTTTATTTTATCCCTCCCTCTCTAGTGACTCTTGTGTGGAAGTTCCACATCTTGGGTATTTATTATCCCATACGTCACTAGCTCATGGACTCTTGCTAATTACATGAAAGAAAACATAATTTATGTAAGAACTTACCTGATAAATTCATTTCTTTCATATTAGCAAGAGTCCATGAGGCCCACCCTTTTTTGTGGTGGTTATGATTTTTTGTATAAAGCACAATTATTCAAATTCCTTATTTTTTTGATGCTTTCACTCCTTTTTTATCACCCCACTTCTTGGCTATTCGTTAAACTGAATTGTGGGTGTGGTGAGGGGTGTATTTATAGGCATTTTAAGGTTTGGGAAACTTTGCCCCTCCTGGTAGGAATGTATATCCCATACGTCACTAGTTCATGGACTCTTGCTAATATGAAAGAAATGAATTTATCAGGTAAGTTCTTACATAAATTATGTTTTTTGACAGTCTCTTATGGAGGGTAGTAATCTTCGGCATGGGACTGGAGTTTTTAATAGTCCTATCAGCCTCTCAATCAGAGCATGGATGAAAGTTAGAGTCCGGAGATGCAGGGAGAGTCTTTCTGCGAAAACCATCACAACTCATTTTAACAACTCAACCAGCAATCAGCGTTGATGAGTTTCGCTGCCTGCTTTCTTCTCTCAAGTTGCAGAGACGATGCTAGTATCTGTCACACTTGAAGGGCCGTGTTCCTGTTCCACGCGTAGATTCCGGTAAGATCGTTTCATTTTACTTTCTCAGGAATGTAATGTATTACATATGTTTTCCCCAGAGGCTAACACCTTGCGGGACTAACTTTTTATTCAGGGTCTCAGTGAGGCTCCTTTTTGTATCTTGGAATCAAGGGTTAATATGTCCTAAGGGGGGTTATTGAACAGGTTTTTTTTAATTGTTTGTGATTTTACCTGCGTATGTGTAGTGTTACTTTGGTTTGAGGCCTTGTGGCACATAACGGCCTTGGTAGTGACGCAGCCTTTATGGTCGGGCATGCTTTTTTGGACTCTACGGCCTACCTTGTGACCGGGCGTGATCACATGTTTTTTTGCCTCTCCAGTTCCACATTCCTCACCGTGTGGCGACAGAAAGATTCTGGCCCACTGGTGTCTGGTGCTAGGAGGCGGTGAGTGCCCCAGCCATTGGGGGTGTAAGGTGCTGTTTATATTTATTTGTCTAATTTAGTCCAAACTTTTTGTATTCATACCTAGTTATGGAGGACTCTGATGTTGAGATTCAGGTGGTCTCTGATACAGACTCTACTTATTGTGACGAATACGAACCGTCACAGATGACGCATGACAGTCAGTTATGTTCCAAAGGCAGTTCTAGAGGGCCCAATTCCTTGGGACCGGGGAATCAAGGGGTCGCTGAGCCCATCCGCCTCTGGGGGTTCTGTCCCTCGAGTGGCGAGTTCCCTACCACTTACTGTTGCTGCACGTGCAGGTGACCCAGATTATGCTTATCCTTCCCTGGAGGTGGTTTGTTCCCTCCGGAGGTTGCGGCACGTTTCCGTGTTCAAATTCTTATGGCGTTGGCACATCTGCAGCTTCCAGATGTCTGCTTAAGATTATATTCGTGTTCTATCAACCTGTGTTCCCTAGGCATGGGCTGGCCCGTTCAGTTATCCGGGGGAGCGACTGGGGCTCCGGTCGAGGTGTGCTGTGCTTTTCGGTACAGACTGACGCGCTTTCGTGTTCTGTTACAGCACGTTCTGGCGTTGTTGGAGAATCCCATCCTTAATGGATATAGGAGTTTTGGGTTTTCTTCTCCGAATAGCTCTCAGAATTATAAGGGGATGAAGTAATCTTCTTATAGTCTGATTTGAGTATCCTTTCCTATCTGAGCTTTGACGGGCAGAGTTCCGTTGGGCTGGTCCTGCGGGTGTGCCTGTTTTTCATTGGGCGTTAACCTACGGTTGCCTTTTCTTTTCAATACAGTTAGGATGTCGTTTATTTGATTTAACAAGCTCATGTTTTGTTTTATATTCCTTCAGGAATTTTCCTTCTGGAATCGATACTCGCGATTTCGTGATTGCACTGGTTACTTCTACGGAAATTGTTTTGGGGGCACGTTTAGTCCTCTGTCGTTTACTCTCCCTCCCTGGGGGAATCTTTTCGGTTCTGGAGTGCCCTGTTGCTCTTTGGAGTTGGACCTTTGTACGGGGTGTTCTCTTCCCCTTGGGTTGGGATTTTTGTGCAAGTCTTCGACCTGTTCTCCGGGTTAGTCTTTCTTCCCGGTGTATGTTGTTGTTTTTTTCAGACAGGGTATGGTGGTCCCTGGGGTATTGTTTGTCTAAACAATTCTGGGGATTGGGCTTTCTTTTAGGATTTTTTTTTATATTTCTATGTCTTGTCCGGAAGCTCTTATTCTCCAGGGAACATGGACTATTTCTTATGGTCTTGCTAGCTGTGCTACTAGCAGCTGGGCCAGGAGTTCTGTGTGCTTAGGCTCCTTACGGCCTGCTTTGTTCTTGATGGTATGTGCTTTTCTTTTGGGGAGTTCCTTTTTCATGTTCATCAGGGGCGCCTGGATGATTTTCATTCGGCTCTACTTTACGGTTTTTGCCTTGTGAGCTTGTGCGCTGTCCTTTGTCTGAGCCCTTCACTTGAGGTGGGTTGTTTTTGCCTTTCTTAGAGGTGAGGTTTCCTCTCTGGAAGATATTTGCCCTGTCCTATGTGCAGGTGGGTGGAACAGGTGGTTGGTCCTGTTCACTTTCTGGGATTGTTCTGTCTGTGATTTTGCAGTTCCATGTTGGACTGCATAGTTTCACTTATCTTGTAGGTTCTCCTTTGGAGTGCCCGTTGTAGTTGCTATGGGGAGTCTGCCATAGAGTGTCGAGCTAGATTCATAGGATTTCTGTCTTTTTCTAGCAATCTCTATAGGGATCTTCCTTGGAAGTATCTGTTTGTAGGTGCTTTTGGAAGGATTTCAAGCTCTGTTGGAGTGGCTGGGGCCATCCTTTTCCATACTTTTCTGTGGGGGCTGGTAGTTGGGACCTTTTCTGTTCCCCTGTCTCTAGACCGGTTGCTTGGGCTGGTCCGGTGTGGACTAAGATCTGAGATGAGTTGTGTCTCCTCAGTTTGTGGAGGTGTGGTGAGCCTTTTTAGTGGAGGTTTGTAGTGGTTCTGGGATCCTTGTTGCTCGGCTGCATGGGTTGGCCGTGCGGCTTTGGATAACCTGAGTGTACCCACTACTTGGTGGATGTTACTCTATCCTTGGCTGCTTTTACTTGTCGGCAAGTGTTTTCTTTTTTATTCGTCATCCTGATATGACTGCATCGTTTGGTGGTCAGAGGTTGCTCTCTGGGGATTACGCACGTGTTGGTGAGAATATTTCGATATTCTAAGTTCCTGGTGACTTGGGACTACTGTTTCAGTTGTTTGTTCGAGGTGATTGCTCTGATTTTTTCAGAGACGTTTTGCTTCTTTGTTCTGTTTCTCAGGTTCAACCTTGTGGTTTAGTGCTGTCGGGGTCTGGGCGTTGCCTTCTCTTGTTTAGGGTACCCTAGGGTCCCTAGGGTCCCTGTGAGCGTGGTTTGCATTTTATGTGGTTTTCCACTTTCTTTGGATTTATTGAGCCATGCTTAGGGTCTTCCAGGAATCCTTATTTGTCTTCCATGTCCTCTCCTTTTTGGGAGTTTTCCGTCGCCTCCCTTTTCTATGAGGGGTTGTGTGGTTGAGGTTCGTCCTTTGGGCGATGGTATCTTCTGGAGGAGTGTTGGCTTAGTTGCGTCCGTTTTGTGGACTTGCGGACTATCTGTGGGTCTGTTTCCTTGGGGCCGTGTTTCCCTTTTCAAATGTTTTCTGACTTTGGACGAAGCAGGATTTTTTTCTGGGGTTGTGGTTCAGGTTTGGTGCCCTCAGAATGGGCCGCCTTTGTACCCTCTTGTTTTGGCATTCAGTGTCCTCTATAGCTTGGGTATTGTTTTCTCAAAAGTAATGAATGCAGCTGTAATTTTTGTTCTTCTGGCACCTTTTCACCCTGATATTTTTTCTACTGTTCCTTGTTCCTTGGCAGAATGACTGGGGGATGAGGGGAGTGGGAGGAGTATTTAAGCCTTTGGCTGGGGTGTCTTTGCCTCCTCCTGGTGGCCAGGTTCTGAATTCCAAAAAGTAATGAATGCAGCTGTGGGCTCTTTCCATCTGAAGAAAAGAAAATTATCAGGTAATCATAATTTGTTTTTTAAATAAATCAACCATGTGTAGCATTCATTTCCCCAAAAAATCTTGAAGAAAGTATATTTTACTTTCAACTAAACTTTTCACAGAAATAGTGACAACGTTTAACATGTAATAACCAAGGATGGTTCCATAATTAGCAGTGTTTCCTAGTTACCAGTTTATTACAATGTTTTACTATGATGGTATGTATCACAGGGTATTTTAATTGTTAATCTATAGTCAAGGTATCTAGATTAATGACTTTATCATAGGTAATAACTTATTTTATGTTTTAGGAACATCACAAAAGGTCAATTCCAAAAGATACATGGAATCTGCTGTTGGATTTTGGAAATATTATTGCAGATGATATGTCCAACTATGATGAAGAAGGTATTGATGCTTCACTGTTGGTCTTATGTTTTAATATTATTATTTTTGTATTAATAGAGTAGGTTTATGGTTTTATGTAGTTTGTTTTCTGAATTTAAATTGCTCAAATTGCAATAGTTTTTTTTTACGTGCAGTACATGGTATTTTGTTACAGTATATTGAATATAATCTATAATGCCCCACTTGCTTATGTATGGGGGCCACAGATCAATATTTTGGGCAATATATACATTTATTTATATTAAATCAAATAATAGATTTAATAATATGCAGTAACACAGTGCCAGATTCAGATAAGGTTCCTCAATACCCTATGTTTGATATTCTTCACTCCAGATGGCTTTATTGAGTTGTGATCACTTCAAGCGCACATTTGTACTTCCTCTTTTTCCTGGTGCCACAAAAAAACTATGGAACATTGTTAGTTCTAGTTTTTGTGGCCCCTGGGTTAAAAGCAGGACGGAGGATTGCATGTAGCACTCAGGCTGAAATGTGGCCACCCCTGATCTAAAATGTAAGGAGCCAGAAGAAATTCTAAAGCCCTACTTGAGAAATTATTTATTTAATTTATTACTTGAGCATTTGTTTATTTACTTTTTTACTTGAGCATTTATTTACGTTATTACTTGAGATTTTATTTATTTACTTTATTACTTGAGATTTTATTGACTTTATTACTTGAGAATGCATTTATTTACTTTATTACCTGAGAATATATTTTTCTCTTGTAAGGTGTATCCAGTCCACGGGTTCATCCATTACTTGTGGGATATTCTCCTTCCCAACAGGAAGTTGCAAAGAGGACACCCACAGCAGAGCTGTCTATATAGCTCCTCCCCTAACCCCCAACTCCAGTCATTCTCTTTGCAAGCTCTCGACAAGTAGGAAGTATAAAGAGATATGTGGTGATTTAGTGTAGTTTTCATCTTCAATTAAGAGTTTATTTTAAACGGTACCAGCGTTGTACTGTTTGCTCTCAGGCAGAAATTAGAAGACGAATTCTGGCTGGAGGATAATGATCTTAGCAGATTGTAACAAAGGTCCATTGCTGTTCTCACACATAACTCAAGAGTATGGGAAAACTTCAGCTGGGGGAACGGCCTGCAGATTGCCTGCTTTGAGGTATGTTCAGTATAATTTTTTCTAGAGAGTTGATAAAGTCTAGAAAATGCTGACAGAGCCTTTTTGGAGATGTGGTAAGCTAGATGCAGTGATTTAATAACGACTGGGATCAAGCTTGCAAGGTTGGGTATTACTCATGTTATTTGTGTCTGGTGATAGGGTGATAAAAACGTTTGCTTTTCACACATGAAGATCGTTTTTTTGAGAGTGTTTAAACTTTGTTTTTGGGGTTTAATTATCCACATGTCTTTTCAGAAATTCCTAGGAGTGTTTCTTTAAGGCCCCTCTGACATCGAGTGTAGTGGGAGGGGCCTATTTTCGCGCCTCAGTTGCGCAGTTTTCCTTCTAAGACAGCAAGCTTTTCTTGAGGAGTCCTTCTGTGTTTGAGGACCACTAAAGAGGGTTTCTTTCAGTCCTGTTCGTCCCATAAGGTCAGGTAGGCACCACAGCAGAGCTGTGGTGAGGGGTTTAGCGGTTTTATACCGGTGGTAGACGTTTTTTCAATCCGGTTTGGGGGCCAAAGGGTTAATCGTCCATTTGCAAGTGGGTGCAATATTACCTTACGCCTAGATTTAGAGTTCTGCGTTAGCCATCAAAACCAGCGTTAGGGGGTCCTAACTCTGGTTTTGGCCGCCCGCTGGTATTTAGAGTCAGTCAGGAAAGGGTCTAACGCTCACTTTCCATACCGAAGATCCCCTTCCATCAATTGCGTATCCTATCTTTTCAATGGGATCTTTCTAACGCCGGTATTTAGAGTCTTGGCTGAAGTGAGCGTTAGAAATCTAACGACAAGACTCTAGCCGCAGAAAAAAGCCAGGAGTTAAGAGCTTTCTGGGCTAACGCTGGTTCATAAAGCTGTTAACTACTGTGCTCTAAAGTACACTAACACCCATAAACTACCTATGTACCCCTAAACCGAGGCCCCCCACATCGCCGCCACTCTATTAAATTTTTTTAACCCCTAATCTGCCTACTGCACATCGCTGTAACCTACATTATCCCTATGTACCCCTAATCTGCTGCCCCTAACATCGCCGACCCCTATATATTTATTACCCCCTAATCTGCCCCCCCCCCCCGTCGCCGCTACCTACCTACAATTATTAACCCCTAATCTGCCGACCGGACCTCACCGCTACTATAATAAATGTATTAACCCCTAATCCGCCTCACTCCCGCCTCAAAAACCCTATAATAAATAGTATTAACCCCTAATCTGCCCTCCCTAACATCGCCGACACCTAACTTCAAGTATTAACCCCTAATCTGCCGACCGGACCTCGCCGCTACTCTAATAAATGGATTAACCCCTAAAGCTAAGTCTAACACTAACACCCCCCTAAGTTAAATATAATTTAAATCTAACGAAATAAAATAAATCTTATTAAATAAATTAATCCTATTTAAAGCTAAATACTTACCTGTAAAATAAACCCTAATATAGCTACAATATAAATAATAATTATATTGTAGCTATTTTAGGATCGGAACAGCCAATAGAATGCGAGCTCAATCTGATTGGATCAGCCAATCGGATTGAACTTGAATCTGATTGGCTGATTCAATCAGCCAATCAGATTTTTCCTACCTTAATTCCGATTGGCTGATAGAATCCAATCAGCCAATCGGAATTCGAGGGACGCCATCTTGGATGACGTCATTTAAAGGAACCTTAATTCGGACTTAGGACGTCGTTAGAAGAGGATAGATCTGCGTGGGCTGCTTCAAGATGGTCCCGCTCCGCGCCGGATGGAAGAAGATAGAAGATGCCGCCTGGATGAAGATGTGTACCGGTCTGGATGCCCTTTTCTTGCCGGATAGGATGATGACTTCAGACCCTCTTCTGGTCAGATCGGTGATACCCGGCATGGTGATGATAAGGTAGGAAGATCTTCAGGGGCTTAGTGTTAGGTTTTTTTAAGGGGGTTTTGGGTTAGATTAGGGGTATGTGGGTGGTGGGTTGTAATGTTGCGGGGGGGTATTGTATGTTTTTTTACAGGCAAAAGAGCAGAATTCTTTGGGACATGCCCCGCAAAAGGCCCTTTTAAGGGCTGGTAAGGTAAAAGAGCTGTAAAATATTTATTTTAGAATAGGGTAGGGCATTTTTTTATTTTGGGGGGGCTTTGTTATTTTTTTAGGGGGCTTAGAGTAGGTGTAATTAGTTTAAAATTCTTGTAATCTTTTTTTATTTTTTGTAATTTAGTGTTTGTTTGTTTTGTAATTTAGTTTAGTTGATTTAATTGTAGATAATTGTAGATAGTTTATTTAATTAATTTATTGATAGTGTAGTGTTAGGTTTAATTGTAACTTAGGTTAGGATTTATTTTACAGGTAATTTTGTAATTATTTTAACTAGGTAACTATTAAATAGTTATTAACTATTTAATAGCTATTGTACCTAGTTAAAATAAATACAAAGTTGCCTGTAAAATAAATATTAATCCTAAAATAGCTACAATATAATTATTATTTATATTGTAGCTATATTAGGGTTTATTTTACAGGTATTTAGCTTTAAATAGGAATAATTTATTTAATAAGATTTATTTTATTTCGTTAGATTTAAATTATATTTAACTTAGGGGGGGTGTTAGGGTTAGACTTAGCTTTAGGGGTTAATACATTTATTAGAGTAGCGGCGAGGTCCGGTCGGCAGAATAGGGGTTAATACTTAAAGTTAGGTGTCTGCGATTTTAGGGAGGGCAGATTAGGGGTTAATACTATCTATAATAGGGTTTTTGAGGCGGGAGTGAGGTGGATTAGGGGTTAATACATTTATTATAGTATCGGTGAGGTCCGGTCGGCAGATTAGGGGTTAATAATTGTAGTTGGGTAGCGGCGACGTTGGGGGGGGCAGATTAGGGGGTAATAAATATAATATAGGGGTTGGCGGTGTTAGGGGCAGCAGATTAGGGGTACATAGGGATAACGTAGGTTGTGGCGGTGTACGGAGCGGCAGATTAGGGGTTAAAAATAATATGCAGGGGTCAGCGATAGCGGGGTCGGCAGATTAGGGTTTAATAAGTGTAAGGTTAGGGGTGTTTAGACTCGGGGTACATGTTAGGGTGTTAGGTGCAGACTTAGGAAGTGTTTCCCCATAGGAAACAATGGGGCTGGGTTAGGAGCTAAACGCTGCTTTTTTGCAGGTGTTTTTTTTTTTTCAGCTCAAACTGCCCCATTGTTTCCTATGGGGGAATCGTGCACAAGCACGTTTTTTAAGCTGGCCGCGTCCGTAAGCGACGCTGGTATTGAGAGTTGCAGTGGCGGTAAATATGCCTGTACGCTCCCTTTTTGGAGCCTAACGCAGCCCTTCTGAGAACTCAATACCAGCAGTGTTTAAAAGGTGCGGGGGGGAAAAAACATGCGTAGCTAATGCACCCCTTTGGCCGCAAAACTCTAAATCTAGGCGTTAGTCTCTTATACACACTGTAAAAATTTCGAAGAGTTTACTACTTTTTTCTCCTGTTAAGTGTAGTCAGTCCACGGGTCATCCATTACTTATGGGATATTAACTCCTCCCCAACAGGAAGTGCAAGAGGATCACCCAAGCAGAGCTGCTATATAGCTCCTCCCCTCTACGTCACACCCAGTCATTCTCTTGCACCCAACTAATAGATAGGATGTGTGAGAGGACTGTGGTGATTAAACTTAGTTTTTATATCTTCAATCAAAAGTTTATTTTAAACGGCACCGGAGTGTGTTGTTTTCTTCTCAGGCAGAATTTGAAGAAGAATCTACCTGAGTTTTGTGTATGATCTTAGCGGACGTAACTAAGATCCATTTGCTGTTCTCGGCCATTCTGAGGAGTAAGGTAACTTCAGATCAGGGGACAGCGGGCAGGTTCACCTGCAAAGAGGTATGTTGCAGTATATTATTTTCTAAGGAATGGAATTGACTGAGAAAATACTGCTAATACCGATATAATGTAAGTACAGCCTTAAATGCAGTAGTAGCAACTGGTATCAGGCTGATATGTATATATGTTTACACTTAAGTATTTCTGGGGAATGGCACTTCACTGGGAAAATACTGTATGCATATAACTTTTAGCCTAACTTGCAGTGTGAGCGACTAGCAGCAGGCTTTTAATGACATTTCATAAATTAGATTTTAAACGTTTGCTGGAATGTTAAATCGTTTAATTATCTGAGGTACTTGGTGAAAAATTGTTTTGGGCGTTATTTTCCACATGGCTGTCGTTTGTTTTAAATTAAAACAGTTTTCTGAGCTTCCCTCACTGTTGTATTGTGAGTGGGAGGGGCCTATTTTGGCGCTTTTACTACGCATCAGAAATTCAGTCACAGTCTGCCTTTTTCTCCCTGCATGATCCAGGACGTCTCCACAGAGCTCAGGGGTCTTCAAAACTAGTTTTGAGGGAGGTAATCACTCACAGCAGACCTGAGACTGTGCTTTGACTGTGATAAAAACGCTTATATTTTCAATTGTTATCCGTTTTTTCTGATATTAAGGGTTAATCATCCATTGCTAATGAGTGCAATCCTTTGCTAAATTTATGCTTTTTACTGTGAAAATTTGGTTTCTATAACTAATCCGGTTCATTGTTATTCAACTGTGACAGTTTTTGTGTGCTTCTTAAAGGCACAGTAACGTTTTGCATATTGCTTGTAAATTTAGTTGAAAAGTATTTCCAAGCTTGCTAGTCTAATTGCTAGTTTGTTTAAACATGTCTGACACAGAGGAATCTCTTTGTGCAATATGTTCAAAAGCCAAGGTGGAGCCCAATAGAAATTTATGTACTAATTGCATTGATGCTACTTTAAATAAAAGTCAATCTGTACATGTTAAGCAACATTCACCAGACAACGAGGGGGAAGTTATGCCGACTAACTTGCCTCACGTGTCAGTACCTGCATCTCCCGCTCAGGAGGTGCGTGATATTGTAACGCCAAGTACATCAGGGCGGCCATTACAAATCACTCTACAAGACATGGCTAATGTTATGACTGAAGTTTTGTCTAAATTGCCAGAACTTAGGGGTAAACAAGATCACTCTGGGGTGAGAACAGAGTGCGCTGATAATGCTAGGGCCATGTCTGATACTGCGTCACAATTTGCAGAGCATGAGGACGGAGAGCTTCATTCTGCGGGTGACGGATCTGATCCAAATAAACTGGATTCAGACATTTCAAATTTTAAGTTTAAGCTGGAAAACCTCCGTGTATTACTAGGGGAGGTGTTAGCGGCTCTGAATGATTGTAACACAGTTGCAATCCCAGAGAAAATGTGTAGGTTGGATAAATATTTTGCGGTACCGACGAGTACTGACGTTTTTCCTATACCTAAGAGACTTACTGAAATTGTTACTAAGGAGTGGGATAGACCCGGTGTGCCTTTCTCACCCCCTCCTATATTCAGAAAAATGTTTCCAATAGACGCCACCACACGGGACTTATGGCAAACGGTCCCTAAGGTGGAGGGAGCAGTTTCTACTTTAGCTAAGCGTACCACTATCCCGGTGGAGGATAGTTGTGCCTTTTCAGATCCAATGGATAAAAAGTTAGAGGGGTACCTTAAGAAAATGTTTGTTCAACAAGGTTTTATATTGCAACCCCTTGCATGCATTGCGCCTGTCACGGCTGCGGCAGCATTTTGGTTTGAGTCTCTGGAAGAGACCCTTGACTCAGCGCCATTAGATGAGATTACACACAAGCTTAAAACCCTTAAGCTAGCTAATTCATTTATTTCTGATGCCGTAGTACATTTAACTAAACTTACGGCTAAGAATTCCGGATTCGCCATTCAGGCACGCAGAGCGCTGTGGCTAAAATCCTGGTCAGCTGATGTAACTTCTAAATCTAAATTACTTAACATACCTTTCAAGGGGCAGACTTTATTCGGGCCCGGTTTGAAAGAAATTATCGCTGATATTACGGGAGGTAAAGGCCATGCCCTGCCTCAAGACAGAGCCAAACCTAGGGCTAGACAGTCTAATTTTCGTGCCTTTCGTAACTTCAAGGCAGGAGCAGCATCAACTTCCTCTGCTCCAAAACAGGAAGGAGCTGTTGCTCGCTACAGACAAGGCTGGAACAAGGGCAAGCAGGCCAGAAAACCTACTGCTGCCCCTAAGACAGCATGAAGTGAGGGCCCCCGATCCGGAAACGGATCTAGTGGGGGGCAGACTCTCTCTCTTCGCCCAGGCTTGGGCAAGAGATGTCCAGGATCCCTGGGCGTTGGAGATCATATCTCAGGGATATCTTCTGTACTTCAAAGCTTCTCCTCCACAAGGGAGATTTCACCTTTCAAGGTTGTCAACAAACCAAATAAAGAAAGAGGCGTTTCTACACTGTGTACAAGACCTTTTACTAATGGGAGTGATCCACCCAGTTCCGCGGTCGGAACACGGACAATGGTTTTACTCAAATCTGTTTGTGGTTCCCAAAAAAGAGGGAACCTTCAGACCAATATTGGATTTAAAGATCCTAAACAAATTCCTAAGAGTTCCATCGTTCAAAATGGAAACTATTCGGACAATCTTACCCATGATCCAAAGAGGTCAGTACATGACCACAGTGGATTTAAAGGATGCTTACCTTCACATACCGATTCACAAAGAACATTACCGGTATCTAAGGTTTGCCTTCCTAGACAGGCATTACCAGTTTGTAGCTCTTCCCTTCGGGTTGGCTACGGCTCCAAGAATCTTTACAAAGGTTCTGGGCTCTCTTCTGGCGGTACTAAGACCGCGAGGAATTTCGGTAGCTCCGTACCTAGACGACATTCTGATACAAGCGTCAAGCTTCCAAACTGCCAAGTCTCATACAGAGTTAGTACTGGCATTTCTAAGGTCGCATGGGTGGAAAGTGAACGAGGAGAAGAGTTCTCTCTTACCACTCACAAGAGTTCCCTTCTTGGGGACTCTTATAGATTCTGTAGAAATGAAAATTTACCTGACAGAGGACAGGTTAACAAAGCTTCTAAATGCTTGCCGTGTCCTTCATTCCATTCAACACCCGTCAGTGGCTCAATGCATGGAGGTAATCGGCTTAATGGTAGCGGCAATTGACATAGTTCCTTTTGCACGCCTGCACCTCAGACCCCTGCAATTGTGCATGCTAAGTCAGTGGAATGGGGATTACTCAGATTTGTCCCCTACGCTGAATCTGGATCAAGAGACCAGAGATTCTCTTCTATGGTGGCTTTCTCGGCCACATCTGTCCAGGGGGATGCCCTTCAGCAGGCCAGACTGGACAATTGTAACAACAGACGCCAGCCTACTAGGTTGGGGCGCTGTCTGGAATTCCCTGAAGGCTCAGGGATCATGGACTCAAGAGGAGAGTCTCCTTCCAATAAACATTCTGGAATTGAGAGCAGTTCTCAATGCCCTTCTGGCTTGGCCTCAGTTAGCAACTCTGAGGTTCATCAGGTTTCAGTCGGACAACATCACGACTGTGGCTTACATCAACCATCAGGGAGGGACAAGGAGTTCCCTAGCGATGATGGAAGTATCAAAGATAATTCGCTGGGCAGAGTCTCACTCTTGCCACCTGTCAGCGATCCACATCCCAGGAGTGGAGAACTGGGAGGCGGATTTCCTAAGTCGCCAGACTTTTCATCCGGGGGAGTGGGAACTTCATCCGGAGGTCTTTGCCCAAATACTTCGACGTTGGGGCAAACCAGATATGGATCTCATGGCGTCTCGCCAGAACGCCAAGCTTCCTTGTTACGGGTCCAGGTCCAGGGACCCGGGAGCGGTCCTGATAGATGCCTTGACAGCACCTTGGACCTTCAGGATGGCTTATGTGTTTCCACCCTTCCCGATGCTTCCTCGTTTGATTGCCAGGATCAAACAGGAGAAAGCATCAGTGATTCTAATAGTGCCTGCGTGGCCACGCAGGACCTGGTATGCAGATCTAGTGGACATGTCATCCTGTCCACCTTGGTCTCTGCCTCTGAGACAGGACCTTCTAATTCAGGGTCCTTTCAAACATCAAAATCTAATTTCTCTGAAGCTGACTGCATGGAAATTGAACGCTTGATTTTATCAAAGCGTGGATTTTCGGAGTCAGTAATTGATACCTTAATACAGGCTAGGAAACCTGTTACCAGGAAAATTTACCATAAGATATGGCGTAAATACTTACACTGGTGCGAATCCAAGAGTTACTCATGGAGTAAGGTTAGGATTCCTAGGATATTGTCTTTTCTACAAGAAGGTTTAGAAAAGGGTTTATCTGCAAGTTCTTTAAAGGGACAGATCTCAGCTCTGTCCATCCTTTTACACAAACGTCTGTCAGAAGTTCCAGACGTTCAGGCTTTTTGTCAGGCTTTGGCCAGGATTAAGCCTGTGTTTAAGACTGTAGCTCCACCGTGGAGCTTAAATTTAGTTCTTAACGTTTTACAGGGTGTTCCGTTTGAACCCCTTCATTCCATTGATATCAAGCTGTTATCTTGGAAAGTTCTGTTTTTAATGGCTATTTCCTCGGCTCGTAGAGTCTCTGAGTTATCAGCCTTACATTGTGATTCTCCTTATCTGATTTTTCATTCAGATAAGGTAGTTCTGCGTACTAAACCTGGGTTCTTACCTAAGGTAGTCACTAACAAGAATATCAATCAAGAGATTGTTGTTCCATCATTGTGCCCTAACCCTTCTTCAAAGAAGGAACGACTTCTGCACAATCTAGACGTAGTCCGTGCCCTGAAATTTTATTTACAGGCAACTAAGGATTTTCGCCAAACTTCTTCCCTGTTGGTCGTTTATTCTGGATAGAGGAGAGGTCAAAAAGCATCTGCTACCTCTCTATCCTTTTGGCTTCGTAACATAATACGTTTAGCCTATGAGACTGCTGGACAGCAACCTCCTGAAAGGATTACAGCTCATTCTACTAGAGCTGTGGCTTCCACTTGGGCCTTTAAAGGGACACTGAACCCAATTTTTTTCTTTTGTGATTCAAATAGAGCATACAATTTTAAGTAACTTTCTAATTTACTCCTATTATCAATTTTTCTTCGTTCACTTGCTATCTTTATTTGAAAAAGAAGGCATCTAAGCTTCTTTTTTGGTTCAGCACTTTTTTTTATTGGTGGATGAATTTATCCACCAATCAGCAAGAATAACCCAGGTTATTCACCAAAAATGGGCCGGCATCTAAACTTACATTCTTGCATTTCAAATAAAGATACCAAGAGAGTGAAGAAAATTTGATAATAGGAGTAAATTAGAACGTTGCTTAAAATTGCATGCTCTGTCTGAATCACGAAATATATTTTTTTAGTTTAGTGTCCCTTTAAGAATGAGGCCTTTGTTGAACAGATTTGCAAGGCTGCAACTTGGTCTTCTCTTCATACTTTTTCCAAATTTTACAAATTTGACACTTTTGCTTCTTCGGAGGCTGTTTTTGGGAGAAAGGTTCTTCAGGCAGTGGTTCCTTCCGTATAAAGATCCTGCCTGTCCCTCCCGTCATCCGTGTACTTTAGCTTTGGTATTGGTATCCCATAAGTAATGGATGACCCGTGGACTGACTACACTTAACAGGAGAAAACATAATTTATGCTTACCTGATAAATTCCTTTCTCCTGTAGTGTAGTCAGTCCACGGCCCGCCCTGTTTTTTATGGCAGGTCTAAATTTTAAATTATACTCCAGTCACCACTGCACCCTATAGTTTCTCCTTTCTCGTTTGGTTTTCGGTCGAATGACTGGGTGTGACGTAGAGGGGAGGAGCTATAGAGCAGCTCTGCTTGGGTGATCCTATTGCACTTCCTGTTGGGGAGGAGTTAATATCCCATAAGTAATGGATGACCCGTGGACTGACTACACTACAGGAGAAAGGAATTTATCAGGTAAGCATAAATTATGTTTTTTCACTGTTTTGCAGTTTAAGTGCTACTTTTTTTTCTCTTAAAGGTACAGTACCGGTTTGAGGAAATTGCTATTTTTTACTTTAATAAAGTGTTTTCCAAGCTTGCTTTTGTCTTTGCTAGTCTGTTAAACATGTCTGATGTAGAATAATCTACCTGTTCAATATGTTTAAAGACCATATTGTGGCTTTAAAAAATATATCACCAGAGGATTCTCAGACTATAAGAAGGGAGTTTATGCCTTCTAGCTCTCCCCATGGGTCAGAACCTGTAATACCCGCACAAATGACACCAGATGCGTCTAGCGCGTCTAATTCTTTTACTTTACGAGACATGGTGGCAGTTATGAGTTCTACTCTCACAGAGGTGTTGTCTAAACTGCCAGGGTTACAAGGAAAGCGAGACAGCTCTGGGGCTAGAACAAATACAGAGCTTTCTGACGCTTTGGTAGATATGTCCGTTATGCCCTCACAATGTTCCGAAGTTGGCGCAAGGGATTTGATATCTGAGGGTGATCTTTCAGATTCAGGGAAGTTATTACTTCAGCCTGACTCTGACATGTCAACATTTAAATTTAAGCTTGAACATCTCAGTTTATTGCTTAGGGAGATCTTAACAACTCTGGATGACTGTGACCCCATTGTGGTACCAGAGAAATTGTGTAAAATGGACAAATACTTTGCAGTGCCTGTTTACACTGATGTTTTCCCAGTCCCTAAAAGGTTTTTGGAAATTATAACTAAGGAATGGGATAGGCCAGGTATACCGTTCTCTCCCCCTCCTGTGTTTAAAAAGATGTTCCCCATAGCTGACGCCGTGCGGGACTCGTTTTCCCAGTCCCTTAAAGGTTTTCGGAAATTATATCTAAGGAATGGGATAGGCCAGGTATACCGTTCTCTCCCCTTCCTGTGTTTAAAAAGATGTTCCCCATAGCTGACGCCGTGCGGGACTCGTGGCAAACGGTCCCCAAGGTGGTGGGAGCTGTTTCTACTTTACCTAAGCGTACAACTATTCCGATTAAAGATAGTTGTGCTTTCAAAGATCCTTTGGATAAAAAATTGGAGGGTCTCCTAAAGAAAAATTTCTTACATCAAGGTTTTCTTCTCCAGCCTCTCGCATGCATTGTTCCAGTTACAGCTGCAGCGGCCTTTTGGTTCGAGTCTCTAGAAGAGGCTCTACAAGTGGAGACTCCGTGGGGTGAGATTTTAGACGGGATTAAAGCTCTTAAACTTGCTAATTCCTTTATTTCAGACGCTGTGTTTCAGTTAACTAAACTTGCGGCTAAAAACTCAGGTTTTGCCATCATGGCACGTAGGGCGCTATGGCTTAAGTCCTGGTCAGCAGATGTTTCCTCAAAATCTAAGCTTCTTAACATTCCCTTCAAGGGTAAGACTCTATTCGGGCCTGATCCGAAGGAGATCATTTCTGATATTACTGGGAGAAAAGGTCATGCCCTTCCCCAGGATAAGTCTAATAAGTTAAGGACCAGACAGACTAATTTTCGCTCCTTTCGGAACTTCAGAAGTGGCGCGGCTTCCGCTTCCCTTAGTACAAAACAAGAGGGAAATTTCGCCAAGTCCAAACCAGTCTGGATACCTAATCAGGCTTGGAACAAAGGGAAACAGGCTAAAAAGCCAGCCACTGTCTCTAAGACAGCATGAAGGAGTAGCCCCCGATCCGGGATCGGATCTAGTGGGGGGCAGACTTTCTCTCTTCACCCAGGCTTGGGTAAGAGACGTTCAGGATCCCTGGGCAGTGGAAATCGTTTCCCAGGGATATCTTCTCGAATTCAAGGGTTCATCTCCAAAGGGGAGATTTCATCTTTCTCAACTATCTGCAAACCAGATAAAGAGAGAGGCATTCTTATATTGCGTCCAGGGTCTACTGGTTATGGGAGTGATCCACCCAGTTCCAAGGGAGGAACAGGGGCAGGGTTTCTATTAAAATCTATTTATAGTTCCCAAAAAAGAGGGAACTTTCAGACCAATCTTGGATCTCAAGATCCTAAACAAATTCCTCAGGGTCCCATCCTTCAAGATGGAGGCAATCCGAACCATTCTTCCTATGATCCAGGAGGGTCAATATATGACTACCGTGGACTTAAAGGATGCTTATCTGCACATTCCGATTCACAAAGATCATCATCAGTTCCTCAGGTTCGCCTTCTTAGACAGGCATTACCAGTTTGTGGCTCTTCCCTTCGGGACCCTTCTAGGGTCCCTACTGGCGGTCCTAAGGCCGCGGGGCATAGCAGTGGCTCCTTACGTAGACGACATCTTGACCCAGGGTCGACTCTTCAAGTCGCCAAGTCCCATACGGACATTGTTCTGGGCTTCTTGAGGTCTCACGGGTGGAAGGTGAACAGAGAAAAGAGTTCTCTCTCCCCTCTCACAAGAGTTTCCTTCCTAGGAACTCTGAAAGATTCAGTAGAAATGAAAATATTTCTGACAGAGGTCAGGATATCAAAGCTGCTAACTTCCTGCCGTGCTCTTCATTCCATTTCTCGGCCGTCAGTGGCTCAGTGTATGGAAGTAATCGGCCTAATGGTAGCGGCAATGGACATAGTTCCGTTTTCCCGCCTACATCTCAGACCACTTCAACTTTGCATGCTCAATCAGTGGAATGGGGAGTACAGAGATTTGTCTCCTCTGTTAAATCTGGATCAAGCAACCAGGGATTCTCTTCTCTGGTGGTTATCTCTGGTCCATCTGTCCAGGGGAATGAGCTTCCGCAGGCCAGAGTGGACTATAGTGACAACAGATGCCAGCCTTCTGGGCTGGGGCGCGGTCTGGAACTCCCTGAAAGCTCAGGGTTCGTGGACTCAGGAGGAGGCCCTCCTCCTGATAAACATTCTGGAACTAAGAGCGATATTCATTGCTCTTCAGGCATGGCCTCAACTGGCTGCGGTCAGGTTCATCAGATTTCAGTCGGACAACATCACGACTGTAGCCTATAGCAACCATCAGGGGGGAACAAGGAGTCCCCTGGCAATGATGGAGATTTCCAAGATAATTCTATGGGCAGAGGCTCACTCTTGCCATCTCTCATCTATCCATATCCCAGGAGTAGAGAACTGGGAGGCGGATTTTCTAAGTCGGCAGACTTTTCATCCGGCGGAATGGGAGCTTCACCCGGAGATATTTGCCCAACTGATTCATCTATGGGGCAGACCGGAGCTGGATCTGATGGCGTCCCGTCAGAATGCCAAGCTTCCTCGTTACGGGTCCAGGTCAAGGGATCCTCGGGCAGTGTAAGTAGATGCCCTAGCAGCGCCCTGGTCCTTCAGCCTGGCTTATGTGTTTCCACCGTTTCCTCTTCTCCCGAGTCTGATTGCCAGAATCAAGCAGGAGAAAGCTTTGGTGATCTTAATTGCTCCTGCGTGGCCTTGCAGGACTTGGTATGCAGATCTGGTGGACATGTCATCCTGCCCACCATGGCCTCTGCCATTGAGGCAGGACCTTCTGATCCAGGGTCCATTCAAACACTCAAATCTAACTTCTCTACGCCTGACTGTGTGGAGATTGAACGCTTGATCTTATCAAAGCGTGGTTTTTCTGAGTCTGTTATTGATACCTTGATCCAGGCTAGGAAGCCTGTCACCAGGAAGATCTATCACAAGATATGGCGTAAATATCTTCATTGGTGTGATTCTAAGGGTTTCTCATGGAGTAGGGTCAAGATTCCTAGGATTCTATCTTTTCTCCAAGAAGGATTGGAAAAAGGATTATCAGCTAGTTCTTTAAAAGGACAGATATCTGCTCTGTCTATTCTCTTTCACAAGCGTCTGGCAGATGTTCCAGACGTTCATGCGTTTTGTCAGGCTTTAGTCAGAATCAAGCCGGTATTTAAACCAGTTGCTCCGCCATGGAGTTTAAATTTAGTTCTTAGTGTTCTTCAAGGGGTTCCGTTTGAACCTACGCATTCATTAGATATTAAACTTTTATCTTGGAAAGTTTTGTTTCTTGTTGCTATCTCTTCAGCCCGAAGAGTTTCAGAGTTATCTGCTCTGCAGTGTGATTCACCCTATCTTATTTTCCATGCGGATAAGGTGGTGTTACGTACCAAGCCAGGTTTTCTTCCTAAGGTTGTTTCCAATAGAAATATCAATCAGGAAATTGTTGTTCCTTCTCTGTGTCCGAATCCTTCTTCAATGAAGGAACGGTTGTTGCACAATCTGGATGTGGTTCGTGCTTTACAGTTCTACTTACAAGCCACTAAGGATTTTCGGCAAACATCTGCCTTGTTTGTTGTTTACTCTGGAAAGAGGAGAGGCCACAAGGCTTCGGCAAATTCTCTTTCTTTTTGGCTAAGAAGCATAATCCGTTTATCTTATGAGACTGCTGGACAGCAGCCTCCTGAAAGGATTACAGCTCACTTTACTAGAGCGGTAGCTTCCACATGGGCATTTAAAAATAAGGCTTCTGTTGAACAGATTTGCAAGGCGGCCACTTGGTCTTCGCTTCATACTTTTTCTAAATTCTACAAATTTGATACTTTTGCTTCCTCGGAGGCTATTTTTGGGAGAAAGGTCCTACAGGCAGTGGTGCCTTCCGTTTAAGTTCCTGCCTTTTCCCTCCCTTCATCCGTGTCCTAAAGCTTTGGTATTGGTATCCCACAAGTAATGGATGAACCCGTGGACTGAATACACCTTACAAGAGAAAACAAAATTTATGCTTACCTGATAAATTTCTTTCTCTTGTGGTTTATCCAGTCCACGGCCCGCCCTGTCACTTTAAGTCAGGTGTTTTTATTTTTTAAAACTACAGTCACCACTGCACCCTATAGTTTCTCCTTTTTCTTACTTGCCTTCGGTCGAATGACTGGAGGTGGGGGTTAGGGGAGGAGCTATATAGACAGCTCTGCTGTGGGTGTCTTCTTTGCAACTTCCTGTTGGGAAGGAGAATATCCCACAAATAATGGATGAACCCGTGGACTGGATACACCACAAGAGAAAGAAATTTATCAGGTAAGCATAAATTTTGTTATTTACTTTATTACTTGATAATGTATTTACTTTTTACTTGAGAATTTATTTATTTACTTTATTACTTGAGAATGTATTTATTTACTTGAGAATGTATTTACTGTATTACTTTAAAAGGACAGATATCTGCTCTGTCTATTCATATTTAGAGTTGAACAAACATTAATTTGGAACCGTTTTGTATCTTCTTGTTAAAAGCTAAACTACTCATCTTCATTGAATCTGTTTTTCTAACACATTCACACTCATATGCTGGTTTTTCTTCTTTTTTTTTTTATTGAATTTTTTTTTTGTGTGTTTTATTTAAACATTTTTTTTTTAACTGTGATTTCCACATGCATTCTAACCAGCTTAAACTTTATTTTCAGGAGCCTGGCCTGTTCTTATAGATGATTTTGTGGAGTATGCAAGACCATTAGTCACAGGGGGAAAACGTAAACCTCTTTAACCATAGACTTTTGAAAAGGACTAGTGATGCTTATGCCATTTCATTAGATAATGGACACTGTATTTGGCCAATTACAGAGAAGACCGTGTGACTGATTCACCGGGACATGCAGAATGGCAGTCTGAAATCTGCTTGAAAACATGGTGGACAGCTCTTGGACAGGACCGGGAGAAGCCCTAAACAGAGCAATGGTGTTTGTAGGACGCTGGCTTCATATCTTACGTTGGTTGTATCATATAGGATGTAGAGATTGCATGATTTTATACTTTGAAGCAGTAAAAATAGAGGCCATTTTATTAATAAAAAGTATATGGAAAAAAATAATTTAAAGAGCATGCCATTCAGTTTATGAGCCAGAATACACACCAGCAGTTACTTAACAGCTGTATTATATTGTATCTATATAAAAGCAGTATTTGTGGTATAAATTAAATCTCTACTGGAACCTTAATTGGCATGTTGTATTTTTTATCACTAGCTCTTTGATACAATTATGAAAATAATATGGAAACAGCCAGGTAATTCTCATACAAAGGCAACAGTTATCAGCAGGTGCGCTTAGTCTGAGATTCTGGCTCAAAACCAGCCCCTGCTCTTTGTGATATTAGCATCCTCTTATTTGCCTGACAGTCAGGCACAGGTGAGGTTGTAAACTCCACGTAGCAGGCTTTTATTGTTACTATGTAAATTAAAATAAATTATAGTATTATTTAGCCTTAATGTACAGCTCTTGCTTTGGATTTCATTTGAATGGATATTTAATTAAAATGTTTTAACATTCTAAGGAAGTTTTCTTTTATTTAAAAGGTTAAATGTGTGTATGTAAATAAATATATATTTGTGTGTGTTTGTATTTATATAGTGTGTAAATATGAGCGTGTGTACACAAAGTTCTATGTAATCAATAGTGCCCTCAAGTGTCCAGTACGTGGTCAGATGATGCAGTATTAGTGACCTATTTTCTGTGCTTTTTATATAAACTAAGGAAAGTACCAACATCCATGTAGGTGAGGAAGACTATGCTGCTAGAAAGGGTCAGAAATATCCACACATCTCCTTATAAGAATGCCAGTGAGTTTTCCTATAATGTTTTACTAATATACTTAAAGTGAATGTAAACGTTCATGAATCAGTGCCCGTTTTTTAAAAATACTATTAAAAACAGGGGCACTTTTCTTCATGAAAGTTTACATTGCAGCGGTTTTGTTAAAATACTTACCTTTCTTTCCTAAGAAAAGCTGCTATATATGTCACTTCCCTTACATCATAATCCCCAGTCATTCTCTTTGCCTGTGGTGCAAGGAGGAGGTGAGGTTTTGGTGTCTGATCTACAATCAAGATTTTTTAATTTTAAAAGCATAGTAGGTTTGCTCTGATCTTTCTAAAGGGTCTAGCCTTAGCCCATGTCAGTCTCTTCAGCAGGGCAGTGGTGTCTTTCAAGCAATTGGGAACTTGTGGGGTACAAGCCTCACTGTGTTTTCCCAAAACATTTTGTTGCCCTATTTAGATAGCCTGAGTAAGTTTACTCTGTCTTTCTGTATTTCCACAGGTCCATATGAAGGATGGCATCCTCTCAAACCAGGTGAGCTGTCCTACTGCCGGACAGATAATTATTAAGTTAAAGGGACACTCAATCAAAATTAAACTTTCATTATTCAGATAGAGCATGCCATTTTAAACAACTTTCCAATTTACTTCCATTAACTAAATGTGCACAATCTTTTTATATTTAAACTTTTTGAGTCACCAGCTCCTTACTGAGCATGTGCAAGAATAAGTGTGTATGCATTTGTGAATGGCTGATGGCTGTCACATGGTACATGTATGCATTTGTGATTGGCTGATGGCTGTCACATGGTACAGGGGGAGTGGAAAAAGACATAACTTTTAAAATTGTCAGAAAAAAAATCTAGTAATCATTTGAAGTTCAGAATAAGTGCTATTGCATTGTCTTGTTATCTTGCATTTGTTGATTATGCAAATCTACTATGTTGACTGGTCCTTTAAGTGCCAGTTTTATTTTTCTATGTAAGCAGGGGAAAAAATTGTCACTTATTCAGCTGAAACGCTGCAGGGAGACGTTTTTTTATTACTCCTGTCAGGGTGCAGGTTTTTATGGCAGTTTTTGCAAGCACTGTTAGTGTGAGGAGTTTTCCATCTTAATATGGGAAGAGTCCACAGCTGCATTCCTTACTTGTGGGAAATACTGAACCTGGCCACCAGGAGGAGGCAAAGACACGCCAGCCAAAGGCTTAAATAGCTCCCCCACTTCCTCATAACCCTAGTCATTCTTTGCCTTTCGTCACCGGAGGTTGGCAGAGAAGTGTTAGAAGATTTCGGAGTAGTCTCTTATAGAAGGTAGTACTCTTCGAGATGGGACTGGAGTTTTAAGTAGTCCTGTCAGCCTCTCAGTGATAGCATGTATTAAAGTTAGAGTCCGGAGGTGCTGGGAGAGTCTTTCTGCGAAACAATCCCGACTCATATTAACAGCTCCATAGGCAATCAGCATTGACGAGTTTCGCTGCCTGCTTTCTTCACTCAAGTCCATGTCAGAAGCCATGCTACTATCTGTCACACTTGAAGGGCCATGTTCGTGTTCCACAGCGTAGATTCTGGTAAGATTGTTTCATATTTTATACATGTATGATAACGCAAGAAGACAGGGTCACAGTGGTGACTCCTTTTATCTGTATAGAATCAAGGGTTAATATCTCCTTAGGGGGATTATTGAACAGGGGGGATAATCTTATATGTTTATTTTAGTTTATGCTGCTTTCTTTCATGTAATTAGCAAGAGTCCATGAGCTAGTGACGTATGGGATATACATTCCTACCAGGAGGGGCAAAGTTTCCCAAACCTCAAAATGCCTATAAATACACCCCTCACCACACCCACAAATCAGTTTTACAAACTTTGCCTCCTATGGAGGTGGGGCGGAATCCAGCTCCTGTCTAATCTCTGCGGTTCATATCCCAGGTGTAGACAATTGGGAAGCGGATTATCTCAGTCGCCAAACGTTGCATCCGGGCGAATGGTCTCTTCACCCAGAGGTATTTCTTCAGATTGTTCAAATGTGGGAACTCCCAGAAATAGATCTGATGGCTTCTCATCTAAACAAGAAACTTCCCAGGTATCTGTCCAGATCCCGGGATCCTCAGGCGGAGGCAGTGGATGCATTATCACTTCCTTGGAAGTATCATCCTGCCTATATCTTTCCGCCTCTAGTTCTTCTTCCAAGAGTAATCTCCAAGATTCTGAAGGAATGCTCGTTTGTTCTGCTGGTAGCTCCAGCATGGCCTCACAGGTTTTGGTATGCGGATCTTGTCCGGATGGCCTCTTGCCAGCCGTGGACTCTTCCGTTAAGACCAGATCTTCTGTCGCAAGGTCCTTTCTTCCATCAGGATCTCAAATCCTTAAATTTAAAGGTATGGAGATTGAACGCTTGATTCTTGGTCAAAGAGGTTTCTCTGACTCTGTGATTAATACTATGTTACAGGCTCGTAAATCTGTATCTAGAGAGATATATTATAGAGTCTGGAAGACTTATATTTCTTGGTGTCTTTCTCATCATTTTTCCTGGCATTCTTTTAGAATTCCGAGAATTTTACAGTTTCTTCAGGATGGTTTAGATAAAGGTTTGTCCGCAAGTTCCTTGAAAGGACAAATCTCTGCTCTTTCTGTTCTTTTTCACAGAAAGATTGCTAATCTTCCTGATATTCATTGTTTTGTACAAGCTTTGGTTCGTAAAAAACCTGTCATTAAGTCTATTTCTCCTCCTTGGAGTTTGAATTTGGTTCTGGGGGCTCTTCAAGCTCCTCCTTTTGAACCCATGCATTCATTGGTCATTAAATTACTTTCTTGGAAAGTTTTGTTCCTTTTGGCCATCTCTTCTGCCAGAAGAGTCTCTGAATTATCTGCTCTTTCTTGTGAGTCTCCTTTTCTGATTTTTCATCAGGATAAGGCGGTGTTGCGAACTTCTTTTGAATTTTTACCTAAGGTTGTGAATTCTAACAACATTAGTAGGGAAATTGTGGTTCCTTCATTATGTCCTAATCCTAAGAATTCTAAGGAGAAATCGTTGCATTCTTTGGATGTTGTTAGAGCTTTGAAATATTATGTTGAAGCTACTAAGTCTTTCCGAAAGACTTCTAGTCTATTTGTCATCTTTTCCGGTTCTAGAAAAGGTCAGAAAGCTTCTGCCATTTCTTTGGCATCTTGGTTGAAATCCTTAATTCACCATGCTTATGTCGAGTCGGGTAAAACTCTGCCTCAAAGGATTACAGCTCATTCTACTAGGTCAGTTTCTACTTCCTGGGCGTTTAGGAATGAGGCTTCGGTTGATCAGATTTGCAAAGCAGCAACTTGGTCCTCTTTGCATACTTTTACTAAATTCTACCATTTTGATGTGTTTTCTTCTTCTGAAGCAGTTTTTGGTAGAAAAGTACTTCAGGCAGCGGTTTCAGTTTGAATCTTCTGCTTATGTTTTCATTATACTTTATTTTGGGTGTGGATTATTTTCAGCAGGAATTGGCTGTCTTTATTTTATCCCTCCCTCTCTAGTGACTCTTGCGTGGAAAGATCCACATCTTGGGTAGTCATTATCCCATACGTCACTAGCTCATGGACTCTTGCTAATTACATGAAAGAAAACATAATTTATGTAAGAACTTACCTGATGAATTAATTTCTTTCATATTAGCAAGAGTCCATGAGGCCCACCCTTTTTGTGGTGGTTATGATTTTTTTGTATAAAGCACAACTATTCCAATTCCTTATTTTATATGCTTTCGCACTTGTTTTATCACCCCACTTCTTGGCTATTCGTTAAACTGATTTGTGGGTGTGGTGAGGGGTGTATTTATAGGCATTTTGAGGTTTGGGAAACTTTGCCCCTCCTGGTAGGAATGTATATCCCATACGTCACTAGCTCATGGACTCTTGCTAATATGAAAGAAATGAATTTATCAGGTAAGTTCTTACATAAATTATGTTTTATGTGTGAGATGTTATGGGCTCATAGACTGTTATGGAATATACAAGTTTCACTTTCACTTTGAGAGCCATGCCGCTTACAAGCTTGGCATGCTTTCTCATAGCAGGGACGGTCCTACATTGTGCACCATGTGATTCCTTTTTCTTGACCGGTTATCGGAGAGGAGTCATAAATCTCTGTACTGTCTGGCTCATAGGAGGTGGTGAGTGCCCCAACCATTGGGTTATAAGGGTGCAGTTTTTTGAATAAAATAAAATGTTTTATTTCTCTAGTTCTCCGGTTATTGCACTAGCAATATTCCTATTCCTAATGAGTAATTCCTGTTTATATGGTGAGGTGGCCTTTGTTCTGCCCTCTCAATTATGTTCCATATGCCTTGATAATGTGATATCAAACATTGGAAAGACATATAACGGGAGACAAGAAGGTGCCAAAATAGGGTAATATCGCCAAAGCAATCCGATGTGCTGTGGTGAATAGAGCAATACTCACAAGCGAGGCGGCACTATGGCGTGCCTGAAATCGCAGACCAGGACCTCAAAGTCGCCCGGGAGACAACACAATGGCAACAGCGAATCCCAGCCGATCACGTGGTTAGTGTGGCCAATCCGAATCCAGTCTGCATACACACCTTCCTCTCTATACTCCAACCTTCAGAATACATGCAAAGGGGTGTGTAGTGGCGGTGGGCAAGAAAACACACTGTGATTGCTCAAAAATAGGATAGGACAGTGTGGAAAAGAGGGGAGATCAACTCCAGCAGGATACACATAAAACAATTTTATTAATGTCTTAAAATTCAGCAACGCGTTTCTTGGCTACACAGAGCCGTTTCATCAGGCTGTAATACATGTTCTAAGAGACCTGCTGCTTATGTACCTCCTCTAACCAATCAAATCACGTTTCAATTTACACACCCCTCACAGAGCTGCTACAAATCAATATCTCGACCGACACTGGCAAACCTATTCATTTCAAATAGTAGATCATTATCTTTGCACTCTGTTTGCATTACATTAGAGTTATTAATTACTAATCTCTTAATGAGCATGACTTATTCTGTTATAAGCTTACTTAGCTGAGTTTTATATTTAGTAATATGTGACTATTTGATAATATATGGGACGTCTGGTATGACATCTGATGTGTCTGTTAATATTTAATTGAGTTATTAAATTTTATTATACATCGATAAAGATAAATATCTTTTAAAAAAATATATATAAAAACATATAATCTGATATACTGATAAAATATAATAAATAAATTGACACCGATAACCTCATATGTTCTACAAGCTGAGTACAAAAATGTACAACAGTATTCTTAAAATATTTCATACATATCAAAGCTACAATCTAACAAATGCTATTAAAATTCACAAATAAATGTATAAGTACTATACAATGCACTAAAAACTTGGATAAAATCAATTTTGAACCAGTAAAAATTATTATTATTGTTGTCATTAATTTCATAGCTTCAAAACCCAATTGTTAACACATTTTCTATATATGTATATAAAAAAAGAAACATAGGACTACTAGTTTACTGAACTGTAGTCAATCTTTCTAGAACATATCAGGCTTTGGTTATTTACCCGTTCCCAGATGAGATGACCTAATATATTGTAAAAAAACTCACCAATTCCCCATATTGATGATTCATAGAAAACAAAAAATGTATCATATTAAGACTAATACAAAATTAATGGGTGATATATTCGTTAGAATGACACCTTAAACTATTATTGGAAAGCTGCAAGATCTATATTCATGTTGAGACCTAATGGATGTAAAGTTTGAAGTCTGTAGATCCAGAAGGTCTCCCTCTGTCTGAGTCTAAAAAACGATTGTAAAAGTCAGGTTAAAACCCTGAATTTGTGTAATATCAAACATGTTTGATACCATGGAGCCGTCCATCTCTGAGGAGTTGTTGTCCAGTGAGGTGCGTACCCTACATTCTTATTTCTCCTACATTGGTGTGTCTGGTCCACGGCTTCATCCTTACTTGTGGGATATTCTCTTCCCCTTCAGGAAATGGCAAAGAGAGCACACAGCAAAAGCTTTCCATATAGCCCCCCCTCTGGCTCCGCCCCCCAGTCATTCTCTTTGCCGCTCTGAACAAGTAGCATCTCCACGGGGATGGTAAAGAGTATGTGGTGTTAGTTGTAGTTTTATTTCTTCTATCAAGAGTTTGTTATTTTAAAATAGTGCCGGTTTGTACTATTTACTCTACAACAGAAAGTGATGAAGAGTTCTGTTAAAAGAGGAGTATGATTTTAGCAACAGTAACTAAAATCCATTGCTGTTCCCACGCAGGACTGTGAGCCCAGAGAACTTCAGTTGGGGGGAACAGTTTGCAGACTTTTCTGCTCCAGGTATGACCAGTCTCTTTTCTAACAAGACATAGTAATGCTAGAAGACTGTCATTTCCCTTTTGGGATCGGTAAGCCATTTTCTTAGACTCATAACAGAATGTAGGCTTATAAATGGGCTATATACTGGTTGACACTATTGTGGGCTAAATCGATTGATTTATATAATATTTATATGATTTTTGGAGTGTTTTGAGACTTGGAAACACCTTTGGGAACGTTTTATTACGCCTGGCAGTTTGTTAGACATCTAATCTAGTCAGGAAGGCCCCTTCACTCTGGTATGCAGAGGGAGGAAGCCTCATTTTCGCACCTTAATTGTGCAGTTACTTCTGGAAGCAGGGCATGCAGCTTCATGTGAGAGGGTCCTGTGGCCACGAAAACGATTCTAAGAGGCTTATTTCTGTGGTGAATAACCCCTAAGGAAGGTAAAGCTGTAGCAAAAGGCTGTGGTAGGGACTGTAGTGGGTTTAAACTGCTAAATTGAACAATTAGCTCCGGTTTGCTCATTTAAGGGGTTAAAGACTTGAAATTTGGTGTGCAATACTTTCAAAGCATTAAGACACTAGGGTGCAAATTTCGTAAAGATTGGATAATTCCTTCATAGTTTTTCAAACATTCAGAAATAAAGTGTACTCTGTTTATTATTTAAAGAGACAGTAACGGTTTTGTTTAAAAACGTTTTTTTTGCATTAATAGCCTGACTAAGTCTAACATGTCTGTACCTTCAGATAGATTATGTTCTGTGTGTATGGAGGCCAAGGTGATTCCCCCTTTAAATGTATGTGAAAATTGTGCCATGGCGTCCAAACAAAGTAAGGACAGTAATGTCACATTTAATAAGGTTGCCCAAGATGATTCTTCAAATGAAGGTAGTGGGGATAGTTCATCATCCTCTCCTTCTGTGTCAACACCAGTTATGCCCGCGCAGGCGACACCTAGTACATCTAGCACGCCAATGCTTGTTACTATGCAACAATTAACTGCAGTAATGGATAATTCTATAGCAAATCTTTTATCCAAGCTGCCAACACTTCCCAGAAAGCGTGATTGCTCAGTTTTGAATACAGAGGATGAGCAAGCAGGCGCTGATGATAGTTTATCTGTAATACCCTCACACCAGTCTGAATTGGCAGTGAGGGAGGGGCTGTCTGAGGGAGAAATTTCTGATTCAGAAAAAGTTTCTCAGCAGGAAGAACCTAATATCGTGACGTTTATATTTAAGTTAGAACATCTCCGCGCCCTGCTTAAGGAGGTGCTAACTACTCTTGACGATTGCGACTCTTTGGTAATTCCAGAGAAATTGTGGAAAATGGATAAATTCCTTGAGGTCCCTGTGCACGCTGATGCCTTTCCGATACCCAAGAGGGTGGCGGACATAGTGAACAAGGAGTGGGAGAAGCCAGGTATACCTTTTGTCCCACCTCCTATATTTAAGAAAATGTTCCCCATTGTCGACCCCAGAAGGGACGCATGGGAAACAGTCCCTAAGGTTGAAGGAGCAGTTTCTACGTTGTCCAAGCGCACGACTATTCCCATTGAGGACCGTTGTGCTTTCAAAGATCCTATGGATAAAAAATTGGAAGGATTGCTTAAAAAGATATTTGTTCAGCAAGGTTTCATCCTCCAACCAATTTCGTGCATTATTCCTGTCACAACGGCGGCGTCTTTTTGGTTCGAAGAACTAGAATATTCGCTCAATAAGGAGACTCCATATGAGGAAGTCATGGACAGAATTCACGCACTAAAGTTGGCTAATTCCTTTATTTTAGATGCCGCTTTGCAATTGGCGAAATTAGCGGCGAAAAATTCAGGTTTTGCAATCTTGGTCGGCGGATTTGTCATCCAAGACAAAATTGCTTAATATTCCTTTCAAAGGTAAGACCCTTTTTGGGCCAGAATTGAAGGAGATTATTTCAGACATTACTGGGGGAAAGGGCCATGCCCTCCCACAGGATAGGCCTTTCAAGGCTAAGAACAAATCTAATTTTTGTTCCTTCAGGAACGGACCGTCTCCTAACTCTGCAGCCTCTAGACAAGAGGATAACGCTTCCCAGGCTAAGCCAGCATGGAAACCAATGCAAGGCTGGAACAAGGGTACACAGGCCAAGAAGCCTGCTGCTGCTACCAAGACAGCATGAAGGGGTAGCCCCCGATCCGGTACCGGAACTAGTAGGGGGCAGACTTTCTCTCTTTGCTCAGGCTTGGGCAAGAGATGTTCAGGATCCCTGAGCACTAGAAATAGTCTCTCAGGGTTAGCTTCTAGAATTCAAGTAACTTCCCCCAAGGGGAAGTTTCCACATGTCTCGCTTCTCTTCAGACAGATAAAGAGACAGGCATTCTTACATTGCGTAGGAGATCTATTAAAGATGGGAGTGATACACCCAGTTCCAACAGTGGAACAAGGTCAGGGGTTTTTCTCAAACCTTTTTGTAGTTCCCAAAAAAGAGGGAACTTTCAGACCAATTCTGGATTTAAAAATTCTAAACAAATTCCTCAGAGTTCCATCGTTCAAAATGGAAACCATTCGAACGATTTTACCAACAATCCAGGAGGGTCAATACATGACTACCGTGGATTTAAAGGATGCGTACCTAAATATTCCTATCCACAAAGATCATCATCAGTTCCTAAGGTTCGTCTTTCTGGACAAACATTACCAGTTCGTGGCTCTTCCGTTCGTTTTAGCCACTGCTCCCAGAATTTTCACAAAGGTGCTAGGGTCCCTTCTAGCGGTTCTAAGACCGAGGGGCATTGCAGTGGCACCTTACCTAGACGGCATCCTAATCCAAGCGTCGTCCCTTTGCAGATCAAGGGCTCATACAGACATTGTATTAGCTTTTCTCAGGTCTCACGGGTGGAAGGTGAACATGGAAAAGAGTTCCCTGTCCCCGTCTACAAGAGTTCCTTTTCTGGGAACAATAATAGATTCTGTAGAAATTAAGATTTTTCTGACAGAGGTCAGAAAATTAAAGCTTCTAAAGACTCAGGATCACCTGTCTCAGGGAATGAGTTTCCGCAGACCAGAGTGGGTCATTGTCACGACCGACGCCAGTCTATTAGGCTGGGGCGCGGTCTGGGACTCCCTGAAAGCTCAGGGTCTATGGTCTCGGGAAGAGTCTCTTCTCCCGATAAACATCCTGGAACTGAGAGCGATATTCAATGCGCTCCGGGCTTGGCCTCAACTAGCGAAGGCCGGATTCATAAGATTTCAGTCGGACAACATGACGACTGTAGCTTACATCAATCATCAGGGAGGAACAAAGAGTTCCTTGGCGATGAGAGAGGTATCCAAGATCATCAAATGGGCGGAGGATCACTCCTGCCATCTATCTGCAATTCACATCCCAGGAGTAGACAACTGGGAGGCGGATTATTTGAGTCGTCAGACTTTCCATCCGGGGGAGTGGGAACTCCACCCGGAGGTCTTTGCCCAGTTAACTCAATTATGGGGCATTCCAGACATGGATGTGATGGCATCTCGTCAGAACTTCAAGGTTCCTCGCTACGGGTCCAGATCCAGGGATCCCAAGGCGACACTGGTGGATGCATTAGTGGCGCCTTGGTCGTTCAACCTAGCTTATGTGTTTCCACCGTTTCCTCTCCTTCCCAGGCTCGTAGCCAGGATCAAACAGGAGAAGGCCTCAGTGATTCTGATAGCTCCTGTGTGGCCACGCAGGATTTGGTATGCAGACCTGGTTAATATATCATCGGCTTCACCAGGGAAGCTACCTTTGAGACAGGATCTTCTAGTACAAGGTCCATTCGAACATCTAAATCTAGTCTCTCTGCAGCTGACTGCTTGGAAATTGAACGCTTGATTTTATCTAAGCATGGGTTTTCAGATTCAGTTATAGATACTCTGGTCCAAGCCAGAAATCCTGTGACTAGGAAAATTTACCATAAAATATGGAAAAAATATATCTGTTGGTGTGAATCCAAGGGATTATCTTGGAGTAAAATTAAAATTCCTAAGATTCTTTCCTTTCTCCAAGAGGGTTTGGATAAAGGTTTGTCAGCGAGTTCTCTAAAAGGACAGATATCTGCTTTGTCTGTTTTGTTACACAAACGCCTGGCAGCTGTGCCAGATGTACAAGCTTTTGTACAGGCCTTAGTCAGAATCAAGCCTGTTTACAGAACCATGACTCCTCCTTCATGTAGTCTAAATTTAGTTCTTTCAGTTCTTCAAGGGGTTCCGTTTGAACCTCTACATTCCATAGATATTAAGTTACTATCTTGGAAAGTTCTGTTTTTGGTTGCTATTTCTTCTGCTAGAAGAGTTTCTGAATTGTCTGCTTTGCAGTGTGATCCACCCTATCTGGTATTCCATGCAGATAAGGTTGTTTTGCGTACCAAACCTGGTTTTCTTTCAAAAGTGGTTTCCAACAGGAATATTAACCAGGAAATAGTTGTTCCTTCTCTGTGTCCGAATACAGTTTCGAAGAAGGAACGTTTGTTACACAATTTAGATGTGGTCCGTGCTTTAAAATTCTATTTAGATGCAACAAAGGATTTTAGACAGACTTCATCTTTGTTTGTCGTTTATTCTGGTAAGAGGAGAGGACAGAAAGCTACTGCTACCTCTCTTTCTTTTTGGCTGAAAAGCATCATCCGATTGGCTTATGAGACTGCCGGACGGCAGCTTCCTGAACGAATTACAGCTCACTCTACTAGAGCTGTGGCTTCCACATGGGCCTTCAAGAACGAGGCTTCTGTTGATCAGATATGTAAGGCAGCGACTTGATCTTCTCTGCACACTTTTGCCAAATTTTACAAATTCGATACTTATGCTTCTTCGGAGGCTATTTTTGGGAGAAAGGTTTTGCAAGCCGTGGTGCCTTCCGTTTAGGTAACCTGACTTGTTCCCTCCCTTCATCCGTGTCCTAAAGCTTTGGTATTGGTTCCCACAAGTAAGGATGAAGCCGTGGACCGGACACACCAATGTAGGAGAAAACAGAATTTATGCTTACCTGATAAATTTCTTTCTCCTACGGTGTGTCCGGTCCACGGCCCGCCCTGGCTTTTAGTCAGGTTTCAAATTTTTTCTTTCTATACACTACAGTCACCACGGCACCCTATGGTTTCTCCTTTTTCTCCTAACCGTCGGTCGAATGACTGGGGGCGGAGCCAGAGGGGGGGCTATATGGACAGCTTTTCCTGTGTGCTCTCTTTGCCATTTCCTGTAGGGGAAGAGAATATCCCACAAGTAAGGATGAAGCCGTGGACCGGACACACCGTAGGAGAAAGAAATTTATCAGGTAAGCATTAATTCTGTTATCTCTACACATGCAGTTTTCCCGTAGCATTGCTGATCCTCCATCTGGAGGGGGCTTTTTTTCACCAGACGTTGCTGCGCAGTTCAGAAGGCGGTGTCTGCGGCCGCCTTTAATGCTTTATCTCACCCTGCTAAGCGAAAGGTAACATATTGCACCCTTCCCAGAGTACATCAGATAATTTATTGGATTTAACTAAGGGTTATCGAAGGTTGAAGTTACTTCTGAGACTTCAGAGTATAAACATTCTGGGTCGGAGTCTGCTGCCTCTAAACCTCCAACTGCGGAGGAACCAGACTTTAGTTTAGGAATTTGCGCTTTCTTCTAATGGAAGGTTTTGGCTAATTCAGAGGTTCCAGATGCAAAAATTGCCTGATGAACCTTTAATTCCTAAATTGGATAGAATTTAAGGACAGGGTGGTACCTTATCCTTCCCTGCTCTTGTTAGATGGCGAACATTATTATGAATGAATGGGACAGGATTGGATTCCTTTTCCTCCTCTTCTTCCTGTAACAAATTGTCCCGGGTCCTGGACTCTCAATGGAGTTGTGAGGTTCCGTCCCTAAATGGGATGGCGTTATATTCACCCTTGCTAAACGTACTACTATCCCGCTTGAGGATAGTTCTTCGTTTGAAGAGCCCATGGATAAAAGATGGAAACTCTGTTAAGAAAGATGTTTCAACATACGGGATATTTGTTTCAACCGGCGGCGGCTGTTGCCGCGGTTACTGGAGAAACTACCTTCTGGTGTGACTCCTTATAAGATTTGATTGGGGTGGAGGGTCCCCTCGACGTTACTCAGAAAAGATTTACGGCCTTGAGGGTTGTTAATTCTTTTATCTGTTCTGCTATTAGGCAGTTTATTCACTTGAATGCTATGGCTGAAGTCATGGTCTAGACTTCTTTTCTCCCTTTAAGGGAATGATTTTGTTTGGTCCAGGCCTGGACTCAATTATCTCCTTGGTCACAGGGGGCAAGGGAGCCCTCCTACCGCAAGAGTATATGAATTAATCTAAGGGACGATTTTCGTTCTTTTTGTTCCGATGAAGCCCATGTCAGCAGTCCTCCGCTAAGCCAGAGCAAACCAAGAGCTCTTGGAAGCTGTCTCAGTCCTGGAATAAATCCGAGCAGAACAAGAAGCCCTGCCGAGTCTACGTCGGCATGAATGGGCGGTCCCCGGTCCTCTTCTGGATCATGTAGGAGGCAGTATGTCGCTCTTTTCAGTCGCTTGTTTCAGGGACGTGCATGATCCATGGGTCCTGAAGGTCATGCTCAGGGTTACAAGATAGGTTTTAAGTCTCAGCCACCCAAGGGCAGGTTCCTCCTGTCTTCCTGACCATAAAGCAGGGAAGCTCTTCCGGGGTGTGTACGAGATCTGTCCTCTAGGAGTTATTGTCCCAGTGCCTATCGCAGTGATAGGTTTGGGATACTATTCAAACCTTTTGTGGTCCCTAAGAAGGAGGGAACTTCCGGCCGATTGTGGACCTAAAGTGCTTAAGCAGGTTTTTAAATGTCCCCTCGTTTAAGATCGAGACAATAAGGTCCATTCTTCCGCTCGCTTGAGAGGGGTAGTTCATGACCACAATAGATCTGAAGGATACTCCCTTCACGTACCAATCCTCAAGGACCACTTCTAGTTCCTAAGGTTTGCATTCCTGGAACAGCACTTCCAGTTTATTGCCCTTCCGTTTGGTCTTGCTAAAGAAATTTTTCGAAGAGTCGACCATTCAGAATATCTCCTCTGTCTTCTTCGATCCCATGGATGGCAGCTAATCTAGAGAGAGTTCTCTTGTATCAAGTACCAGGATAGAATTCTCGGGTACTATAATAGTCTTAGACATGAGAGACTATTAGACCAGAGACGTTGCAAGCTAGCTTCAACATGTCTTGCCCTCCAGATCTCCTTAAGGCCATCTGTGGCTCGGTGTATGGAGGTGATTGGTCTCATGGTGTCCAGCTTGCATCTGTGGCTCGGTGTTTGGAGGTGATTGGTCTCATGTTGTTCAGCTTGGACATAATTTCCTTTGCCAGGTTTCACCTCAGACTGTTGCAACTGCGCATGCTGAACTAGTGGAACGGCGATCATTCAGGTCTATCTCAACAGATTTCTCTGGAAAACCAATCTGGAGAATTGTTCTCTTGGTGGTTTTGTCCCGAGCACTTGTCCTGAAGGACGTCCGTCTCAAGGCCATACTGGGTGATCGTGACTACGGTTGCGAGTCTGTCAGGATGGGGAGCTGTTTGAGGTGCCAGAAGGCACAGGGCCTCTGTTCTCAGGAGGTAAAGCTCCCTCCTGATCTCATTTTGGATCTTCGGGCAATATACAATGCTCTGAAGGCTTGACCTCTGCTGGGTTCGTCCCAGTTAATCAGATTTCAATCAGACAATATATCCTTGGTGGCTGACATCAACCATCAGGGGAAACGAGAAGCTCCCTAGTTATGAGGGAAGTTTCTCGGATTCTGGAGTGGGGGAGACGCACATTTTGTACACTTTCAGCAATCCAGATTCCGGGTGTGGACAACTGGGAAGCGGATTTCCTCATCTGGGAGAATGGTCTCTCCATCTCGAGTGTTTGCAGAGATTTGCAAGAGGAAGATCTTATAACATCTCAATACCAAGCTACCCAGATAGGGGTTGAGGTACAGGGATCCTCAGGCGGAGCTAACAGATGCATTAGCGGTGCCTTGCAGGTTCAATCTAATTTAACCTTTCCGGCCATTGCCACTACTTCCTAGTGTAGTGGCTCGAGTCAAGCAGGCGTCAGTGATACTGATTGCTCCATCTTGGCCGCGAAGGATGTGGTTCGCAGATCTAGTGGGGATGTCATCATCTCCTCGGAGGTTGCCTTGTCGCAGGGATCTGCTGACCAAGGTCTCTTTGTTCATCAATGTCTAGATTCTCTGAGTCTGACTGCATGGAGATGGAACGCTTAGTCCTAGCCAAGAGAGGGTTTTCCGAGTTTTTTTTTTTTTTTTTTTTAAAGGAGCTTTATTGAATGAACATGTTTTACAAGTTGTAGATATACATTACATAGATTAAGTTGTATACAGTAAGTGATATTCATAAGTCTGGAGCTTCAAACCTTATACAACTCCTAAAGGCTCCAATAAGTATGTTTCTTATGTTAATTACATATAAAGAATAAGTAATTATTTATAATTAGTAACATTTGCTTATATCATATGCTAATTACTTTTTTGATAGGCCAGCTGCACCAAGCCAATTCTGCTTTAGATAAGAATACTCATATTCCCTGATTTCCGAGTTATTTTTAATCCCATTCAAGCTTGTAAGCTGGTTGCTCATTGCATCTATCATAAGGTGTGAAGGACCTGACAGTTTTCGCCCCTGTCTGTATTACTGCACAGGTTCACTGAGCTTCCAGATGGGCAGCCATTTGTTAAGGCTCTGCTGGGATCAGAACTGTGTTTAGATCTAAGGCTCCTCCTTGGAGTTTAAATGTTGTTCTTAAAGTTTTGCAACGGGCTCCATTGGAGTCTATGCATGAAGTAGACATTAAATTGTTGTTTTTCAAGGTTCTTTTTCTACTGGCTCTTGCTTATGCACTCAGAGTATCTGTGATTGCTGCCTTGCAATGCGTCCCTCCTTATCTGGTTTTCCATGTCGATAAGGCTGTTCTATGAACCAAGTTAGGTTTTCTTCCTAAGGATGTGTTAATTCGCAACATCAATCAAGAGATTGTGGTTCCTTTCTTATGTCCTAATCCTTCTTCGTTGAAGGAACATTTAAGACGTATTTCTGGATGTGGTTTGTGCCTTGAAGTTCTATCTTCTGGTCACGAAGGTATTTAGACAAACCTATTTCTCTGTTCGTTCTCTTTTCCGGGAAGCATAGGGGTCAGAGCCTCTTCGATTTCCTTATCTTTTTGTCTTAGGAGTGTCATCTGTTTAGCATAGAGACAGTGGGACATAAGCCTCCTCTGAGGATTACGCTCATTCTACGAGAGCGAGACAGTGGGACATAAGCCTCCTCTGAGGATTACGCTCATTCTACGAGAGAGGTGGTTTCCTCCTGGGCCTTCAAAAATGAGGCCTCTATTGATGAGATTTGTAAGGTGGCTATCTGGTTCTCCTTACATACTTTTTCCAAAATTTTACAAGTTGGATGTTTTTCCCCGAAACAGCCTTCGGGAGAAAGGTTTTGCAGGCTGTGGTGCCCTCAGATTAGGGTCGGCCTCTCTCTTTTCCCTCCCGTTAGCATTCCGTGTACTCTAGAGCTTGGGTATATGTTTCCCACAAGTACGGAATGCAGCTGTGGTCTCTTCCCATATTAAGATAGAAAACATAAATTATGCTTACCTGATCATTTAATTTCCATCTGTATGGGAAGAGTCCTCAGCTCCCGCCCGTGTTCTCTGATGGGCGGCCCTAAATTTGAAAATTTTCTTCTGGCACCTTTTTCACCCTGATATTTCTCCTACTGTTCCTTGTTCCCTCGGCAGAATGACTGGGGTTATGAGGAAGTGGGGGAGGTATTTAAGCCTTTGGCTGGGGTGTCTTTGCCTTCTCCTGGTGGCCAGGTTCAGTATTTCCCACAAGGAATGCAGCTGTGGACTCTTCCCATACAGATGGAAATGAAATTATCAGGTAAGCATAATTTATGTTTTTATTGATGGCTCAGTGAGGATCCGTTTTTAGTAACAGATTATGTACTTTTATTGGGGGTTTTATTGTTTGGTTTTCAAGAAAGTTGTTTTAAAAAAAAAAAAGGCTTTTTTGTCAGCTTTAGGACCACCCCTTTTAAGGTGGTTCTGATTCTTTGATGTCAGAGTTTTGTTGGCGCTTCTCTTCACTTCCTGTAGAATGAGTTGCGCATATTTCAGATGGCTCTGCTGTTTAGAAGGCTTCTTGCTGTTTTTGCTTCTCTGGAATCCAGATTTTTTCCTGTTTGCTGCGGGTTGCAGGACAGGTAGAGCACCTCAGTAATACTGCTGAGGTGTATAATGTTGCCTGTGGTATGTTTTCTTGATTTGGTAAATTTAAAGGGAACATTTATTTAAGAACTTTTTTTTTGTTTTTGTTTGTGTATTATGGATCAAGAGGCTGTGCAGGATGTTACCTGTAGCTTATTTTTTGATGCCCGTGTGGAACCCCCAGTACCTTTTTGTTCTTCATGTATTGAAAGACCTTTAGCTTATAGAAATAGACTTTGACCCTGAGCCATCATTAGCTAAGGTGGATGCTGTTCAGGAGCCTCCTGTTTCAAATGTGCCGCAGATGTCTCCTCAAGCATCCCAATCCTATTCATCTGCACATGCAGTGCCTTGCGTTTCCTCTCATGCTCCGTCTGGGGTTACTTTGCAAGATATTGCTGCCCAGTTATCCTCTGCTGTATCTGAGGCGCTGTTTGCTTTTCCCATGCTACAGGGAAAACGCAAAAGGAAATTTAAAGAAACAGTAAGTAAGGTTTCTGATCCTGAAGTGGCTTATTAAAGTATTTCCTCTCAGAAGTCTGAGGATGATGATTCTTCGGGTGCATCTGAGGGTAAAATCTCAGATTCAGGCAGTATAATTCCTTCTACTGATGCTGAAGTTGTGTCCTTCAGATTTAAGCTAGAACACCTCCACTTGTTACTTAAGGAGGTTTTGGCTACCTTGGATGACTCCGATACTACTATCGTTGTTAACCCTAAGAAGTCTAGTAAGCTGAGCAAGTATTTTGATGTTCCCTCTACGGTGGAGGTCATTCCTGTTCCAGACCGTGCTTCTGAGTTTATTGCACGCGAGTGGGAGAGACCTGGTATTCCTATTTCTTCATCTCCTATTTTTAAGAAAATGTTTCCTATAGCTGACTCTATTAAGGAGTCGTGGCAAACGATTCCTAAGGTGGAAGGAACTATTTCCACTTTGGCTAAGAGGACTACTATTCCCATAGAGGATAGGTGTTCTTTTTAGGATCCAGTGGATAAGAAATTGGAGGCATTATTAAAGAAAATGTATGTTCACCAAGGTCTTCAATGGCAGCTTGCGGTGTTTATTGCTACTGTTACCAGCGCTGCAGCCTACTAGTTTGATGCTTTGTCTGATTCTATTCAGACAGATACTCTTCTTGAGGAGATCCAGGACAGGATTAAGGCTCTTAAATTAGCCAATTCCTTTATTACGGATGCTTCCTTACAGGTGATTAAACTGGGAGCAAAAATGTCTGGTTTTGCGGTTCTAGTTCGCAGAGCCCTTTGTTTAAAATCCTGGTCTGCGGATGTTTCTTCTAAGTTATTAGTTATTCCCTACAAGACCTTGTTTGGGCCTGGTTTGGCTGAAATGATTTCCTCAGGATAGGAAGAATAAGCAGAAAGGGTGTCAGAGTAATTTTCGTTGCTTTCGTAAGTTTAGAGGTAAACCCTCCGCTTCCTCTTCCAAGCAGGAACTATCCATGTCTTCCTGGAAGTCTGGTCAGTCTTGGAACAAGGGGAAACACTCTAAGAAACCTGCGGCTGACTCCCAAGTCAGCATGAAGGGTTGGCCCCCGATCCAGGAACTGATCTAGTAGGGGGCAGGCTTTCTCAATTTGCTTGGATACGAGATGTCCCAAACCTGTGGGCCGTGGAAATTGTATCTCAGGGGTACAAAATAGAATTCAAGACTTTTCCTCCAAGAATTAATTTACAGTGGAGATCCTTTAGAGATAAGGGGCCGATTTATCAAATGGCAGGCGGACATGATTCGCTGTAGCAAATCATGTCCGTCCAACATTGCTAGATGCTGTTAGCAAACGCTGTCGGGATTTAACATTGCACAAGCATTTCTGGTAAAATGATTGTGCATTGCAGGCCCCTGCACATTCATGGCCACTAGCAGGGGGTGTCAATCATCCCGATCTATAACTTTTAGGTGGCGGACAAGTTAAGGAGCAGTGGTCTTATGACCGCTGCTTCTTAACTCATTTTTTTGGCGAGCGGGAAACATCGGGCGGAGAAAGCAGCACCCGCTGCTTATTAAATCTCTCCCAAGGTCTTTTGGTATCTCTCTTATACCTATTGTTTGGGTAATTTATATGTATGCACATCTGTTTATCATGCAGACACTTAACCTTAATCATAAATATTTTCATGAACTATGTACAGTGTGTATTTACTTTCTAAGAATATGCAGTCTCTGCTTATTCTGGACATGGGTTTACAAGTATCTAATGTGTACATGTTGATCTATATGTCCTGTTCCTCTAGTCCATAAGGCTACATTAAATCTAAATATTTGCATATGCTTAAGTAGGTACATGTATACTTCATCTGATACTTATGTCATGTACAGATTTAATAAACTTTGTATAAACTTATGTTTAAGTTTTTATATTTTTTTGGATCCATCATGAAAAATAGTTTGGATATCCAGACTGATTCTCTTTGTCCTTCAAGAGATCATGATTTTTGTTCCATTAGTAGGTTTGCTTATTGTAAAAATGCTGCAGTGCCTTCTCCAGCTTTATGTGACTCATGTTTAGAATTATTATTGCAATCAGACCAACCTAATGCATTTTCTTTTGGTATTAACCCACCCTCTGTTTGTTCATTACAAGAGAATACTAACATTTTTCCACCTTTTATCAAGGCTGCAATTTCTGAGGCGTTGGCTTAAAATGACAGTTCAGATTATTATTTTTTTCTTGAGGTTTTGCACAAGAAAAACATACAATAAATGTCATGACATAACTGATAAAACTTTCATGAAACTTAAAACAAGGGTATGAGTAAGAAGCAAAATGACTGCAAAAATATAAGCGTACATAGAATAAATGTCTTGATACAAATGACCTGTCATATGTCACAATACAATGTAGTGAGTAAATCTGGGGGGAAAAAATTGACATATTATACATTGAAACCTCTATTTTATAGGTTTAGTATCTTATAAATATATGACTAATTGACTGACCACTTATGGGACCTGTGATGTAGGCATGGAGGGGATGCATGATAGTCATGCCAGAGACCCTGTTGGGTCGAATGATACGTTGTAGATATGTGGGTATATTCAAAATGATGATAGTAGGATGTAAATCAGGAAGTTGTTCAGCGGGTAACCACCACTTGATATAGTGTAGAGTGAGTGAGCTAAACAGAGGAGATTAGTATATATATAATTTAAAGTCTTTAAAAGATTTATATTCACAAGTATAAACAGAGGAGTCTGCCATTCTAGATCAGATGATTGAACTTGTAGTTCTGCAAGCTAGGAGGAGGATCTAAGTAGCTACTCAAGCTACTTATACTATATAGTTGAACAGCAGGGTGGGGTTAAACAGATGTATTTAACTACAGAGCTGTTATTTTAAGTGCATATGTAAAACTTATAAGCACGAGCTGGTGGCTATTGAACATTTGTTTGCATAAGTAAATAATCGGACCCTGGGGCCAATCACAAGTCCAGAGAGTGATAAAAAGTAGTATAATCAGAGTTGTCAGTAAAAGATACCCTCTTTATAGAGATTGGCCAAAGGTTATGCAAAAGGTAAGTCCAGAGATATCAGGGCACTGGCTGAAATACACTAATGGAGTATAGGATTGTGGTAGATATTGAGAGGAGAATTTAGCTGGCACCTACTTGTGCTCTTAAACATAATAAGGTAGAGTATGTTTGAGGCAAAACAATATATCAGTACAATGAGGTTGTCCAGCTGAATATTCTAGGTTATAAATTGACCCCACAGGAGACAAGAATAAATTCAGAAGACGCTAGCAGCTAGAATGCTTAAGTGAGGCAAGATTGCTTTTTCTGACATAATCACGAGATGTAAAGACCTACAGGGTTCTAGAGTACAGTGAAATTACATTTTCTGGCTTTGTCACAAAGTGAAAACAGTGTGTTTAGTTTATAAGGCACCTTAAGGGCTCTGCTACTGGAAGGAGAGCAGTATTCCATAATCATTCCAATCATAGATAGACTAGTTATATATGAAGATAGTTTACTATCTATCTTAAGTAGGTATGTAGGAACCCAAACAGACATATACGGGTTAAAGGAAGAGAATAACATTAAAAAGAATATATATATATATATATATATATATATATATATATATATATATATATATATATTGACAATGTTATTAATGTGAGGGCTTATATTAACAATGAGGTGGGAGAGGGGAAATCACAGTGTGGCAAATATATTAACTTAACAGATTTTTTGAGTAAATACGAAACTAGAGTCCCTGTAGAGAGTAATACGTGACATTACTGTATTAACCCAATACCACACTTCTGTAAATTGGCAAGTCCTTCTGCGATAATTATAGAGATTCGGGACTGTGTATATGAAAATCTCCATGGGTCATATACATCCTTATGCCAACAGGTCCAGAATCTTGCACTGAAAAGTGTCCATCGTGCTGCATTGATCTGACTCATAGCTCTTCTGTTTGACTATGAGAGCCTCTTTGCCCACTCTGTGTTTCCAAGGTTTCATTCCTCAGGGCACAAACTGTGATATCTTCATAAATCAGGAGGCCGGCCTCACCATCCCGGATTTCAGTTGACAGAAATTCTTGTACAGATCTATGTTTATGTGAAGTGGCATGAGGAGTACCTGTTCCGTCAGGGTTCACTGATTCCCGGATTGGTAGGGTGGGTCTTTGCTCTGCTGAAATCTTTCCAGCTTTCCATATGCTTTGCCTTATACTGTCCAGCGGATGGGGTTAAAGGAATCCCTTTGTGCAATGATCCACTTGCGACAAAGTAATATCTACCTATGCCGCCATCTTGCGTGTGCAGTAGTTGCGTTCAAAGTGAGTAGCTCTAATTAGAGTATGTTATTCCATCCTGCTGTGTAACCTCCACTCCATATCTCAAAGGAGAGATTTAATTAGCAGATGATGATCTATTTCCATGTTTAGCTTCTCTACCCGGGGGGTTTAAGTGTTGAAAATCTAGGCCTTACTTAGATTTGTCTGAATAGCAGAGCTTAAAGTTTTTGCTGCTTGTAATGGACGCTGCTCAGACACGCCCCCGTCAGTTCAGATTTCACCTTGTACAAGTTCTATGTGACCAGAAAAAAAGGGATACTGTTATTAAAGTTTCTGATGATAAGCCTTATAATGGTTTAAATTCCGTTTTTAAGAATGGTGTTAATCTCCCTGATGTTTTCCTATTCCGATGCTGTCTCTGACATGATTTCTAGGGAATGGTCTAAGCCAGGTAATGCATTTACTCCTGCAAGGTTTAAAAAGTTATATCCTTTAACTGCTGCTAATATGGATTTGTAGGAAACAGTTCCCAAGGCTATTTACACTCTGGCTAAACGTACTACTATTCCTTTGGAAGACAGTACTTTTAAAGACCCTTTAGATATAAAATTAGAGTCAGCTATTTCTATTGCTGATGTGGCTGCTGCTTCTACTTACTGGTTGTCTAATCTTTCTGATGACTAGTGCAAATCTTTTGGTTTTACTCAAGAGTGCCAATTCTTTCATTTGTGATGCTGTATTTGATATTATGAAGATTAATGTCAAAAGCATGTATGTGGAGGTTCTTGCCAGTTGAGCCTTATAGCCTAAATCCTGGTCTGTCAAAATCCACATTATTATCTCTTTCCTTTTTGGAAAATAAGTTATCTACTGTTACTAGAAGTGAAGGAGGTTTTCTTCCTCAGGATAAAAACTCTAGAGGGAAATCTAACGCTTCTAATAATTTTTGTTCCTTTTGTCAGTATAAGGAAGCAAGGCTCACCTGGTTCAGTCTGGAGACCTAATTCTAACTAGAACTAGTCAAAGCAGGGTAAGAAATGTATCCCTACTACCAAGACTGCATGAAGGTGCGTCCCCCAATCCAGAAGTTCTGGTAGGGGGCAGATTAAGCCTCTTTCAGGAGGCATGGTTTCAATCTGTTCCAGGTCATTGTATTCTGAAAATAGTTTCTCAGGATATCAAATAGGATTCAGAACAAGGCCTCCCAGTGAAAGTTTTTTTTTTCTATCCAATATTCCAAGGATCTGGAAGCTAAGAGAGTGATTGTTCCAGTTCCTTTGCAGGAACAGGGGATGGGATTTTATTCAAATCTCTTCATTGTTCCAAAGAAGAAAGGTACCTTCAGACCAATTCTGGATCTGAAAGCTCTGACCAAGTTTGAAGAGTTCCATTTTTTAAAATGGAAACTATTCAGACTATTCTGCCTTTTGTTTAGCAAGGTCAGTTTATAGTCTACAATATATTTTAATGATGCTTACCTTCATGTTCTAATATACAAAGAACATTTCCAGTTTCTGAGGTTTGCCTTTCTGGACAGTCATTTTCAGTTTGATGCTCTACCATTTGGTCCTCAGGCAGAATTGGTGGATGCTCTAGTAGTTCCTTGGTCATTTCAGCTTGCTTAATTGTTTCCTCCTCTGGTACTTTTTCCCAGAGTTATTTCCAAGATTAGCCTAGAGAAGTCTTAATATAATCCTGATTGCCCCAGAGTGGCCTCATAGGATTTTGTATGCAGATCTTGTTCATATGTCCGGCGGCCCTCCTTGGCCTCTTCCTCTGCAGACAGACCTTCAAGTCTCTGATCTTGATGTAATGGAAATTGAACGTTTAGTCCTTAGACATAGGTGTTTCTCTGATTCTGTGATTGAAACCTTGATTCAAGCTTGTAAGTCTGTAACTAGGAGAATATACCACAAGGTCTGGAAGGCCTTTATTTCTGGGTGTGTAGATCATGGATTTTCCTGGCATTCTTTTAGAATTCCTAGGATTTTGCAGTTCTTACAGGATGGTCTAGATAAGGGCCTATCTGCCCATTCTCCAAAGGGTTCAACTCTTTTAGTTTTGTTCTACAGGAAGATTGCTAATCTTCCTGATATTCATGGTATTGTGCAGGCTCTGGTCCATATTAAACCTGTAATCAAGCCAATTTCTCCTCCATGGAATCGTAACTTGATTTTAAGGGTTTTGCAGGCTCCTCCATTTGAACCAATGAATAAAGTAGATATTAAACTACTTTCTTGGAAAGTCTTATTTCTTTTGGCTATCTCTTCTGAGTTTCTCAGTTATATGCTCTTTCTTGTGATTCTCCTTATCTGATTTTTAATCAGGATAAGGCAGTTTTACAGACGTTTTGATTTGTTGCCTTAAGTTGTTTCTTCAGATAACATTAGCAGAGAGATGATTGTTCCTTAATTTGTGTCCTAATCCTAAAACTGCTTCTGAGAGACCTTAGGATGTTGTTAGGGCATTGAAAAAAGAAAAAAAAAACTTAGTTTGTTCATTCATTTTTCTGGTCCAAGAAAGGGTCAAAATGTTTCTGCTGTTTCTTTGGCCTCTTGGTTGAAACTTTTGACTCACAAGGGTTTCTTGGAGGCAGGTCAGCCTCCACTGCAGCGGATTACGGCTCTTTCTTCAGGCAGCTGTCTCATTAAAAGAAAGAGAGAGAGAGAGAGCGAGAGGAAAAGAGAAAATGAATGTATGAAAGTGGACCTCACTACCTGGGTATTAGTTCCTAGGAAGGAAAACACTATTGTTTGCAAACTAATATATTACAATTTTAATGAAAAAATATACATTTTGTTGCCAAATTCTCATGTTATGATATATACAAAAAATAACGGTATAGTTTTAGTCTGCTGAAAAAAAAATATTATATTATATATGTGGGTTTATCACTAAAAAATGCCCTACCGTGGGGATTAAATGTGAGCAACACCTAAAAAATCCAAAACAGGAAATGGCTCAGCAGTTAAAGGGCCACTAAACCCAAAATCTTTCTTTCATGATTCAGATAGAACATACAAATTTAAACAACATTACAATTTACTTCTATTATTTATTTTGCTTCATTTTTTAGATATCCTTATTTGAAGAAAAAGCAAAGCACATGGGTGAGCCAATCACATGAGGCTTCTATGTGCAGCAACCTATGTTCAGCAGCTACTGAGCATATCTAGATATGCTTTTCAGCAAAGAATATCAAGAGAATTAAACAAATTAGATAATAGAAGTAAATTAGAAAGATGTTTAAAAATGCATTCTCTTTCTAAATCATGAAAGATAAAATGTGGGTATCATGGCCCTTTAAGGAATTAATATTTCCTCTATTGTAGAGATTGCCTTTCCAACCCCTGATTCCTCCCAAATAGCTCTCCCTCCCTGGTCACCACCATCTTAGGTACTGGCAGACAGTCTGCAGTTTAGTTATTTTATGTATTTTTTAATTTTTTTATTTCTGTAGTGTAGGGCTAGTCTGCCAGTAACAAATTATACTTATTCTGTAATAGATAACAAGCTAAAGATGAGTGCACAATGCAGGGCAGCGGCTTCAAAGGCTAATAAGATACTAGCATGTATTAAAAGAGGCATTGATTCAAGGGAGTAAAGCATAATTCTGTCATTATATAAAGCCCTAGTAAGACTTCACCTTGAGTTTGGAGTGCAGTTCTGGGGACCGATTGCTAAAAAAGATATTGCAGAACTAGAAAAAGTTCAGAGAAGGGCCACAAAGCTAATAAGGGGATTGGAGAAATGAACCTATGAGGAGAGGCTAGCCAAACTGGGTCTGTTCTCTTTAGAAAAAAAGGCGCTTGAGAGGTGACATGATTACTTTATATAAATATATTCAAGGCCCATATACAGAGATGGCAGAAGCTCTGTTTATTCCAAGAAAATTGTTTCTGACAAGAGGTCATAATTTAAGGTTGGAGGAAAGGAGATTTAATCTCCTGCAACGGAAACGTTTTTTCACTGTAAGAGCAATAAAATTGTGGAACTCATTACCAAAGGAGGTAGTGAATGCCAATACTATTGATACATTTAAAAATAGTCTGGATAAATTTCTGTATATAAACAAAATTCATGGATATGATTGCTAGTATTAAATGGGTCACATTTTAATGGGGTTATTTAAGCTTAACTGGAGCTTTTTGTAAGTATTTTAGATTTGTATAGGTTGAACTCGATGGACTTCAGTCTTTTTTCAACCTTATCTACTATGTATGTTATGTTATAAGGCTAGTCTGCTACTAACAAATTATTTAATTTTAATATTTTTTGTATTTTATACTTATTACATTTTTTTCTATAGTGTAGGTGACACCACTCCCCCCTCCAGATGACTTATTTTTCTGAGGTGTAGGGTTTCCTCCCCCCTCCAGAAGATCTTTTCCATAAAGTAAAGTCCCATCCCTCCCACTCCCTTCAAAATAATTTTCTGTAGTGTAGAGAACCCCACCCCTCCCTCATCCAATCTACTCGCCCCCCTCCTTCACTCCCACTGCTCCCACTCGCACCAACAATGATCACGCTCTGTATTGATTGGCAATCTGGCTTCGTATGGTAAGGGAGCACAAAAGCTGAAAGCAGGGACAGCAGCATAGGCCACAGTGTTAGATGTAAGTTCTTTGTCAACACAGTATGCTGGGCAAAGTAGAGTGTAACCTAGTACCTACATATGGCACAAGGGGTTAATTGCTTTAGAGGTAGAGAATTGTCCTGCTTCAGTCACGCAACAGGAGAAGAGGATCGATAAATTATTTACGGCAGCTTCTAAGCAGCCTTCCTCTTTTTTTCTGTGCCTGATTCCGTCTCTCAACTCATTTCTAACGAATTGGCAAAAGCTAGGTGTTCCTTTTTTTACATCTGCTGTATAGAGATGTGCATTATTTTTGTTACAAATGCAAATTTGTAACGAATCTCGGATATTCTTATTGTTTTAATGAAACGAATATCTGAACCAATGCAATAATTTAAAGAATAACAAATACAGGTATACTTTGTTTTATTGCACTTCACTTTATTGCGCTTCGCAGATATAGCTCTTTTTACAATTTGAAGGTTTGTGGCAAACTATGCAGAGCAAGTCTATCTGCACCATTTTTCTATATATACACATATAAACACATAAATAAACAAGAATACATATATATATACACACGCCAGCAGCAAAAAGATTATGACTTGTGAAAGACTCAGATGATGATTAGCATATTTCTTTCATGTAATTAACAAGAGTCCATGAGCTAGTGACGTATGGGATATACATTCCTACCAGGAGGGGCAAAGTTTCCCAAACCTTAAAATGCCTATAAATACACCCCTCACCACACCCACAAATCAGTTTTACAAACTTTGCCTCCAAGGGAGGTGGTGAAGTAAGTTTGTGCTAGATTCTACGTTGATATGCGCTCCGCAGCAAGTTGGAGCCCGGTTTTCCTCTCAGCGTGCAGTGAATGTCAGAGGGATGTGAGGAGAGTATTGCCTATTGAATGCAGTGATCTCCTTCTACGGGGTCTATTTCATAAGGTTCTCTGTTATCGGTCGTAGAGATTCATCTCTTACCTCCCTTTTCAGATCGACGATATACTCTTATATTTACCATTTCCTCTACTGATTCTCGTTTCAGTACTGGTTTGGCTTTCTACAAACATGTAGATGAGTGTCCTGGGGTAAGTAAGTCTTATTTTCTGTGACACTCTAAGCTATGGTTGGGCACTTTATTTATAAAGTTCTAAATATATGTATTCAAACATTTATTTGCCTTGACTCAGAATGTTCAACTTTCCTTATTTCCAGACAGTCCGTTTCATATTTGGGATTATGCTTTAATTATCATATTTTTCTTACCTCAAAAATTTGACTTTTTTCCCTGTGGGCTGTTAGGCTCGCGGGGGCTGAAAATGCTTCATTTTATTGCGTCATTCTTGGCGCGGACTTTTTTGGCGCAAAAATTCATTTCCGTTTCCGGCGTCATACGTGTCGCCGGAAGTTGCGTCATTTTTTTGACGTTATTTTGCGCCAAAAATGTCGGCGTTCCGGATGTGGCGTCATTTTTGGCGCCAAAAGCATTTAGGCGCCAAATAATGTGGGCGTCTTATTTGGCGCCAAAAAATATGGGCGTCGCTTTTGTCTCCACATTATTTCAGTCTCATTTTTCATTTGCTTCTGGTTGCTAGAAGCTTGATGTTTGGCATTTTTTTCCCATTCCTGAAACTGTCTTATAAGGAATTTGATCTATTTTGCTTTATATGTTGTTTTTTCTCTTACATATTGCAAGATGTCTCACGTTGCATCTGAGCCAGAAGATACTACAGGAAAACCTCTGCCTGCTGGATCTACCAAAGCTAAGTGTATCTGCTGTAAACTTTTGGTAGCTATTCCTCCAGCTGTTGTTTGTATTAAATGTCATGACAAACTTGTTAATGCAGATAATATTTCCTTTAGTGATGTACCATTGCCTGTTGCAGTTCCCTCAACATCTAAGGTGCAGAATGTTCCTGATAACATAAGAGATTTTGTTTCTGAATCCATAAAGAAGGCTTTGTCTGTTATTTCTCCTTCTAGTAAACGTAAAAAGTCTTTTAAATCTTCTCTCTCTACAGATGAATTTTTAAATGAACACCATCATTCTGATTCTTTGGACTCTTCTGGTTCAGAGGATTCTGTCTCAGAGATTGATGCTGATAAATCTTCATATTTATTTAAGATGGAATTTATTCGCTCTTTACTTAAAGAAGTACTAATTGCTTTAGAAATAGAGGATTCTAGTCCTCTTGATACTAATTCTATACGTTTGGATAAGGTTTTTAAAGCTCCTGCGGTTATTCCAGAAGTCTTTCCTGTTCCTAATGCTATTTCTGCAGTAATTGCTAAGGAATGGGATAGATTGGGTAATTCATTTACTCCTTCTAAACGTTTTAAGCAATTATATCCTGTTCCGCCTGACAGATTAGAATTTTGGGACAAAATCCCTAAAGTTGATGGGGCTATTTCTACCCTTGCTAAACGTACTACCATTCCTACATCAGATGGTACCTCGTTTAAGGATCCTTTAGATAGAAAAATTGAATCTTTTCTAAGAAAAGCTTATCTATGTTCAGGTAATCTTCTTAGACCTGCTATATCATTGGCTGATGTTGCTGCAGCTTCAACTTTTTGGTTGGAAACTCTAGCGCAACAAGTAACAAATCGTGATTCTCATGATATTATTATTCTTCTCCAGCATGCTAATAATTTCATCTGTGATGCCATTTTTGATATTATTAGAGTTGATGTTAGATTTATGTCTCTGGCTATCTTAGCCAGAAGAGCTTTATGGCTTAAGACTTGGAATGCTGATATGGCTTCTAAATCAACTCTACTTTCCATTTCTTTCCAGGGAAACAAATTATTTGGTTCTCAGTTGGATTCTATTATTTCAACTGTTACTGGTGGGAAAGGAACTTTTTTACCACAGGATAAAAAGTCTAAAGGTAAAAACAGGGCTAACAATCGTTTTCGTTCCTTTCGTTTCAACAAAGAACAAAAGCCTGATCCTTCGTCCTCAGGAGCAGTTTCAGTTTGGAAACCATCCCCAGTCTGGAATAAATCCAAGCCTGCTAGAAAGGCAAAGCCTGCTTCTAAGTTCACATGAAGGTACGGCCCTCATTCCAGTTCAGCTGGTAGGGGGCAGGTTACGTTTTTTCAAAGAAATTTGGATCAGTTCTGTTCACAATCTTTGGATTCAGAACATTGTTTCAGAAGGGTACAGAATTGGTTTCAAGATGAGACCTCCTGCAAAGAGATTTTTTCTTTCCCATGTCCCAGTAAATCCAGTGAAAGCTCAAGCATTTCTGAATTGTGTTTCAGATCTAGAGTTGGCTGGAGTAATTATGCCAGTTCCAGTTCCGGAACAGGGGATGGGGTTTTATTCAAATCTCTTCATTGTACCAAAGAAGGAGAATTCCTTCAGACCAGTTCTGGATCTAAAATTATTGAATCGTTATGTAAGGATACCAACGTTCAAGATGGTAACTGTAAGGACTATATTGCCTTTTGTTCAGCAAGGGAATTATATGTCCACAATAGATTTACAGGATGCATATCTGCATATTCCGATTCATCCAGATCATTATCAGTTCCTGAGATTCTCTTTTCTAGACAAGCATTACCAATTTGTGGCTCTACCGTTTGGCCTTGCTACAGCTCCAAGAATTTTCACAAAGATTCTCGGTGCCCTTCTGTCTGTAATCAGAGAACAGGGTATTGTGGTATTTCCTTATTTGGACGATATCTTGGTACTTGCTCCGTCTTTACATTTAGCAGAGTCTCATACGAATCGACTTGTGTTGTTTCTTCAAGATCATGGTTGGAGGATCAATTTACCAAAAAGTTCTTTGATTCCTCAAACAAGGGTAACCTTTCTGGGTTTCCAGATAGATTCAGTGTCCATGACTTTGTCTTTAACAGACAAGAGACGTCTAAAATTGATTACAGCCTGTCGAAACCTTCAGTCTCAATCATTCCCTTCGGTAGCCTTATGCATGGAAATTCTAGGTCTTATGACTGCTGCATCGGACGCGATCCCCTTTGCTCGTTTTCACATGCGACCTCTTCAGCTCTGTATGCTGAACCAATGGTGCAGGGATTACACGAAGATATATCAATTAATATCTTTAAAACCGATTGTTCGGCACTCTCTGACGTGGTGGACAGATCACCATCGTTTAATTCAGGGGGCTTCTTTTGTTCTTCCGACCTGGACTGTAATTTCAACAGATGCAAGTCTCACAGGTTGGGGAGCTGTGTGGGGATCTCTGACGGCACAAGGAGTTTGGGAATCTCAGGAGGTGAGATTACCGATCAATATCTTGGAACTCCGTGCAGTTTTCAGAGCTCTTCAGTTTTGGCCTCTTCTGAAGAGAGAATCGTTCATTTGTTTTCAGACAGACAATGTCACAACTGTGGCATACATCAATCATCAAGGAGGGACTCACAGTCCTCTGGCTATGAAAGAAGTATCTCGAATTTTGGTTTGGGCGGAATCCAGCTCCTGTCTAATCTCTGCGGTTCATATCCCGGGTGTAGACAATTGGGAAGCGGATTATCTCAGTCGCCAAACGTTGCATCCGGGCGAATGGTCTCTTCACCCAGAGGTATTTCTTCAGATTGTTCAAATGTGGGGGCTCCCAGAGATAGATCTGATGGCCTCTCATCTAAACAAGAAACTTCCCAGGTATCTGTCCAGATCCCGGGATCCTCAGGCGGAGGCAGTGGATGCATTATCACTTCCTTGGAAGTATCATCCTGCCTATATCTTTCCGCCTCTAGTTCTTCTTCCAAGAGTAATCTCCAAGATTCTGAGGGAATGCTCGTTTGTTCTGCTAATAGCTCCGGCATGGCCTCACAGGTTTTGGTATGCGGATCTTGTCCGGATGGCATCTTGCCAACCATGGACTCTTCCGTTAAGACCAGACCTTCTGTCTCAAGGTCCTTTTTTCCATCCGGATCTGAAATCCTTAAATTTAAAGGTATGGAGATTGAACGCTTGATTCTTGGTCATAGAGGTTTCTCTGACTCCGTGATTAATACTATGTTACAGGCTCGTAAATCTGTATCTCGAGAGATATATTATAGAGTCTGGAAGACTTATATTTCTTGGTGTCTTTCTCATCATTTTTCTTGGCATTCTTTTAGAATACCGAGAATTTTACAGTTTCTTCAGGATGGTTTAGATAAGGGTTTGTCCGCGAGTTCTTTGAAAGGACAAATCTCCGCTCTTTCTGTTCTTTTTCACAGAAAGATTGCTATTCTTCCTGATATTCATTGTTTTGTACAAGCTTTGGTTCGTATAAAACCTGTCATTAAGTCAATTTCTCCTCCATGGAGTTTGAATTTGGTTTTGGGAGCTCTTCAAGCTCCTCCGTTTGAACCTATGCATTCATTGGACATTAAATTACTTTCTTGGAAAGTTTTGTTCCTTTTGGCCATCTCTTCTGCTAGAAGAGTTTCTGAATTATCTGCTCTTTCGTGTGAGTCTCCTTTTCTGATTTTTCATCAGGATAAGGCGGTGTTGCGAACTTCTTTTGAATTTTTACCTAAAGTTGTGAATTCCAACAACATTAGTAGAGAAATTGTGGTTCCTTCATTATGTCCTAATCCTAAGAATTCTAAGGAGAAATCATTGCATTCTTTGGATGTTGTTAGAGCTTTGAAATATTATGTTGAAGCTACGAAATCTTTCCGTAAGACTTCTAGTCTATTTGTTATCTTTTCCGGTTCTAGGAAAGGCCAGAAAGCTTCTGCCATTTCTTTGGCATCTTGGTTGAAATCTTTAATTCATCTTGCCTATGTTGAGTCGGGTAAAATTCCGCCTCAAAGAATTACAGCTCATTCTACTAGGTCAGTTTCTACTTCCTGGGCGTTTAGGAATGAAGCTTCGGTTGACCAGATCTGCAAAGCAGCAACTTGGTCCTCTTTGCATACTTTTACTAAATTCTACCATTTTGATGTATTTTCTTCTTCTGAAGCAGTTTTTGGTAGAAAAGTTCTTCAGGCAGCGGTTTCAGTTTGAATCTTCTGCTTATGTTTTTTGTTAAACTTTATTTTGGGTGTGGATTATTTTCAGCAGGAATTGGCTGTCTTTATTTTATCCCTCCCTCTCTAGTGACTCTTGTGTGGAAAGATCCACATCTTGGGTAGTCATTATCCCATACGTCACTAGCTCATGGACTCTTGTTAATTACATGAAAGAAAACATAATTTATGTAAGAACTTACCTGATAAATTCATTTCTTTCATATTAACAAGAGTCCATGAGGCCCACCCTTTTTTGTGGTGGTTATGATTTTTTTGTATAAAGCACAATTATTCCAATTCCTTATTTTATATGCTTCGCACTTTTTTTCTTATCACCCCACTTCTTGGCTATTCGTTAAACTGATTTGTGGGTGTGGTGAGGGGTGTATTTATAGGCATTTTAAGGTTTGGGAAACTTTGCCCCTCCTGGTAGGAATGTATATCCCATACGTCACTAGCTCATGGACTCTTGTTAATATGAAAGAAATGAATTTATCAGGTAAGTTCTTACATAAATTATGTTTTTTTATCAATAAAGTATTTTTTAATTAATGTATTTACATTGTTTTTCAATAGACTATAGTATAGTTTAAATATAACTTTTATATTCACTGGGAAACAGAAAAATTAGTGTGACTCACTTTATTGCTATATTCACTTTATTGCAATGGTCTGGAACCGAACCCACAATATCTCTAAAGTATGCCTGTATATACTAATGAAATACATTAGTATATATTTCTTATCATTTAAATTAACTTTTTAATAGTTAATATTTACCTACAGCGCGCTGGGCAATACACGGTTGCGTTAATATGATGATTAGTGCGGCTGGATCCCGGGGCCTGCGCTAAAGCAGAATATCCTTTAGCGCAGGCTCTGGCATGCGCCACACTCATCCTCCTAATAGTACAGCCCTGGAATCTGTGAAGAAGTGTGTCAGATTATCACAGCCCCCAACACACTATAGGTAAGTATAAGTCCTATGTTTACATTTGTTTTAATTAAAAACAAACGTAAATGTTAACCAATATTCAGTATTTGTTTTGTTTTAAATTAAACAAAAATGAATTGTACAACAATCAAATATTCTGAAAAACTAATTTTGATGCGCCCGAAACTTATTCCCTGCTGCACAAGTCCACTGTTAAGTTTAAATGTATGTTTCTTCTCTTGCCTTTGGAGGACAATTCTTCAGTAAGGATCCTTTTCTGATTTCTCATCAGGTTAAGGTTGTTATTTGCACTGGCTATTCCTTACTTCCTAAGGTAGTAACTACAGATACCAGGGGCGTATTATGGCCTAGGCCAACAAGGCACGGGCCTAGGGCGGCAGATTTGAGGGGGCGGCACTTTTTGGGGCCGGGCACTCAAGAATTGGCCCTTTTGGTGTCTGACTGCGGATGCTGCTTAGAGCAGATCAAAAACTGGCCACACTAATGCATGAGAGGCAGCGGCTGCTACGGAAGTGGGACTGGGAAGGGAACCTCTCAGTCAGTGTATTTTCACAGTAAGTTAGTCAGTCCGACTCCTATTGTAATATGATCTAACTCTAAGACGTCACCTACTATTTGTTTTAATGAATTGTGTTGTGAGTTATTTGAAATATCGCCACTTAAGGAAGTAAAGCTCCTGCTCCAGCAACAACTGACACTGACTGAGGCTTGCGAGGAGGGAGGAAATAGAATCTGTGACAAGTGCGGTGCACGCTGCAACTGCTTATTCCTCCTGTCCTGACAATTTAAACGGCACAACACTGGAAGGACAATCAAGGAAGTAAAGATTGCTATAACACTGCTCCATGTCCTTTCAAGCTCCAGCAACAACTGACACTGACTGAGGCTTGCGAGGAGGGAGGAAATAGAATCTGACACTCCAGTGCGGTGCACGCTGCAACGGCTTATTCCTGACAATTTAAACAGCACAAGGAAGGACATTGGACAATCATCATTGTCACTGTGCCGTTTAAATTGTCAGGAATAAGCCGTTGCAGCGTGCACCGCACTGGAGTGTCAGATTCTATTTCCTCCCTCCTCGCAAGCCCATCAGTCAGTGTCAGTTGTTGCTGGAGCTTGAAAGGACATGGAGCAGTGTTATAGCAATCTTTACTTCCTTGATTGTCCTTCCAGTGTTGTGCCGTTTAAATTGTCAGGACAGGAGGAATAAGCAGTTGCAGCGTGCACCGCACTTGTCACAGATTCTATTTCCTCCCTCCTCGCAAGCCTCAGTCAGTGTCAGTTGTTGCTGGAGCAGGAGCTTGAAAGGACGTGGAGCGGTGTTATGTTATTGTCAGTGTAATGCCTTGGAGCCAGCAGTCCCGCTTCCTAATCTGTAGCATAGCAGCCGTTTCCTTCCCTCCCCCTTCCTGGCCCCCCAAGTGCCGTGCTCACTCAGCTGACATTCACTGACTGTCTGACAGCATCTGCACACAGCCACGCAGATCAAGACAGTAGCAGTGAACAGCACGCTTCTGAAGACAGGGCATAGATCAGGTCACAGGGGAATATTGCAGTGAAATAGTGAATATGTGGTAAGAGGGGGATCAGGGATGTTATTGTTATAGCAAGGCTTGTTGGTTGTTGTAAATAATGTGTGCTACAGTCTGCTGCTGCAGAGCAGGTCATAAATACCCCCACGGCTCCTGCTCACAGCAGAAAACAGGCTTTTTTTTAACCTCTTTGCTCCCAGAGGTGATGGGCTATGCTGGAAATAGTAGTTATGCTGTTTCTGTGACTGTGCATTGTGCGTATATATACACACACACACACACTAACTATATATATATATATATATATATACATATATACACACACACTATATATATATATATATATATATATATATATATACACACACACATACATGCAAGTCCTGGGGTGTAAAAATATTATGGCTGAAAAAAAGCCTAAAACCTAGGGGGGTAGGGGGGTGGGGGGGGGCAGCAGAATTTTGAGGGCCTAGGGCAGCACAAAACCTAAATACGCCCCTGACAGATACTATTAGAAAATTGTGGTTCCTTCTTATTGTCCAGCTCCTAAGAATGCTAAGGAGCATCTTCTTCACAATACGGATGTTATTAGAGCTCTCAAATATTATGTGGAAGCCACAAAACATTTCAGACTTTCTTCTCTTTTTGTTCATTGCTCTGTGTTCTAGGTCAGAAAGCTATGGCTGCTGTTTCAGATGCTTGTCTTAAATATTACATTTTTAAGACTTATTTGGTTGCGGGAATAACCTGAGCACATTGCTGCTCATGCACAGTTGCCACTTCTTGGGCCTTTTGTAATAAGGCTTCTAGTGATCAGATTTCTAAAGCAGCTACTTGGTCTTCTTTGCACACTTTTTTGAAGTTTCATCACTTTGATGTGTATGCCTCTATTGAAGCTGCTTTTGGCAGGAAAGTTCTGCCAGCCATATTGCCTGATCAGTAATGTACCACCCTTCACTATTTGCCCCCCCATTTCATGGCTATCTCGTGGACTTTACTGCTTGGGTATGGATTCCCACACGTGATGACTTGTGGACTCTCATCATCTGATAAAAGAAGGAACGGACAACAGCTCATCAGCTAGTTCTATGGCGATTTACCACCCAGGAGCAGCCTCTTGTAGACCAGTGTGCTATTCACAGAGGAACATTTTCCTGAATTATATCAGTCTGATCCCACCAAGTAAGATCAGTCCAGCCTCGAAATACCAGGCAATTCTCCTCTGAACAAGACACATAAACCCAGATGATCTTTTCTGCCTCCTATGGGCAGTAGCAACTCTAGGAAAACTTTATAGGGGTGGCGCACTAATAATTTTCACTATTAAATCATACCACTGTAAAAAAAAACTAAATAAATAAGATTCCAAAATACCAGAGTAATGCAGTATGGAGGTGGTGAAGCAAGTTTGTGCTAAGATTTCTACGTTGACATGCGCTTCTCAGCATTTTGTAGCCCGATTCCTCTCAGAGTACAGCGAATGTCAGAGGGATGTGAAGGGAGTATCACCTATTGAATGCAATGATTTCCCTAACAGGGGTCTATTTCATAGGTTCTCTGTTATCGGTCGTAGAGATTCATCTCCTACCTCCCTTTTCAGATCAACGATATACTCTCATATACCATTACCTCTACTGATAACTATTTCAGTACTGGTCTGGCTATCTGCTATATGTGGATGGGTGTCTTTTTGGTAAGTATGTTTTTTATTACTTAAGACACCCCAGCTATGGTCTGGCACTTTATGCATTTATATAAAGTTCTAAATATATGTATTGTACTTATATTTGCCATGAGTCAGGTTCATGTATTTCCTTGTGCAGACTGTCAGTTTGATATTTGGGAAATTAAACATATTAAGAAATATTTTTTTTATTACCTGGGTTTAGTCTACTTTCAAATTGACTACTTTTTACTTTTAAAATGCGGGCAGCATTAGGCCTGCGGGTGCGCCAAATGCTAGACTTTATTGCCTCATTCTTGGTGCGGGAATTTTTTTGGCGTGAAAAGTACGTTCGTTGACGCTAGTTCGTCACTTCTGGCGTCGTAGTTAATGCGGGAGTCTTACACACGGTTGCGTCATTAGTAACGCAAGTGTGTCATTTCTGAATGTTCTTGGCGCCAAAAAAATTTCTTTCACGTTGGGCGTCATACTTGCCGCCAAATTTTTCAATACCCCATTGCTGTTTGCCTCTTGCCTTTCTCTATGTCAGAGGGTTATGCTGTTTGCATTTTTTTCCCATTCCTGAAACTGTCATATAAGGAAATTGATCATTTTGCTTTATATGTTGTTTTTTCTTTTACATTTTGCAAGATGTCTCAATCTGATCCTGCCTCAGAAGTATCTGTTGGAACGTTGCTGCCTGACATCGGTTCTACCAAAGCTAAGTGCATTTGTTGTAAGATTGTGGAAATTATATCTCTGAATGTCATTTGTAATAGTTGTCATGATAAACTTTTACACGCAGAGAATGCATCCATCAGTAATAGTGCATTGCCATTGCCAGTTGCAGTTCCTTCAACGTCTAATGTACATGATATACCTATGAATTTTAAAGAATTTGTTACTGATTCTATTCAGAAGGCTTTGTCTGCATTTCCGCCTTCTAATAAACGTAAAAGGTCTTTTAAAACTTCTCATAAGGTTGAAAAAATTTCAAATGACCGGCAACATAATGATTTATCCTCATCTGATGAGGATCTATCTGATTCAGAAGATCCTTCCTCAGATATTGACACTGACAAATCTACTTATTTGTATAAAATAGAGTATATTCGTTCTTTGTTAAAAGAAGTGTTAATTACTTTGGATATTGAGGAAGCTAGTTCTCTTGACATTACGACTAGTAAGCGTATAAATGCTGTTTTAAACCTCCTGTGGTTACTCCAGAGGTTTTTCCTATTCCTGATGATATTTCTGATATGATTTCTAAGGAATGGAATAAGCCAGGTACTCCTTTTATTTCTTCTTCAAGGTTTAAAAAATTGTATCCTTTACCAGCAATTTCTATAGAGTTTTGGGAAAAAATCCCCAAAGTTGATGGGGCTATTTCTACTCTTGCTAAACGTACCACTATTCCTATGGAAGACAGTACTTCGGTTAACGATCCTTTAGATAGGAAACTTGAATCCTATCTAAGGAAAGCCTATTTATATTCAGGTCATCTTCTCAGGCCTGCAATTTCTTTGGCTGATGTTGCGGCTGCATTAACTTTTTGGTTAGAGAATTTAGCGCAACAAGAGTTGGATTCTGACATATCTAGCATGGCTCTTTACTGCAACATGCTAATCATTTTATTTGTGATGCCATTTTTGATATTATCAAAATTTATGTTAGATCCATGTCTTTAGCTATTTTAGCTAGAAGAGCTTTGTGGCTTAAATCTTGGAATGCTGATATGACATCTAATTCTAGATTATTATCTCTTTCTTTCCAAAGTAATAATTTATTTGGTTCTCATTTGGATTCTATTATTTCAACTGTTACTGGAGGAAAAGGGTTTTTTCTGCCTCAGGATAAAAAACCTAAGGGTAAATCTAAGGCTTCTAACCATTTTCGTTCCTTTCGTCAAAATAAGGAACAAAAATCTAATCCTTCCCCCAAGGAATCTGCTTCCAATTGGAAGCCTCCCTCAAATTGGAATAAATCCAAGCCATTTAAGAAACCAAAGTCAGCCCCTAAGTCCACATGAAGGTGCGGCCCTCATTCCAGCTCAACTGGTAGGGGGCAGATTAAGGTTTTTCAAGGATTTTTGGACAAAATTCTGTCCAAAATCAATGGATTCAGAGCATTGTCTCAAGGGTATCGAATAGGAAATCAGTGTAAGACCTCCTGTGAGAAGATTCTTTCTCTCACGTATCCCAGCAAATCCAGTAAAAGCTCAGGCTTTCCTGAAGTGTGTTTCAGGCCTGGAGTCTTCAGGGGTAATCATGCCGGTTCCTTTTCAGGAACAGGGACTGGGGTTTTATTCAAATCTATTCATTGTCCCAAAGAAAGAAAATTCATTCAGACCAGTTCTGGATCGGAAAATTTTTAATCGCTATGTAAGAGTACCAACTTTCAAGATGGTGACTATAAGAACTATTCTGCCTTTTGTTCAGCAAGGACATTATATGCCTACAATAGACTTGCAGGATGCATACCTTCATATTCCGATTCACCCAGAACATTATCAGTTCCTGAGATTCTCTTTTCTAGACAAGCATTACCAATTTGTTGCTCTTCCATTTGGCCTAGCAACAGCTCCAAGAATCTTTTCAAAGGTTCTGGGTGCCCTACTATCTGTAATCGGAGAACAGGGTATTGCGGTGTTTCCTTATTTGGACGATATCTTGGTACTAGCTCAGTCTTTACATACTGCAGAATCTCACATGAATCAACTAGTGTTGTTTCTTCGGAAATATGGTTGGAGGATCAATTTACCAAAAAGTTTCTTGATTCCTCAGACAAGGGTCACCTTTTTAGGCTTCCAGATAGATTCAGTGTCCATGACTCTGTCTCTAACAGACAAGAGACGTTTAAAATTGGTTGCAACATGCCGGCACCTTCAGTCTCAGTCATTCCCTTCAGTGGCTATGTGCATGGAAGTTTTAGGTCTCATGACTGCAGCATCGGCCGCGATCCCCTTTGCTCGTTTTCACATGAGACCTCTACAGCTTTGCATGCTAAATCAATGGTGCAGGGATTATACAAAGATATCACAATTAATATCCTTGAATCCCAATACGACAATCTCTGACATGGTGGATAGATCACCATCGTTTGGTTCAAGGGGCTTCCATTGTTAGGCCAACCTGGACTCTGATCTCAACAGAGTCTTTCAGGTTGGGGAGCTGTTTGGGGATCTCTGACTGCACAAGGGGTTTCGAAATCTCAAGAGGCGAGATTACCAATAAATATTTTAGAACTCTGTGCAATTCTCAGGGCTCTTCAGTTTGTTCATTTGTTTTCAGACAGACAATATCACAACTGTGGCTTATGTCAATCATCAGGGTGGGACAGTCCCCAAGCTATGAAAGAAGTATCTCGAATACTTGCTTAGGCAGAATCCAGCTCCTGTCTAATCTCTGCGGTGCATATCCCAGGTGTAGACAATTGGGAGGCCGATTATCTCAGCCGCCAGACTTTACATCCAGGGGAGTGGTCTCTCCATCCAGATGTGTTTTCTCAGATTTTTCAGATGGGGGGTCTTCCAGAGATAGATCTCATGGCCTCTCATCTAAACAAGAAACTTCCCAGATACCTGTCCAGGTCCAGGGATGTTCAGGCGGAAGCAGTGGATGCACTGACACTTCCTTGGTGTTATCATCCTGCTTACATCTTTCTGCCTCTAGTTCTCCTTCCAAGAGTGATCTCCAAAATCATCATGGAACAGTCTTTTGTGTTGCTGGTGGCTCCAGCATGGCCACACAGGTTTTGGTATGCGGATCTGGTTCGGATGTCCAGTTGCCCGCCTTGGCCACTTCCGTTACGGCCGGACCTACTATCTCAAGGTCCGTTTTCCATCAGGATCTCAAATCATTAAATGTGAAGGTATGGAAATTGAACACTTAGTTCTAAGTCATAGAGGTTTCTCTGACTCAGTGATTAATACTATGTTACAAGCTCGTAAATCTGTCTCTAGAAAGATTTATTATAGAGTTTGGAAGACTTACATTTCATGGTGTTCTTCTCATAAATTCTCCTGGCATTCTTTCAGAATTCCTAGAATTTTACAGTTTCTTCAGAATGGTTTGGATAAGGGTTTGTCTGCAAGTTCCTTGAAAGGACAAATCTCCGCTCTTTCTGTTTTATTTCACAGAAAGATTGCTATACTTCCTGATATTCACTGTTTTGTACAGGCTTTAGTTCGTATTAAGCCTGTCATTAAATCAATTTCTCCTCCTTGGAGTCTTAATTTGGTTCTGAAGGCTTTACAGGCTCCTCCATTTGAGCCTAGGCATTCTTTGGACATTAAACTACTTTCTTGGAAAGTGTTGTTCCTTTTGGCTATCTCTTCTGCTAGAAGAGTTTCTGAGCTATCTGCTCTTTCTTGTGAGTCTCCTTTTCTGATTTTTCATCAGGATAAGGCAGTTTTGCGGACTTGTTTTCAATTTTTGCCTAAGGTTGTGAATTCATTAGTAGAGAAATAATTGTCCCTTCTTTATGTCCTAATCCTAAGAATTCTTTGGAGAGATCCTTACATTCTTTGGATGTGGTAAGAGCTTTGAAATATTATGTGGAAGCTACTAAAAATTTCAGGAAGGCTTCCAGTCTATTTGTTTTATTTTCTGGTCCTAGGAAAAGTCAGAAGGCTTCTGCTATTTCCTTGGCTTCTTGGTTGAAACTTTTGATTCATCAAGCTTATTTGGAGTCGGGTCAGGCCCCGCCTCAGAGAATTACAGCTCATTCTACTAGATCAGTCTCAACTTCATGGGCTTTTAAGAATGAAGCTTCAGTTGATCAGATTTGCAAAGCAGCAACTTGGTCTTCTTTGCATACATTTACTAAATTCTACCGTTTTTATGTATTTGCTTCTTCAGAAGCAGTTTTTGGTAGAAAAGTTCTTCAGGCAGCTATTTCAGTTTGATTCTTCTGCTGATGTTTTAAGTTTTTCTTGTCATTAAAGATTAAACTTATTATTTGGGTTGTGGATTATTTTTTCAGTGGAAAATGGCTGTTTTTTATTTTATCCCTCCCTCTCTAGTGACTCTTGCGTGGAGTTCCACATCTTGGGTATTGATATCCCGTACGTCACTAGCTCATGGACTCTTGCCAATTACATGAAAGAAAACATAATTTATGTAAGAACTTACCTGAAAAATTCATTTCTTTCATATTGGCAAGAGTCCATGAGGCCCACCCTTTTTATGGTGGTTATGATTTTTGTATAAAGCACAATTATTTCCAAATTCCTTTGTTGATGCTTTTTACTCCTTTCTTTATCACCCCACTACTTGGCTATTCATTAAACTGAATTGTGGATGTGGTGAGGGGTGTATTTATAGGCATTTTGAGGTTTGGGAAACTTTGCCCCTCCTGGTAGGATTGTATATCCCATCCGTCACTAGCTCATGGACTCTTGCCAATATGAAAGAAATTAATATATCAGGTAAGTTCTTACATAAATTATGTTTTTTCACAACTGAGCAGTCATTTTACCACATGGCTGCTAGTTACACATCAATCATTTTTAATCTTCAGCTGCTGTGCCACATATAAACAGTAGTGATCTGCATCATGACATAGGAAGCATTTTACATTTAAACAAAACCCATGGACTTTTAGAAACTGGACATTTAAGAGTCCAGTATTTTTGTGAAGATTTTACTGGACAGCCTGCTAAATTACTGGACTGTCTGGTGGAATACTGGAAGCCTGGCAAGTGGCAACCATAATTGGCAATGCAAAAATTGAATATAAGTAATAACAAGAATATCCTTTAGCGCAGGCTCTGGGATGCGCCACACTCATCTTCCTATTAGTTCAGCCCTGGAATCTGTGAAGAAGTGTGTCAGATTAGCACAGCCCCCCAACACACTATAGGTAAGTATAAGTCCTACAGGTAAAACTGGGTCACAAGCAAAGTTACATTTACATTTGTTTTAATGAAAAACAAATGTAAATGTTAACCAATATTTAGTATTTGTTTTGTTTTAAATTAAACAAATAACCAATTGTACAGCAATCGAATATTCTGAAAAACTAATTTTGATGCACCCGAAACGTATTCCCTGTTGCACAAGTCCACTGCTAAGTTTAAATGTATGTTTCCTCTCTTGCCAGGCGTACCACTATTCCTTTGGAGGATAGTTCTTAAGTAAGGATTATTTTCTGATTTCTCATCAGGATACGGTTGTTATTTGCCCTGGCTATTCCTTACTTCCTAAGGTAGTAACTACAGATACTATTAGAAAATTGTGGTTCCTTCTTATTGTCCAGCTCCTAAGAATGCTAAGGAGTATCTTCTTCACAATTTGGATGTTGTTAGAGCTCTCAAATATTATGTGGAAGCCACAAAACATTTCAGACTTTCTTCTCTTTTTGTGCATTGCTCTGTGTTCTAGGTCAGAAAGCTATGGCTGTTGTTTTAGATGCTTGTCTTAAATATTACATTTTTATTTTAAGACTTATTTGGTTGCGGGAATAACCTGAGCGCATTGCTGCTCATGCACAGTTGCCACTTCTTGGGCCTTTTGTAATAAGGTTTCTAGTGATCAGATTTCTAAAGCAGCTACTTGGTCTTCTTTGCACACTTTTTTGAAGTTTTATCACTTTGATGTGTATGCCTCTATTGAAGCTGCCTTTGGCAGGAAAGTTCTACCAGCCGTATTTCACTATTTGCCCCCCCCCCCCATTTCATGGCGATCTCGTGGACTTTACTGCTTGGGTATGGATTCCCACATGTGATGACTTGTGGACTCTCATCATCTGATAAAAGAAGGAACGGACAACAGCTCATCAGCTAGTTTTATGGCGATTTACCACCCAGGAGCAGCCTCTTGTAGACCAGTGTGCTTTTCACAGAGGAACATTTTCCTGAATTATATCAGTCTGATCCCACCAAGTAAGGTCAGTCCAGCCCCGAAATACCAGGCAATTCTCCTCTGAACAAGGAACATAACCCCAGATGATCTTTTCTGCCTCCTATGGGCAGTGGCGACTCTAGGAAAAATATACAGGGGGGGCACATAAGATACCACAGTCAAAACTGGGGGGGGTACTAATAGTTTTCACCATTAAATCATACCACTGTAAAAAACTAAATAAATAACATTCCAAAATACCAAAGTAATGCAGTATGCAAGTCTCCTGTATCCTAGAGAACAGCAGGCCGGAAGGAACTTCAGCACGGGGACTATGGAGGAGAGGAATGCTGAACATTCCAATACAGCGTGGCTAGTAAGCTACATTGCACTATTCAAATGATCCAGCCTTAATGGTGCACTTAGGGTTGCCAGCTGTCCACCACAAAAATACTGGACAATTTGTCAATGGCAGGTAGTCACACAACACGCCCCCCCCCCCTCCAAAAGCCCCCACTTTGGTCCAACCATGTGTATTTTTCACAACTGAGCAGTCATTTTACCCCATGGCTGCTAGTTACACATCAATCATTTTTAATCTTCAGCTGATGTGCCACATATAAACAGTAGTGATCTGCATCATGACATAGGAAGCATTTTACATTTAAACAAAACTCATGTACTTTTAGAAACTGGAAATTTAAGTGTCCAGTATTTTTGTGAAGATTTTACTGGATAGCCTGCTAAATTACTGGACTGTCTGATGGAATACTGGACGCCTGGCAACCCTAGTTGGTAATGCAAAAATTGAATATAAGTAATACCCAGACAATCCCACTGTTAGAAACAATCCATGCAACCAGTTTAATATATAAACCAATAATAGTAGTAAGGAGAGACTGACCCACATGCCAAGGAATTTATTACCAATAAGTATAATAATATAAGAAAACATTTCCTCAGTTATAGATGGGTTTACATATAGATTAACAAAATAATACCAGCGACACAGAAAATAATGCTAAAATCTAAGGCTGCTCCCCATTCAAACACGGTTAATGGGATACCTGAATGCAAAAATGACATTGTTCATTCTTTACTGACCTTGAATAACTATGTATTTTACCCCTGCATAGGAGTTATACACATAGGTAAATTCACACTCTGGACCCACATCATTGCAGGGCATGAATGGACAGGAGTCAGGGGCCACCAATCACAGTCTTTAACACTTTTACAAGGGTTAACAATATAGTTATCTAGGGTCAGTAATGCAAAAGTGCCATTCTGTAAACAAATTAGGGCATGTCACTTTTAGAATGTCCCATAATCTATATAGAGAATAAAGAGAGACTTAAAGTAAAATACAGCAAAAATAATAGTAATATATAATATAAATGCAGGCAGTGAATAATATCACATAAATGTAAATGTGCATAAAGAAAAATATAAATGCATGTAGAGAAAAATAGAATATAAATGTATGTAGAGAAAAAAAAAACATTTATATAGATAATATAAATGTAAATAGAGAATACTATAATATAAATGCACAGAATAATATACTATAAAGGTAAGCAGATAATAATATAATATAAAGAGATGTTACCCAGAATATGTCAGTACAAGGGTTGCAAGTCTTGTAACTATAAGGTTAAATAGCCTGCACTCTTTCCACTAATCCCCAAATATAAATGCATGTAGAGAAAAATAGAATATAAATGTATGTAGAGAAAAAAAATTACATTTTTTTAGATAATATCTAAACCTAATTTGTTTAATTCAGCGGGGGGCACACAGGGGGACAAAGAATAAACTAAGGGGGGCAATTGCCCCCTGTAGCGACGCCTATGCCTATGGGCCTCATCAGTGAGGTGCAGCCACATTCCTCTAGGCACACTGGGCAAGGAGTCCACGCTTGGTTTCTTTCATCACCCTTAAGGAGACCACCCCAGGGTCATATAAATTTGCATACGAAGAGAAAAGCACTCTACCAGGAACCAACAACAGCTCATCAGCTAGTTCTATGGTGATTTACCACCCAGAAGCAGCCTCTTTTAGACCAGTGTGCTTTGCACAGAGGAAAACTTTCCTGACGTATATCATTCTGATCCCGCCAAGTAAGGTCAGTCCAGCCCAGAAATACCAGGCAATTCTCCTCTGAACATGTTTACCTGATAAATTATTTTCTTTCATGATAGTGGGAGCCCACGAGCCCTGCCCTTTCTTTTTGAATATATGGGGTGGCAGTACTTGTTTTGCACTTCCTTTTTTTTCCTCCTCATCTACTTGGCTATATGTATGAATGAGAACCATGGGAAATGGGAGTCATTTTTCTATTTTGGTGCATTTTGTATTGGGATATCTTTTGCCTCCTCCTAGGAGGGAATTCCCACGTGAGATGACTCATGGACTTTCACCATTGTGAAATAAATTAATCTGTCAGGCAAGCATACATTTTTATTTCTCTCATCAGATGGTGAGAATCCACGAGTAATCACATCATTTCTGACAAATGTTAGTTACTTCCATTTTTACTGTCCCCTGTATAATAGGATGACTATTAATCACATAACAAAATATACGTATACACTGTGAACTCTTGCACATGCTCACGAGGGGCTGGTGCCTCAGGAAGTGTACATATAAAAAGACTGAACATTTTCAAAATGAAAGTAAGTTGGAAAGTTTTTTTGATTGCATGCTGTATCTGAATAATAAGTTTTCTTTTAACTTTAGTGTCCCTTTAAGTCAGTTATGATCTGGATTTGCACAGATATTAGTGTGTTACACTTTTCACAAGAAGAAATCCTGCTCCAAAAATAGCCTAATGCCACTGGCTGCTGCCTCCATCTTCAACATTCGCTTTGAAACAAAATAGACAAATGTGCAGGCCTAATGTGTAGTAATAAAGAAAGTAAAAGTGACAAGATCTGGAATTTGCCCTATGTCATCAAATATGCAGCCCAGAAAATTTACTAAGCTGTTTAGCTTTTGCAGAAACTGCAGCTTCTGACTCTAGTGTTCAAACAACTGGAATTCTAAAGTGGCAACTTATTATTAACTAGCCCTAAACCCCGTGTGCACTGGCCATTTTTTTCAGTACAGCGGTCTCACCCCTTGCTCTCTCTCTTCCACCTCTATTTTGCTCTCTCTCCCCCCCTCTCTTTTGCTCTCTCCCCCCCCCCCCTCTTTTTAATTTACTCCTATTATCAAATTTTCTTCATTCTCTTGGTATCTTTTTTTGAAAAGCAAGATTGTACGTTTAGATGCCGGCCCATTTTTGGTATACAACCTGGGTTGTTCTTGCTGATTGGTGGATAAATTCACCCACCAATGAACAACGATAGCAAGAGAACGAAGAAAAATTGATAAAAGGAGTATATTAGAAAGTTGCTTAAAATTGCATGCTCTATCTGAATCATGAAAGAAAATAATATGGGTTCAGTGTCCCTTTAATAAAGGTGTGATTATTTTTGCACTTCACGTCTCAGTCTGATTCCTGGTACCCTGACATTACGCAAGGGCCATGAATTCTGACAGTGCTAATAATCCACCTTTACCCAACATCGTTTCCAGGATGGATGAACAGGATCACTACTTGGATCAATTTGCACTAGCTCTGCAAACCCTTCTGACTCGCATTGCACATTTGGATCAGAGTATGGCTGCTCCTGTATCCGCATTGAGTTCCATGCGCTTGCCACAGAGGTAGGTTGGAACAATGAAGCTATTGTTGCCGCCTTCTTTCATGGGCTCTCTGATGCGATTAAAGACAAGGTTGCTGCCAGAGATTTACCAGAGGATCTCGAGGCATTGGTGTCTTTTTTAATCCTAATTGACATAAGACTCAGATAGAGGCCCTCTTTCAAGGAGCGCTTGCGGAAACCTCCTGTTCCGTTGTTTCCTACGTGTTCATTCCCACCCATGCCTCCCTCCCAGTAATACCGCCTGACCATATTTTGGCCACCATACGTACTAATTTGACTTCTCCCTTGGGGGAGGAGATCCTGGCTGCACAAACCAATGCACCTCCAGAGAAACCTAGCAGTAAGTGCTTTGTTCCTGAGAATCTTCAAACTAAACTATTACACTATTACTATCACACTTACCACTATCCTAAAGCCGCTGGTCACCCGGGCAAAAACCAAATGATTTGGTCTTGCACTCGACAATTCTGGTGGCCAGGTCTTTGTTCTGATGTTGCTGCATATGTTGCCTCTGTGCACAGAACAATACTCCTTGAGGTCTTCCTGTGGGTCTTCTCCAACCAATTGCTAATGGTGAGCATCGTTGGACACATCTTTCCATGGACTTCATTGTCAAACTCCCTGTTTACAATGGCAAGACTGTTATCATAATGTTGGTTGACCGTTTTTCTAAAATGTCACATTGCATTCCCTTCAAAAGCTGCCTACCGCTCAGGAGCTTGCTTCAATTTTTGCCCGGGAGGTCTTCTATTTACATTGTTTACCCAAGGAGATAGTCTCAGACCGGGGTAGCCAGTTTGTCTCCAGATTTTGGTGCCCCTTTTGTGCTCAAATGGGCATCCAGCTTTCCTTCTCCTCGGCATATCACCCTCAATCCAATAGAGTTGCGAAATGGTCCAATAAAGCTCTGGAACAGTTCCTCTGTTGCTATGTCTCAGATCACCACAATAATTGGTCTTAACTGTTACCTTGGGCAGAGTTCGCTCGTAATAGTCCTATTAATGCTTCATCCCAGTTATCCCCGTTCATGTCGAATTATAAGTTTCAACCATCCTTGTTGCCCGATTCATTCATGTCTCAGGGTATTCCGGCTTTGGAGGAGCATCTCCGGCAACTCCATTTCACGTGTGTGCAGATTCGGAATTGCCTTCATCGGTCTTTGCAGCTCCAAAAATTCCAGGCTGAACGTAGGCGTCTGCCTGCGCCTTCCTACTAGTTTGGTGAAAGAGTTTGGCTGTCCTCCCACAACTTGAACCTTGGTGTGCCTTCCAATAAACTGGCTCCCCTTTATGTTGGTCCTTTTCAAATATTCCGACGGGTCAATCCTGTTGCCTATGCTCTTGACCTTCCTCCTGCAATGCACATTTCCAATATTTTTCATGTCTCCTTCTTGAAAACATTGGTTTATACTCGATTTACCACTGTGTTGCCTCTTCCCCGTCCTATCTCAGTTGACAACCATGAAGAATATGAGGTCAGCAACATTATTGACTCTCGTATGTCCAGAGGTCGCGTACAGTATTTGGTTCACTGGAGGGGTTACGGTCCGGAGGAGCGTTCATGGGTTGCCTCCTCTGTTGTTCATGCTCCCTCCCTCCTCCATGGGTTCCCTCCTCTGTTGTTCATGTTCCCGCCCTCCTCCCACGGGGGAGGGGTCATTGAGGGGAGAGTACTGTCAGGGTTTCACCCTGCTTTGTTTGCTATTTGCTGCTGGCTGCCAATTTACTTACCTCTCTCACTGAATCTGATGCAGAGTGTGGAATGCTGCTCTCTCATCTAGGCGCCCTCTTATGGCCAAACTGGTGAACATCATCAGTGTGAGACAGGTTGCAGTCCCAGGATTATGATGTCACACTTATTATTTAAAGGGCTTCTGTTCAGTATGCTTTTGCCCTTGTGTTGTCTTAGACTTGTTTGTTAGTTCCTGTGTTCCAGTTCCTGTGTATTACCTGGCTTGTCTGACATCCCTTCTGGTTCCTAATCCCTGGCTTGTCCCTGATTCTGCTGTTTTCCTAGTTCCTGATCCCGGCTCGTCTGACTTCTTGCTTTGACTTCTGACTCGGCTCGTCTGACTACCAGCTCTGGCTTTGACTCCTGACTTGTCATTTGGCTTATGGACTTTTTATTATTTTTTGTTATTAATAAAGGTGTGATAATGTTTGCACTTCACGTCTCTGATTCCTGGTACCCTGACACTCTCCACCCTCTCTTTTTGTCTCTCTCTATCCCCCCTCTCTTTTGCTTTCTTTCTCCCCCTTTCTTTTGCTCACTCTTTCTCCCCTCTCTTTTGCTCCCTCTCTCTCCCTCTCTTTTGCTCTCCCTCCCTCTCTTTTTCTCTCTATCTATCCCCCCTCTCTTTTGCTCTCTCTCTCTCTTCCCCCTCTCTTTTGTGATCTCTCTTCCCCTCTCTTTTGCTCTCTCTTCCCCCTCTCTTTTGCTCTCTCTCTCCCCCCTCTCTTTTGCTCTCTCCCCACCCTCTCTTTTGCTCTCACTTCTTCCCCTCTCTTTTGCTCTCTCTTATTCTCCGCTCTTTTGCTTTCTCTTCCCCTCTATTTTGCTCTCTTTTCCCCTCTATTTTGCTCTCTCTCCCCCTATTTTGTGCTCTCTCTCTCACGACCACAGGCCATGCCCACCGTTCTTGCGGCGGACAGCAGATCAGGTGTGTTTGTCTAAGGCCAGGTGTGTTTGTCCTTGTGCTGTCTCTACTGAGCATGACAGCTTCGGACAAACACACTTGGCCTTTTATATTGTAGGGTATTCTTAAAGAACTTATATATTTCACACCAACGATAAACAATGTATATGTCAAAATTCAGTCGTTTACACACATTCCTTTAATTTCACGTTGTTTCACAACAGAGATGCAAACCTGTGATCATATGGTGGATACAATGTAACCTACAGAGAACAAGGCTAGCCACTGTCATAAAGTTAGTACATAATGCATTGTTTTGCAGTTCTTATCTGATAAAGCAAATTAGTGACAGAAATGTAGCATATTTAGACTTGAGAATTCATTAAGGGTGCATTTTAAATTCTGAGAATGAGAAATTGCTAATTTTTCAGAGCAAAATTACATAAAAAGGGAGCAAAATAAATCATTAAAATATATTATTTCATTGTGCATAACACATACATATATTTTATATAACAATTTTAAGGTGTTTACTGTCCCTTTAAGTTCCTTCACATGAATGTGAGAAGCACTGTTGAATTAGTCTAAGGAAATCAATATGAATACACACTAAATATACTTATACATGCACACACACAAACAATCTTAAAGTGCCAGTCTAGTCAAAATTGAACATTCATGATTTAGATAGGGCATGCAATTTTAAACAACTTTCCAATTTACTTTTATCATCAAATTTGCTTTTTTCTCTTGGTATTCTTTGTTGAAAGCTAAACCAAGGTAGGCTCATATGCTAATTTCTAAGTCATTGAATGTTCCTCTTATCTCAGTGCATTTTAACAGTTTTTCACAGCTAGACAGTGCACTGATTGGCTAAAATGCAAGTCTGTCAAAAGACCTGAAATAAGGAAGCAGTCTACAGAGGCTTAGATACAAGGTAATCACAGAGGTAAAAAGTCTATTAATATAACATGTTGGTTATGAGAAACTGGGGAATGGATTATAAAGGGATTATCTATCTTTTTAAGCAATAAAATTCTGAAGGGGACTGTCCATTTAAGAAATGCCACTTACAAAAGGCATTCTATATAAATATAGAAATTAGAAAAAAAATACTGAAAGCTTTGGCAAAACTTGTCCACATGCAAATTGTAAGTGTGAGGCACTTTAAATGGGAATTCGTGTACACTAGCCATATATCTCTTCTCCAATTGACAGATTAGACATTACCTCTAACTGCACTTTCCCCTTTTAACCACAAGGTGTCTCCCTCCTTCTTTACACACAATAGAAATGTTTAATAGGACACTTTCTTTCTTCCTAAACTGACAATTTAATTCTCACTTATTTTATAAATTTTGTAGGGAAGAAAAAATATATAATTTCATAGAAATTTCACATAGAAAGTTTGCACACAAGTCTTTCAAATATTCCATGAATGTTTCTCTCCAGTTGTAAAATGATTTTAATTACTCATGATACAATAATAGACTTTTTCCTAAACACATAATTGTTAATATTTATTTAATTAGAATTGAAATTAAATCAACTTTTTCTTTTTACTTTTGCAAATTAGCAGGTAAATAATAATAACAACAATAAAATAATAATTTCTAGTGCTGAAACTGTGAACCTGATCCATTGCAACATTGTATCTGCATAGATCACGCATTCACTGGGTTTTTATAGGGGTTGTGAAAGTGTGTTTCAAAGTGTTTTTGCTTACATTATTGAACATGTAAACTGGAACAAGTGTTTGTGAATTTAGATTTAATAATGTAGGCACAAGCACTTTGAAACACACTGTTGTGACTATGTTTGAATTTAGCGAGCATGAAGGCACACCACTATAAAAACCTGGTCACAGAGGCATAATCTTATTTGAGCAACATCTATGCAGATACAATGTTGCAACGGAGCGAGTCAATGCTCTACATTTTTTCTACTGTTAAAATCCAGTATAGCAAGATACCTTAAAGGGACACTGAACCCAATTTTTTCTTTCATGATTCAGATAGAGCATGTGATTGTAAGCAACTTTCTAATTTACTCCTATTATACATTTTCTTTGTTCTCTTGCTATCTTTATTAGAAAATCATGAATATAAATCTTAGCAGCCAGCCCATTTTAGGTTCAGCACCATGGATAGTTCTTGCTTATTGGAGGCTGACATTTAGCCACCAATAAGCAAGCTTAACCCAGGTTCTCAACCAAAAATGGTCCAACTCCTATGCATCACATTCCTGCTTTTTAAATAAAGATAGCAAGAGAACAAAGAAAAATTGATAATTGGAGTAAATGAGAAAGTTGTTTAAAATTGCATGCTCTATCTGAATCATTAAAGAAGAAAAAAATTGTGTTTAGTGTCCCTTTAAGTCCTTTTTTTTTTTAAGATTCTTTTTATTAAGAGAACAAAAACACATAACATGTATTCATAAACATAAACATACCCATCTAATGTATCCGCGCAGGGATCATCAAATAAAAGTGCGACCGTAAGATTACAGTGGTCGACAATCTTAGATTGGGGTTAAACAACAGAGTGATAATAAAACAATAAGAATAATGGTACAAGTGTAAACCGGTCATATATAAAATGTCTCAACATTAGTTACATCAGAGACACCCTATTTTAATTACCATTCACGGCATAGTCGCCTTCCTAAGGTCAGTGAGATGGGTTCAGCAGTTCTCATTTTTGTGTCTTAGAGCATGTAGGGTCTCAAGTCAATGGATGTCTCATAAACCTTCATTAGCTCAGATAGAGAGGAGGGGGGGCAGAAAAAAAAAGGGGGTGACTGACAAAGTAAAACAAGATAACAAGGAAGGAAGAAAGGAGTGGAGAACAAGTAGTGCAGTGTTAATGTTTGGGCCTTCATTGAGGGAACTTCTCTAGCCAAGGGGACCAAATGTCTATATATGAGTCCATTTTATCTATGACTGAGTAGGAGTACGATTCCATTTTCTGGGTATAATGCGCAGTGGACAGAATTTTTGATATAGTAGGGGGAGACTTCTGTTTCCATGCTTTGGCGATTTCAAGTTTAGTAGACATGAGTAAGTAGATGAGGAGGGATTTGTGGGCTTGAGGCATAACTGGGAGTCCTATATGTAATAAGCACGCCTGTGGGCTAAGAGTATAAGTAAAATGCATGGAATTGAGTATGCAAAAGAGCTGCGTCCAAACAGGAACTATTTTGGGGCAATACCACCATATGTGACTCTGTGTACCTATCATGCCCCATCCTCTCCAACAGATAGGGGGCTGATTGATATGAATCCTGTGTATGGTGTGGGGAACTAGATGCCATCTGACTAAGATCTTGTAATATAGTTCCCATAGTGTTGCACAATGTAGTAGCTTCTTGGTAAAAAAAGTATCTCTTTATACCAAATTTCAGTGTCAGCGGTGAAATTTAGCTCCTTCTCCCATGAAAGGTGCTGTGAGATATTTTGGGGTGAATGAGAATCAAGGAGAAGACCATAATGGAACGAGATAGTTTTCCCCGGCGGAGGAGTCAATACCCATCTGCGTTCCCTTTAAGTCCTTTTAATACAAACCCATTGTCTCCATCTTGTTTCCAGATTGCACCAAAATGAAAACGGTGCTTTAAAAGGATAATCTAGTTAAAATTAAACTTTCATTATTATTATTATTATCAGGTATTTGTAGAGCGCCAACAGATTCCGCAGCGCTGATGATCCCGATACAGCAGTGTTTCCCAAGACCAGTCCTCAGGACCCTTACTCAGGCCAGATATTCATTATATCTTATCTAGAGCACAGGTGAAATAATCAGCTGATGGGTGGGCTGATTGTTTCACCTGTGCTCTATAATTAATATCTGGCCTGAGTAAGGGTCCTGAGGACTGGGTTTGGGAAACACTGAGATAGAGCATGCAATTTTAAGCAACTTTCTGATTTACTCCTATTATCAATTTTTCTTCGTTCTCTTTGTATCTTTATTTGAAAAAGCAAGAATGTAAGCTTAGGAGCTGGCCCATTTTTGGTTCAGCACCTCGGTAGCGCTTGCTTATTTGTGTCTAAATGTATTCACCAATTAGCAAGCGCTACCCAGGTTCTGAACCAAAAATGGGCCGGCTCCTAAGCTTACATTCCAGACTTTTCTAATAAAGATACCAAGAGAACAAAGAAAAATGATAATAGGAGTAAATTAGAAAGTTGCTTAAAATTGCATGCTCTATCTGAATCATGAAAGTTTAATTTTGACTATACTATACCTTTAACAAACATTAAAAATAAATAATTTAAAAGCAATGTTTGTCAAAAATTTAAAGTGACAATACAGTGACTGAAAATCGTGGCTAGTATGCCCCTCATACCAACATACAATTGGCATTCAGATGGTTTAGCAGTGGTGCAGATGGAAACAGGCTGCAATAGGTTCCTATGGAAGTTATGATTGCTCAATCCTGTTTGAAAGCCTAGTTATAAAGATCCATGTACAGTGACAATCACAACAGTGCAAGTGTGATTTAGACATTCATATGTAAGTAGGAGATTACTACATTCCATTTATCTTAGCTGTCCAAGATATCACATACTCAACGCAAGTGTGAAAAAATGCTGTAAAGAAAGAATGCTTTAAAAAAACTGAAAATGTTAATAGTTTATTTTTGATCAATTAAAAAGTGGGTGAGGGAACAGAAAAAAAAATATAAATCAAATCAATATTTTTGTGTGATCAAAACAGCATCAATTGTTCTAAGTACATTTGCCCACAATTTTTAAGGAACTTTTTTCTAAGGAAACACGTAGGTTGCTCAAAACATTTTGAAGAACTAACTGATTGGCTCCAAATCTATTCTGCAGCATGGCGACTCCAAACATACATTCAAAGTCATTAAAGAGCACACAGGTTGAGCAGACATGATTCTCTACGAGTGTCCGCTCAACCTTTGGTAAATCTACCCCTAGGGCTCTTTAATGACTTTGAATGTATGTTTGGAGTCGTCATGCTGCAGAATAAATTTGGAGCCAATCAGATACCTTCCTTTTGGTATTGCACGATGGATAAGTAGCTGCCTGTACTTCTTAGCATTGAGGAGACCATTAATTCTGACCAAACTTACAACTCCATTTGCATAAACACAGTCACAAACATGCAAAGAAACTTCCTCATGCTTCACTGTTGCCTGCAGACATTCATTCTTGTACAGCTCTCCAGCAGTTCGGCAAACAAACTGCCTTATACCACAGCCAAATATTTCACTCAGCACTTGCTGACATTTTTCAGCACCCCAGATTTCTTTCATGTAATTAGCAAGAGTCCATGAGCTAGTGACGTATGGGATATACATTCCTACCAGGAGGGGCAAAGTTTCCCAAACCTCAAAATGCCTATAAATACACCCCTCACCACACCCACAAATCAGTTTTACAAACTTTGCCTCCTGTGGAGGTGGTGAAGTAAGTTTGTGCTAGATTCTACGTTGATATGCGCTTCGCAGCAGGCTGGAGCCCGGTTTTCCTCTCAGTGTGCAGTGAATGTCAGAGGGATGTGAAGAGAGTATTGCCTATTTGAATTCAATGATCTCCTTCTACGGGGTCTATTTCATAGGTTCTCTGTTATCGGTCGTAGAGATTCATCTCTTACCTCCCTTTTCAGATCGACGATATACTCTTATATATATACCATTACCTCTACTGATTCTCGTTTCAGTACTGGTTTGGCTTTCTACTACATGTAGATGAGTGTCCTGGGGTAAGTAAGTCTTATTTTGTGACACTCTAAGCTATGGTTGGGCACTTTTTATATAAAGTTCTAAATATATGTGTTTAAACATTTATTTGCCTTGATTAAGGATGTTCAACGTTCCTTATTTCAGACAGTCAGTTTCATATTTGGGATAATGCATATGAATAAATCAATTTTTTCTTACCTTAAAATTTGACTTTTTTCCTGTGGGCTGTTAGGCTTGCGGGGGCTGAAAATGTTTCTTTTTATTGCGTCATTCTTGGCGTGGACTTTCTTGGCGCAAAAAATTTCTTGTCATTTCCGGCGTCATACGTGTCGCCGGAAGTTGCGTCATTTTTTGACGTTTTTGCGCCAAAAAATGTCGGCGTTACCGGATGTGGCGCCATTTTTGGCGCCAAAAGCATTTAGGCGCAAATTATATGGGCGGCTTTTTTGTCGCTAAAAAATTTGAGCGTCATTGTTGTCTCCACAATATTTAAGTCTCATTATTTATTGCTTCTGGTTGCTAGAAGCTTGTTCATTGGCATTTTTTCCCATTCCTGAAACTGTCATTTAAGGAATTTGATCAATTTTGCTTTATATGTTGTTTTTTCTATTACATATTGCAAGATGTCTCAGATTGACCCTGAATCAGAAGCCACTTCTGGAAAAACGCTTAACTGAGTTTCAGTTCTACCAAAGCTAAGTTAATTTATTTTAAATGTTATAAATGTTTATCTTTAGCTATGGTTTGTAATAAGTTATTATGATATACTTTTACATGCAGAATCCATTAGTATTTATGCTCTATATATTTCCATTCTTACATCTTATGTACAAGAAATATTTAGAAGATTTATAATAAATTTTTTTCTGATTCTATTTTAAGGGCTTTGTCTGACTTCGTGCCTTCTAATAAAATTTTTAGGTCTTTTTCACTTCTTTTTTAATTATTGAAGTTTCAAATGACCAACAACATACTGATTTATCCTTCTCTGATGATGTTTTTTCTCTTTCAGAAATTTTCTTCATCAGATATTGACATTAACAAATCTACTTTTTTATTATTTTTCTATTATTAAAGTACATTTGTTCTTTGTTGAAAAGGTGTTGATTATTTTGGATATTAAGGTAACTAGTTCTTTAAGACTAGCTGACACTATTTCTGCCTATTTTATTCTTCTGTGTTTTCAGAGGTTTTCTTTCCAATTCCCCATACTAGGGAATGGAATAGGCTGAGAATTTTCTTTTATTCCTTCTTCAAAGGTTTTAAACTATATTCTTTGCCAGCAGTTAAATTCAATTTGGAGGGTTCTCCAATTTATTGAGGCTATCTCTACTAATTATGCTATTGTTTCTATAGCAAAATAGTATTTATTTTCCTTTAGATAGTTGTATCTTACTTATGGAAAATTATTTAGTTTCAGGTACTTTGTTTTGGGTGTGGATTATTTTTCAGCGGAATTGGCTGTCTTTATTTTATCCCTCCCTCTCTAGTGACTCTTGCTTGGAAGATCCACATCTTGGGTATTCATTATCCCATACGTCACTAGCTCATGGACTCTTGCTAATTACATGAAAGAAAACATAATTTATGTAAGAACTTACCTGATAAATTCATTTCTTTCATATTAGCAAGAGTCCATGAGGCCCACCCTTTTTTTGTGGTGGTTATGATTTTTTTGTATAAAGCACAATTATTCCAATTCCTTATTTTTTATGCTTTCGCACTTTTTTCTTATCACCCCACTTCTTGGCTATTCGTTAAACTGATTTGTGGGTGTGGTGAGGGGTGTATTTATAGGCATTTTGAGGTTTGGGAAACTTTGCCCCTCCTGGTAGGAATGTATATCCCATACGTCACTAGCTCATGGACTCTTGCTAATATGAAAGAAATGAATTTATCAGGTAAGTTCTTACATAAATTATGTTTTTGTGTTTTTGTGCATAGTTAAAGGGACATTCCAGTGAAAATATAAATGCACATAGATTTATTGCATTTTTGAATAGAAACATATTTTCAATATACATGTACTGGCAAAAATGCTTTTATTAAGAGTTATCACTGTTTCTGCACGTGCATGTGAAGTATAGCTAGATATTTTCACTCCACCCACATTTTAAATAATGCAGCTGCTCAGATAATCAGTGGGGCTTGTATCATGTCAGCAATTAACAAATTGAGTCATTACCAGATGGTACAAGCAGCTTAGGCTCTCCGAACAAGTGTTGTGTTTAAAATGCTGGTGCACGGTGCATACTTAAATACACGTTTGAAACAGCTATAGTTTTTATTAGAAGTCTTTTTGTTAATGCATGTATATTACAACATTGCTTCTGTTCAATACCGAAATGCACCCATGTGGTTTCCAATTTTGGCTGGAATATCCCTTTAAGTTGCTTGGCCTTGTTTCCACGTCGGGTGTATGGTCTTCTTACCAGACAGTCGATGGGAGTACCAGGGTCCCACTGAGTTCAGCCAATTCTGATCTTATGGCACCGCTGGACATCTTTTGATTGCTAAGGAAAATAGGTACAATTTGTCTTTCATCTGTTGCACTGTTTCCTTGGCTGACCAATGCATCAACAGTCCTCAATGTGCTTTGTGCTTTTTCAAAAGAGTTTGGACAGCACATCTGGACACCCTTGTGTGTGTTGAAATTTATGCCTGGGGGAGAACTTGCTGATGCATTATAACTACCTTGTGTCTTGTTGCTGTGTTTAGTCTTGCCATGGTGTATGACTTTTGACATTAAACTGTCTTCAGCAATCTTTCCTTGTTAGCAGAGTTTGGCTGTTCGTCACACTTTTATTCCTTATGCACAGCTGTTTCTGTTTCAGTTAATAATAGTGTGTCAACCTACATTTAAAATTGACGATCATTAGCACATGTTTGGTATAATTGTTTAATTACCTGACTATATGCGACAAAATCCCTTACTTTGTGCAAGTGTAACCTAGAATAATTGATGCTGTTTTAAAGGTAAAGGGTGGTCACACCAAATATTGGTTTGATTTAGATTTTTTCTTCTGTTCACTCACTTTACATTTTGTTAATTGATAAACATAAACTATTAACATTTCCATTTTTGAAACCATTCTTTCTTTACAGCATTTCTTTACAGTACTGTATGTATCTGAACCTACACATATGTAAATGTGCGTCCTCTCCACTGTAGAAGTCTAAAGAACAGTGATGAATCAAGCTTTAATGAATTAATACCACATATGTTTATACACATCTACGATGTATCTTGTGGCCTTCTTGTCAGCGGAATTTACTGTTTGTGGAACTTCGCTACTGGTGGGTTGTCACTCAAACTTTTGACCGCCTCAGCTTAGATAATTTCTGCCGTCTCTTGGTGTCAGTCAGAGTGATATCCTCACGGGTCCCGATGTTGCCAATAATTTGGTACCAATAATTTGGCCTCAGCTTAGATAATTGCTGCCGTCTCTTGTTGTTGGTCAGAGTGATATCCTTGCAAGTCCCGGTGTTGCCAATAATTTGGATATCTAAAATGAATTGAATCTTTAACATTAAATAAATATCTAAAATAAATATCTAAGATAAATAGAAAGGGGGCATATATTAGAATGAAAAGAGGTGCAGCTTAATTAAGGGATATATATTCTCTGGAATATCTATACCTTTTAATAATTTTTCTTCCATAATAGAATATTAGTAAAACATTAGTAAAACATGTTTATAAGTATTAATAAAACATGTTTATAAATGTATATTCATTAACTCTAAAATTAAAAAACGGATATACCTTTATGGAAAAATATATAGATTATATCTAAGAAATATATATAAAAAATATATAAAAAATATAATAAATTCTCTATATATCCATAAAAATTCTTATACAGGTAAAAGAAATTTCTCTTTTTTGCAAAAAAGTGCCAAAACATGTATCACTTGACATATACCTTGTACCTACGTTTTTCAAACACCAACCAATTTACTCATTGTTTAAGATGTTTATTTATACCTTTATAGCTGATAGCATCTTTGTAACAAGGTATATCAGTAAGTTTGTTGTTAGAGATAAGGTTGGGATTTCAATCAATTATTCAAGAAGCACCCTATATCAAAATATAAATTCAAGCCCTTAGGAGTTAAAGTATTCAAAGAAAAAATCCACTTGGCTTCTAACTTTAATAATTCTTTTCTAGTATTACCTCCTCTTCAGTTTGGTTTCACTTTATCTATAACAGTGTATTTAAAGGGTTTCAAATTGCCAGTATTACACACTCTGAAGTGTCGGCGGATAGGGAGGTCTAAATTCCTTTCTTTATTCATATTTTCAATTTAATTCACATGTTCCCGTATTCTGTCCCTAATGGGCCTTTCAGACTTCCCTACATACTGGACCTCACATGAGCATTCTATTAGATATACAATATTTGAGTCTGAACATCTAAACATATCCTTAATTTCATATTCCCTACCTGTATTTTTAGAAGTAAAATATTTCCTTTTTGAAGAGTGTTCACCGGCCTTCTCAACTTAAACATGGGTAAAACCCTTTTAATTGGTTTCCTCATATATCTTTGTCTCTGACACTACTTGCCTTTTTCTTCTTTTTCATATCTGTTGGTGCTAGAATGGTTTTTAAATTCCTGCATCTTTTATACACAAACTGCAGATGTGGTGGAAGGTGTGGACCCAAAACTTCATCTGATTTCAGAATTGGCCAGTGTTTCCTAAAGATCTTCTCCACAATATATTTTTCACTATTAAATTGAGTTATAAAGGGAACAAACAATTTGCCTTCCTGCTCTAACAAACCACTTTTCCTATTGTTTTTTGTAATTAGCAAACTATTTATATCAGTATTTATAGCATCAGATTTTGCCTGATTAATTAGTTGTGGGTTGTATCCTCTTTCCATGAATTTATTCTCTAACAATATAGACTGAGTAATAAAATCTTCATCTTTTTTGCAGTTCTTCCTAATTCATTTCTTGGGAAATGATCTTTCCACTTATCACGATGCTAATATTTTACATTTCTTTCATGTAATTAGCAAGAGTCCATGAGCTAGTGACGTATGGGATATACATTCCTACCAGGAGGGGCAAAGTTTCCCAATCCTCAAATGCCTATAAATACACCCCTCACCACACCCACAAATCAGTTTTACAAACTTTGCCTCCTATGGAGGTGGTGAAGTCAGTTTGTGCTAGATTCTACGTTGATATGCTCTCCGCAGCAGGTTGGAGCCCGGTTTTCCTCTCAGCGTGCAGTGAATGTCAGATGGATGTGAGGAGAGTATTGCCTATTTGAATTCTATGATCTCCTTCTACGGGGTCTATTTCATAGGTTCTCTGTTATCGGTCATAGAGATTCATCTCTTACCTCCCTTTTCAGGTCGACGATATACTCTTATATATACCATTACCTCTACTGATTTTCGTTTCAGTACTGGTTTGGCTTTCTACAACATGTAGATGAGTGTCCTGGGGTAAGTAAGTCTTATTTTCTGTGACGCTCTAAGCTATGGTTGGGCACTTTTTTATAAAGTTCTAAATATATGTATTCAAACACTTATTTGCCTTGACTCAGGATGTTCAACGTTCCTTATTTCAGATAGTCAGTTTCATATTTGGGATAATGCATATGAATAAATCAATTTTTTCTTACCTTAAAATTTGACTTTTTCCCTGTGGCCTGTTAGGCTCGCGGGGGCTGAAAATGCTTCATTTTATTGCGTCATTCTTGGCACGGACTTTTTTGGCGCAATTTTTTTTTCTGTTTCCGGCGTCATACGTGTCGCCGGATGTTGCGTCATTTTTGACGTTTTTTTGCGCCAAAAGTGTCGGCGTTCCGGATGTGGCGCCAAATAATGTGGGCGTCTTTTTTGGCGCTAAAAAAATATGGGCGTCACTATTGTCTCCACATTATTTAAGTCTCATTATTTATTGCTTCTGATTGCTAGAAGCTTGTTCACTGGCATTTTTTCCCATTCCTGAAACTGTCATTTAAGGAATTTGATCAATTTTGCTTTATATGTTGTTTTTTCTATTACATATTGCAAGATGTCCCACGTTGACACTGAGTCAGAAGATACTTCTGGAAAATCGCTGCCTGGTGCTGGATCTACCAAAGCTAAGTGTATCTGCTGTAAACTTGTGGTATCTGTTCCTCCAGCTGTTGTTTGTACTGATTGTCATGACAAACTTGTTAATGCAGATAATATTTCCTTTAGTACTGTTACATTACCTGTTGCTGTTCCGTCAACATCTAATACTCAGAATGTTCCTGATAACATAAGAGATTTTGTTTCTAAATCCATTAAGAAGGCTATGTCTGTTATTCCTCCTTCTAGTAAACGTAAAAAGTCTTTTAAAACTTCTCATTTTTCAGATGAATTTTTAAATGAACATCATCATTCTGATAATGGTTCTTCTGGTTCAGAGGATTCTGTCTCAGAGGTTGATGCTGATAAATCTTCATATTTATTTAAAATGGAATTTATTCGTTCTTTACTTAAAGAAGTCCTAATTGCATTAGAAATAGAGGATTCTGGTCCTCTTGATACTAAATCTAAACGTTTAAATAAGGTTTCTTTCATGTAATTAGCAAGAGTCCATGAGCTAGTGACGTATGGGATATACATTCCTACCAGGAGGGGCAAAGTTTCCCAAACCTTAAAATGCCTATAAATACACCCCTCACCACACCCACAATTCAGTTTTACAAACTTTGCCTCCTATGGAGGTGGTGAAGTAAGTTTGTGCTAGATTCTACGTTGATATGCGCTCCGCAGCAGGTTGGAGCCCGGTTTTCCTCTCAGCGTGCAGTGAATGTCAGAGGGATGTGAGGAGAGTATTGCCTATTTGAATGCAATGATCTCCTTCTACGGGGTCTATTTCATAGGTTCTCTGTTATCGGTCGTAGAGATTCATCTCTTACCTCCCTTTTCAGATCGACGATATACTCTTATATATACCATTACCTCTGCTGATTTTCGTTTCAGTACTGGTTTGGCTTTCTACAACATGTAGATGAGTGTCCTGGGGTAAGTAAGTAAGCTTATTTTCTGTGACACTCTAAGCTATGGTTAGGCACTTTTTTATAAAGTTCTAAATATATGTATTCAAACATTTATTTGCCTTGACTCAGGATGTTCAACATTCCTTATTTTCAGACAGTCAGTTTCATACTTGGGATAAATGCATTTGTTTCAATCATTTTTTCTTACCTTAAAAAATTTGACTTTTTTCCTGTGGGCTGTTAGGCTCGCGGGGGCAGAAAATGCTTCATTTTATTGCGTAATTCTTGGCGCGGACTTTTTTGGCGCAAAATTTTTTTTCTGTTTCCGGCGTCATACGTGTCGCAGGAAGTTGCGTCATTTTTTGACGTTTTTTTGCGTCAAAAGTGTCGGCGTTCCGGATGTGGCGTCATTTTTGGCGCCAAAAGCATTTAGGCGCCAAATAATGTGGGCGTCTTTTTTGGCGCTAAAAAATATGGGCGTCATTTTTGTCTCCACATTATTTAAGTCTCATTATTTATTGCTTCTGGTTGCTAGACGCTTGTTCACTGGCATTTTTTTCCCATTCCTGAAACTGTCATTTAAGGAATTTGATCAATTTTGCTTTATATGTTGTTTTTTCTTTTACATATTGCAAGATGTTCAACGTTGCAACTGAGTCAGAAGATACTTCAGGAAAATCGCTGCCCAGTGCTGGAGCTACCAAGCTAAGTGTATCTGCTATAAACTTTTGGTATCTGTTTCTCCAGCTATTGTTTGTATTGCATGTCATGACAAACTTGTTAATGCAGATAAAATTTCCTTTAGTACTGTTACATTACCTGTTGCTGTTCCGTCAACATCTAATTTTCAGAGTGTTCCTGATAACATAAGAGATTTTATTTTTTAAATCCATTAAGAAGGCTATGTCTGTTATTTCTCCTTCTAGTATGCATAAAAGTCTTTTAAAACTTCTCTTTTTTCAGATGAATTTTTAAATGAACATCATCATTCTGATACTGATAATGGTTCTTCTGGTTCAGAGGTTTCTGTCTCAGAGGTTGATGTTGATAAATCTTTGTATTTGTTGAAGATGGAATTTATTCATTCTTTACTTAAAGAAGTATTAATTGCATTAGAAATAGAGGATTCTGGTCCTCTTGATACTAAATCTAAACGTTTAAATAAGGTTTTTAAATCTCCTGTAGTTATTCCAGAAGTGTTTTCTCTCCCTGATGCTATTTCTGAAGTAATTTCCAGGGAATGGAATAATTTGGGTAATTCATTTACTCCTTCTAAACGTTTAAGCAATTATATCCTGTGCCATCTGACAGATTAGAGTTTTGGGACAAAATCTCTAAGGTTAATGGGGCTGTCTCTACTCCTGCTAAACGTACTACTATTCCTATGGCAGATAGTACTTCATTTAAGGATCCTTTAGATAGGAAGATTGAATCCTTTCTAAGAAAAGCTTACTTATGTTCAGGTAATCTTCTTAGACCTGCTATATTTTTAGCGGATGTTGCTGCAGCTTCAACTTTTTGGTTAGAAGCTTTAGCGCAACAAGTAACAGATCATAATTTTATACCATTATTATTATTCTATAACATGCTAATTATTTTATTTGTGATACCATCTTTTGATATCATCAGAGTTGATGTCAGGTATATGTCTCTAGCTATTTTAGCTAGAAAAGCTTTATGGCTTAAAACTTGGAATGCTGATATGTCTTCTAAGTCAACTTTGCTTTCCCTTTCTTTCCAGGGTAATAAATTATTCGATTTTCAGTTGGATTCTATTATCTCAACTGTTACTGGAGGGAAGGGAACTTTTTTTACCAAAGGATAAAAAAAATCTAAGGTAAATTTAGGTTTAATAATCATTTTCAGTTTGGAAACCATTTCCAGTTTGGAATATATCCAAGCCTTATAGAAACCTATAGCCAGCCCCTAAATACCCATGAAGGTGCGGCCCTCATTCCAGCTCAGCTGGTATGGGGCAGTTTACGTTTTCTTTAAAGGTACAGAATTGGCTTCAAGTTAAGGCCTCCTGCAAAGAGATTTTTTTCTTTCCCGTGTCCCAGTAAACACAGCAAAGGCTCAGCATTTCTGAAATGTGTTTCAGATCTAGAGTTGGCTGGAGTAATTATGCCAGTTCCAGTTCTGGAACAGGGGCTGGGGTTTTATTCTATCTCTTCATTGTACCAAAGAAGGTCAATTCCTTCAGACCAGTTCCGGATCTATCTATATTGAATCGTTATGTAAGGATACCAACATTCAAGATGGTAACTGTAGGATTATCCTGCCTTTTGTTTAGCAAGGGCATTATATGTCTACAATAGATTTACAGGATGCATATCTCCATATTCCGATTCATCCAGATCACTTTTAGTTTCTGAGATTCTCTTTTAAACAAGCATTACCAGTTTTGTGGCTCTACTGTTTGGCCTAGCGTCAGCTCCAAGAATTTTTTTCAAAGGTTCTCGGTGCCCTTCTGTCTGTAATCAGAGAACAGGGTTTTGGTATTTCCTTTTTTGGACGATATCTTGGTACTTGCTCAGTCTTCACATTTTTGCAGAATCTCATACGAATCGACTTGTGTTGTTTCTTCAAGATCATGGTTGGAGGATCAATTTACCAATCAGTTCATTGTTTCCTCAGACAAGGGTAACCTTTTTAGGTTTCCAGATAGATTCAGTGTCTATGACTCTGTCCTTGTCAGATAAGAGAAGTTTAACATTGATATCAGCTTGTCAAAACCTTCAGTCACAATCATTCCCTTTGGTAGCCTTATGCATGGAAATTTTAGGTCTTAGGACTGCCGCATCGGATGCGATCTCCTTTGCTCGTTTTCACATGTGACCTCTTCAGCTCTGTATGCTGAACCAGTGGTGCAGGGATTACACAAAGATATCTCAATTAATATCTTTAAACCGATTATACGACACTCTCTGACATGGTGGACAGTTCACCATCGTTTAGTTCAGGGGGCTTTTTTGTTCTTCCGACCTGGACTATAATCTCAACAGATGCAAGTCTTACAGGTTGGGGAGCTGTGTGGGGGTCTCTGACGGCACAAGGGGTTTGGGAATCTCAGGAGGTGAGATTACCGATCAATATTTTTGAACTCCGTGCAATTTTCAGAGCTCTTCAGTCTTGGCCTCTTCTGAAGAGAGAGTTGTTCATTTGTTTTCAGATAGACAATGTCACAGCTGTGGCATATATCAATCATCAAGGAGGGACTCACAGTCCTCTGGCTATGAAAGAAGTATCTCGAATTTTGGTTTGGGCGGAATCCAGCTCCTGTCTAATCTCTGTGGTTCACATCCCAGGTATAGACAATTGGGAAGCGGATTATCTCAGTCGCCAAACGTTGCATCCGGGCGAATGGTCTCTTCACCCAGAGGTATTTCTTCAGATTGTTCAAATGTGGGAACTCCCAGAAATAAATCTGATGGCTTCTCATCTAAACAAGAAACTTCCCTGGTATCTGTTCAGATCCCGGGATCCTCGGGCGGAAGCAGTGGATACATTATCACTTCCTTGGAAGTATCATCCTGCCTATATCTTTCCGCCTCTAGTTCTTCTTCCAAGAGTATTCTCCAAGATTCTAAAGGAATGCTCGTTTGTCCTGCTGGTAGCTCCAGCATGGCCTCACAGGTTTTGGTATGCGGATCTTGTCCGGATGGCCTCTTGCCAGCTGTGGACTCTTCCGTTAAGACCAGACTTTCTGTCGCAAGGTCCTTTTTTCCATCAGGATCTCAAATCCTTAAATTTTAAGGTATGGAGATTGAACGCTTGATTCTTGGTCAAAGAAGGTTTCTCTAACTCTGTGATTAATACTATGTGACAGGCTCGTAAATCTGTATCTAGTGAGATATATTATAGAGTCTGGAAGACTTATATTTCTTAGTGTTTTTCTTATCTTTTTTTCTTGGCATTCTTTTTGAATACCGAGAATTTTTCAGTTTCTTCAGGATGGTTTAGATAAAGGTTTGTCTGCAAGTTCCTTGAAAGGACAAATCTCTGCTCTTTCTGTTCTTTTTTCACAGAAGGATTGCTAATTTCATTGTTTTGTACAAGCTTTGGTTCGTATAAAACCTGTCATTAACTCAATTTCTCCTCCTTGGAGTTTGAATTTGGTTCTGGGGGCTTTTCAAGCTCCTCCTTTTGAACCCATGCATTCTTTGGTCGTTATATTACTTTCTTGGAAAGTTTTGTTTCTTTTGGCCATCTCTTCTGCCAGAAGAGTCTCTAAATTATCTGCTCTTTCTTGTGAGTCTCCTTTTCTGATTTTTCATCAGGATGAGGCGGTGCTGCGAACTTCTTTTGAATTTTTTACCTAAGGTTGTGAATTCTAACATCCTTAGTAGAGAAATTGTGGTTCCTTCATTATGTCCTAATCCTATGAATTCTAAGGAGAAATCATTGCATTCTTTGGATGCTGTTAGAGCTTTGTATTATTTGTCATCTTTTCCGGTTCTAGAAATGGCCAGAAAGCTTCTGCCATTTCTTTGGCATCTTGGTTGAAATCTTTATTTCATCATGCTTATGTCGAGTCGGGTAAAACTCCGCCTCTAAGGATTACAGTTCATTCTACTAGGCCAGTTTTTACTTCCTGGGCGTTTAGGAATGAAGCTTCGATTGATCAGATTTGCAAAGCAGCAACTTGGTCCTCTTTGCATATTGTTTCTAAAATTCTACCATTTTGATGTGTTTCTTCTTCTGAAGCAGTTTTTGGTAGAAAAGTTCTTCAGGCAGTGGTTTCAGTTTGAATCTTCTGCTTATGTTTTTCATTAAACTTTATTTTGGGTGTGGATTATTTTCAGCAGGAATTGGCTGTCTTTATTTTATCCCTCCCTCTCTAGTGACTCTTGTGTGGAAAGATCCACATCTTGGGTAGTCATTATCCCATACGTCACTAGCTCATGGACTCTTGCTAATTACATGAAAGAAAACATAATTTATGTAAGAACTTACCTGATAAATTCATTTCTTTCATATTAGCAAGAGTCCATGAGGCCCACCCTTTTTTGTGGTGGTTATGATTTTTTTGTATAAAGCACAATTATTCCAATTCCTTATTTTATATGCTTTCGCACTTTTTTCTTATCACCCCACTTCTTGGCTATTCGTTAAACTGAATTGTGGGTGTGGTGAGGGGTGTATTTATAGGCATTTTAAGGTTTGGGAAACTTTGCCCCTCCTGGTAGGAATGTATATCCCATACGTCACTAGCTCATGGACTCTTGCTAATATGAAAGAAATGAATTTATCAGGTAAGTTCTTACATAAATTATGTTTTTTAAATCTCCTGTAGTTATTCCAGAAGTTTTTCCTGTCCCTGATGCTATTTCTGAAGTAATTTCTAGGGAATGGAATAATTTGGGTAATTAATTTACTCCTTCTAAATGTTTTAAGCAATTATATCCTGTGCCATCTGACAGATTAGAGTTTTGGGACAAAATCCCTAAGGTTGATGGGGCTGTCTCTACTCTTGCTAAGCGTACTACTATTCCTACGGCAGATAGTACTTCCTTTAAGGATCCTTTAGATAGGAAAATTGAATCCTTTCTAAGAAAAGCTTACTTGTGTTCAGGTAATCTTCTTAGACCTGCTATATCTTTAGCGTATGTTGCTGCAGCTTCAACTTTTTGGTTAGAAGCTTTAGCGCAACAAGTAACAGATCATAATTCTCATAGCATTATTATTATTCTTCAACATGCTAATAATTTTATTTGTGATGCCATCTTTGATATCATTAGAGTTGATGTCAGGTATATGTCTCTAGCTATTTTAGCTAGAAGAGCTTTATGGCTTTAAACTTGGAATGCTGATATGTCTTCTTTATTCATATTTTCAATTTAATTCACATGTTCCCGTATTCTGTCCCTAATGGGCCTTTCAGACTTCCCTACATACTGGACCTCACATGAGCATTCTATTAGATATACAATATTTGAGTCTGAACATCTAAACATATCCTTAATTTCATATTCCCTACCTGTATTTTTAGAAGTAAAATATTTCCTTTTTGAAGAGTGTTCACCGGCCTTCTCAACTTAAACATGGGTAAAACCCTTTTAATTGGTTTCCTCATATATCTTTGTCTCTGACACTACTTGCCTTTTTCTTCTTTTTCATATCTGTTGGTGCTAGAATGGTTTTTAAATTCCTGCATCTTTTATACACAAACTGCAGATGTGGTGGAAGGTGTGGACCCAAAACTTCATCTGATTTCAGAATTGGCCAGTGTTTCCTAAAGATCTTCTCCACAATATATTTTTCACTATTAAATTGAGTTATAAAGGGAACAAACAATTTGCCTTCCTGCTCTAACAAACCACTTTTCCTATTGTTTTTTGTAATTAGCAAACTATTTATATCAGTATTTATAGCATCAGATTTTGCCTGATTAGTTAGTTGTGGGTTGTATCCTCTTTCCATGAATTTATTCTCTAACAATATAGACTGAGTAATAAAATCTTCATCTTTTTTGCAGTTCTTCCTAATTCATTTTTTGGGAAATGATCTTTCCACTTATCACGATGACAGCTTGTAGCATGTATATAACTGTTTGCATCTTCCTGTTTAAAACAGGTCGTGGTACAAAAAATGCAATCTTTAACACTAATCTCTAAATCTAAGAAGTGAACTTTTACCTCCCTGATCTCATAGGTAAAATGTAGATTTTTTTCATTGTTGTTGCTCAACCTCGTACAAAGAATAACAGACCCTGGTATTGATTTTGCTCCACCTGGTATTGATTTTGCTCCCATGGCTGACAGCAGTCTCAAACCCACCATTATGATTTTAACTTTTTCCAACAGGTGCTATTTAAATCTAATTATGATTAATATTTCTATATTCAGTAACACACTAATATATAGGGGCTGAATTATCAAGCTCCGAATGGAGCTTATTGCCCCTGTTTCCGCGCAAGCCTTCAGGCTTGCCAGAAACACCAGTTATGAAGCAGCGGTCTAAAGACCGCTGCTCCATAACTTGTCCTTCTGCTCTGAGGCTGCTGAAATCAATCCGCCTGATCCTATACGATCAGGCTGATTGACACCCCTGCTAGTGGCTGATTTGCAGCCAATCTGCAGGGGGCGGGATTGCACAAGCAGCTCACCCGAACTGCTTTTGCAATGATAAATGCCAACAGCGTATGACAAATCTCTGCTCTTTCTGTTCTTTTTCACAGAAAGATTGCTAATCTTCCTGACATTCATTGTTTTGTACAAGCTTTGGTTCGTATAAAACCTGTTATTAAGTCAATTTCTCCTCCTTGGAGTTTGAATTTGGTTCTGGGGGCTCTTCAAGCTCCTCCGTTTGAACCTATGCATTCATTGGACATTAAATTACTTTCTTGGAAAGTTTTGTTCCTTTTGGCCATCTCTTCTGCCAGAAGAGTTTCTGAATTATCTGCTCTTTCTTGTGAGTCTCCTTTTCTGATTTTTCACCAGGATAAGGCGGTGTTGCGAACTTCTTTTAAATTTTTACCTAAGGTTGTGAATTCTAACAACATTAGTAGAGAAATTGTGGTTCCTTCATTATGTCCTAATCCTAAGAATTCTAAGGAGAAATCATTGCATTCTTTGGATGTAGTTAGAGCTTTGAAATATTATGTTGAAGCTACTAAGAATTTCCGAAAGACTTCTAGTCTATTTGTTATCTTTTCCGGTTCTAGGAAAGGTCAGAAGGCCTCTGCCATTTCTTTGGCATCTTGGTTGAAATCTTTAATTCATCATGCTTATGTCGAGTCGGGTAAAACTCTGCCTCAAAGGATTACAGCTCATTCTACTAGGTCAGTTTCTACTTCCTGGGCGTTTAGGAATGAAGCTTCGGTTGATCAGATTTGCAAAGCAGCAACTTGGTCTTCTTTGCATACTTTCACTAAATTCTACCATTTTGATGTGTTTTCTTCTTCTGAAGCAGTTTTTGGTAGAAAAGTACTTCAGGCAGCTGTTTCAGTTTGATTCTTCTGCTTATAATTTCAGTTTTTTTCATTATAAGATTTGAACTTTATTTTGGGTGTGGATTATTTTCAGCGGAATTGGCTGTCTTTATTTTATCCCTCCCTCTCTAGTGACTCTTGCGTGGAAGATCCACATCTTGGGTAGTCATTATCCCATACGTCACTAGCTTATGGACTCTTGCTAATTACATGAAAGAAAACATAATTTATGTAAGAACTTACCTGATAAATTCATTTCTTTCATATTAGCAAGAGTCCATGAGGCCCACCCTTTTTTGTGGTGGTTATGATTTTTTTGTATAAAGCACAATTATTCCAATTCCTTATTTATGCTTCGCACTTTTTTCTTATCACCCCACTTCTTGGCTATTCGTTAAACTGATTTGTGGGTGTGGTGAGGGGTGTATTTATAGGCATTTTGAGGTTTGGGAAACTTTGCCCCTCCTGGTAGGAATGTATATCCCATACGTCACTAGCTCATGGACTCTTGCTAATATGAAAGAAATGAATTTATCAGGTAAGTTCTTACATAAATTATGTTATTACATACATCTAAAACCAAGAATCATAATAACTACAGAAAACCTAGTCCTATGAACTTAATACGTTGGAAATAGATTTTTTGTAATGTAGACAACTTAAAGAGATATGAAACCCAACAATTTTATTTCATGATTTGGATAGAGCATGTCATTTTAAGCAGCTTTCTAATTTACATATATTATACATTTTCTTTATTCTCTTGTTATCTTTAGTGAAAAGCAGGGTCGTATGCTTAGGAGTGTGAACGTGTCTGGAGCACTATGCTGCAGCAGTTTTGCAATAATGTTATCCATTTGCAAAAAAAAACTAGGTAGCAGCACTATTTTCCGGACATGTTGTGCTCCAGAAACCTCCCTATGTATCTCTTTAACAAATAATACCATGGGAACAAAAAATTTGATAAGATAAGTAAATTGATTTTTTTTTTAAATTGTATGCACTCACTGAATCCCAGAATATTTGGGGTGGTTTAATAGCCCTTTAAAACAATTGAAGATATATCTTATGTTCTGGTTAATTTTTTTTAGTACTAAATACTACAGTGTTGCGTAATATGTTGGTTCTTTACAAATAATCAATAATAATAATAAAACTAGATAAAGGTTGATCAATGCTTGCAAAGCTATGCATGCACTGCTGCATATGAAGGGTTAAGATCCCTTATTTTTCATGCAAAAAAAAAAAAGGAATTTCTGTGATGTACAAAGCCTCTGTAGGCTACATTCCTGCTTTCATTCATGGTGCTTATGCAATCAGTGCATTTATATTACAAAGTGCATAGTATACTGGCACCCGCTGCCCTACAACCTATTTCAGTAGTAGCGTCTACATCTCACCAGTATTATTGTTTAACCTTTTCAATTATTAAGGTGACTTCTGGTTCTATTTAAAAATGTTATTTCAAATGTATGGCAAAATATAGTACTTCTATTCTTCACTTGCTCATCTGTTCCTGACAAATGCTTGAGTACGTCTAATCTTCTCTGATTAGAGAAACAACAAGCTTTAAATTCTCTATAGAAGTTACCATAAATAGCGCTGAGACCACGCTGGCAGGTGACAAAGGAGACTTGACTGTCTGACTGCTCACCAACACTATAATACATCAGGGGAAACTCAGGTGCCATAAATAGGCATCAGAGATTGGGTTGTGACTTACTGAAGAGAAAAAATGTAATTTTGAATAAAAATAAATTAATGAAAAAGTCAGATTTTTGGATTAATTACATATTTTGGAAATCCGGATTTGGGGATTTATACCTGTACTGTATGGAATATATTCCAATTTACTGAAAATACTTTTCAGATGGCATTAGATAAGCCAATTTCCAATTCAGAATCCTTCAAGTCCATTAGAAAAAAACTGTTTTTCTGAAGGTTTTCATATGACTGTAACGCATTGACTCTCTTGAAAACCAAATTTGTCCATTTTAATACAACATATATTAGCAATCAACACTTTTATTTGGTGTTTAAATTATAGCTACTGCACTTATTGCTACTGTATTCACTTAAAATTTTACTTACAATGTCAAAATAGTGCACAAATAATACTTTGTAATAAGTTCACAAATAATATATGATCATCTATTTATTGGTGGGAATTAAATGTATTATTATTATAATAAAAATGTAACTATGGGGCAAGTGGACATGATCCGATATTGCGGATCATGTCCGCTGCACATCGATAAGTGCAGACAGCATACGCTCTCGGCATTTATCATTGCACCAGCAGTTCTTGTGAACTGCTGGTGCAATGCCGCCCCCTGCAGATTCGCGGCCAATCAGCCGGGGGTGTTGATCAACCCAATCATATTCGATTGGGTTGAGTTCCGGCGATGTCTGTCCGCCTCCTCAGAGCAAGCGGACAGGTTATGGAGCAGCCAGAAACACAGCTCGCCAGAAACACGGGGCATTAAGCTCCGTTCAGAGCTTGATAATTAATATATATTAACGCAAAATGAAATGGTCAATTTTCATGCCATTAATGTAGCTTGCAAAGACAATAACAAAATAAAGCACACAAGGCAGTTAGCAATAAGCAGCAATGACTTGGATGTTTATTCCTTTGATTATGTGAACCCTGTAAATGTTGACTGATCAGACAATTTTTCATCTGGACACAGTCAGGAGGTGTTGATCAAACCCAACTGCTTGAATTTAGGATTGTCGGGTTATTCTAAAACAAAATTTTACTGATTTTAATTTAACCAAATTTACCTGAGATTTGAAATAGCCAAGTCTGACCCAGGGCCCAATGATCTAAAGGTCTAAAGGGTGGCGAGATTATTACCAATTGCTAGCTAGCCTAGTACTTCTATTTCCCTGGTGGAATAATCTAAAGCCACTTTTTACCCTGAAAACACGATCTCCGCTGGAGGAGTATACTGCATTTTCGTACGGGAAGGAGATACAAACATTACAAAAGTGCACAATAAAATTCACAATTTAAAAATCTTACTAAATTAATAATTTAACCATTCACACAAAAATACACAGGAAAAAAAATATTGTTAAGGTGCATCAAAAATCATAAATGTAAAATTTGTATGTAAATTACGTAGCAATAAATCGTATTAAATATGTACAGCATAAATCATAGTTTAAGTACACTGGATGTGCAAAGAACACACAGAAAAGTGTAATTGTTGCTTTCGTAAAATGGGCCGAACATGGGCATTCTATGGGCGTATATGAAATTCTCTCTCTAATCCAAGCGTAATTCTGTAAAGATTTGAACACTCCAGATCTCACAGTTTTTTCTGAGCTTTTCTCAAAACACCTAAAATACTAATCCTAATATAAAAACACTTGCATATGAAAATATAGGCAAATGTAAGATGCTATATGCAAAAAGCAGCGTAATGTGATTTAAATTGGCTACAGGATTTGCTTTTTAAAGTGTGCCCCCTGCTCACTTCTCACTTTGCTCTACAGAGCGAAGTGTCTCTTTCCAGAGAGCTCCATTACTTTCAATGGGAGATATCTTGCCACTCGCAGGGACTACCCCTTTTTAAGATTATTCCACCTGGGCAACCCCTGTGAGGGTCGGCATGTGGGAAAAACCATGTCTGATCGGGCCCCCAATGAGCTTGGGGCTTCTCTTTTAATCTTTCCTTTTTTTATGATTTTGCAACAATCTTTCACAGTGCAAAGTGAATCCATAATCATTTATACAAATTCTGCATATTTAGGGCTCAATTACAAGTGGAACAATAGTTTGCGATCCCGCTTGTGTGTTAACTCTGATAAACTTTAGCTCTTTGTTTGCATCGGGTAGCGTGAGTATTACAAGTTAAAAGTTTTCACATGAGCGCTAACCCGACGCTCGCAAAAAGCCAAACTTTGAATATCGTATTCTCCCATAAACTTCACTGGAGCATGAAAAGGGGGGAAAGAACTAACACCCTATTTGCACACAAACCCGATTGCATTTAACCAAAGTACGCTAACCCTATTCTTAAATACTGGAATGTTAAATACAGTACATACGTAGTTCAACACTTTATTAAATATGAATATTACATAAATATTATTTCTTTTCTAAGATATGGTGAGTCCACAACGTCATCAATTACTAGTGGGAAAATATCTCCTGTCCAGCAAAGAGCACCACAGCAAAGCTGTTAAGTTTTACACCCCTACCCATAATCCCCAGTCATTCTCTTTGCCTCTGTCAGTGGAGGAGGTGAAGTTTGGTGTCTGAAAAAATGAAATCCTTTATGGGGATAGTTTTCTTTGCAAGCAAGGATTTGGGTATAGCTGTAGTTCACGTCAATCTCTGCTGCAGAGTAGTGGTGGCTTTTAAGCAGTTAGGAAGTTGTAAGGTGGTGCTTACTATCAGGTAGATTACGAGTTGTGCGTATGTCTTTTAACACTGAAAAAATGGTAATTTCAGCATTAAAACAGCAACACAGCCATTACAAGTCTTGTCGGTATAGCTGTTCCGCAAGCCTTTTAGCCTGTAACGCAACGTCAGTTTCTTACTCGTAAAAATTAAGTTTTTTCATGGGACTTCCATAACGTTGCAATTACAAGTTTTGCGGTGAGGCTAACAAGCTTGCGTTAAACCCTATAACGACAAGATCCGTACCGCCATCTGAGAGCAGTAGTTATGAGTTTTATGCTACAAAACTCTTACATAGAACTCATAACTGAAGAGTTACAAAGTACACTAACACCCATAAACTACCTATTAACCCCTAAACCGAGGCCATCCCACATCACAATCACTATTTAAATATTATTAACCCCTAATCTGCCGTCCACCCACATTGCCCCCACTATACTTAAGTTATTAACCCCTATTCCGCCACTCCCCGACACAGTCACCACTATAATAAACCTATTAACCCCTAAACCACAAGCCCCCCACAATGAAATATACTAAATTAAACTATTAACGTCTAAACCAAAAGCCCCCCACATCGCAATAAACTAATTTAAACTAGTAAACCCTAAACCTAACGCCCTAACTTTTTTTTTTGTTTAATAATTTTTTATTGAGGTTATGAGGCCTATTTATCAAAGCTCTGTCGGACCTGATCCAACAGTGCGGATCATGTCCGACAGACATCGCTGAATGCGGAGAGCAATACGCTCTCTGTATTCAGCATTGCACCAGCGGCTCTTTTGAGCTGCTGGTGCAACGCCGCCCCCTGCAGACTCGCGGCCAATAGCCCGCCAGCAGAGGGGTGTCAATCAACCCGATCGTACTGGATCGAGTTGAATTGTGGCAATCTCTGTCCGCCTCATCAGAGCTGGTTGACAGGTTATGGAGCAGCGGTCTTTAGACCGCTGCTCCATAACTTGCGTTTCTGACGAGTCTGAAGTAAATCAGTTACTTCACAAAAAAAATTAGAAAATAAGTATGTTAAAGATAAACCTCATATTTTCTGCTTATTAACCTATGAACAATGTAAATTATAATAATATAGACATGTAGTACACAGTGCATATCTAACATCATTGCTGACTTTGAAACAAAGCTGCACACAGAGTGATTCACTAACACTCATGTTACTACACATTTCTCATACCACAAACAATAACATCTCTGTAGGACTTTTAAATGAAAAAGAGTGAAATAAGCTTATGATCTTATAAAAAGTACATAGTCAATCATGGTTATCCATAATGTATATTTTGTAGGCTAGGGTTTTTTTTTATCTTTGGTGGGCTTTTTTATTTTTATACGGCTATTAGATTAGGTGTAATTCCTTTTTATTTTTGATAATTTTGTTTGTTATTTTTCGTAATTTTAGTGTTTGTTATTTTTTGTAATTTAGTATTTTTTATTTTTTGTATTTAGATACTTTGTAAATTTTACAGTAGTGTTGGGATTTTTTAAATGTGTATTTTAATTTTCTTTAATTGGTAGTTAGTTTAATTTTAGATTAATAGTTATATTAGTTTAATTCTTAGTTTAAATTTACGGCTAGATTACAAGTTTTGCGTTAAACTGAAAAAGCAGCGTTAACAGGTCCTAACACTGCTTTTTCACTACCGCTGCTATTACGAGTCTTGCAGGTTTAGGGGCACCGCACACTTCTTTGGCCTTACCGCAAAACGACTTAAGTAAATTTTGTAAACCTTTTTTTCTATGGGACTTCCATAGCACTGGTATTACGAATCTGTCCTGGGAGGCCAAAAAGTGAGCGGTACAGCCTCTACCTCCAATATCTGTAACGCATTCTAAAGTCAGTAGTTGTGAGTTTTACACTACAGCGCCGTAGCATAAAACTCATAACTAAAGTGCTCAAAAGTACACTAACACCCATAAACTACCTATTAACCCCTAAACCGATGCCCTTACGCACTGCAAACACTATAATAAAATTTTTAACCCCTAATCTGCCGCCCCTAGAATTGCCGCCACCTACATTCTTATTAACCCCTAATCTACCTATTAACCCCTAAACCGAGGCCCTTACGCACTGCAAACACTATAATAAAATTTTTAACCCCTAATCTGCTGCCCCCAACATCGCCGACACCTACATTATATTTATTAACCCCTAATCTGCCACTCTGAATGTCGCCGCAACCTACCTACACTTATTGACCCCTAATCTGCCGCCCCCAAGTCGCTGCCACTATAATAAACATATTAACCCCTAAACCGACGCACTCCTGCCTCGCAAACACTATTTAAATATTATTAACCCCTAATCTGCCGTCTCTAACATCGCCGCCACCTACCTACATTTATTAACCCTTAATCTGCCACCCCCAACGTCGCCGCTACTATATTATATTTATTAACCTCTAAACCTAAGTCTAACCCTAACACCCCCTAACTTAAATATAATTACAATAAATCTAAATAAATATTAATATTATTACCTAAATAATTCCTATTTAAAACTAAATACTTACCTGTAAAATAAACCATAATCTAGCTACAATATAACTAATAGTTATATTGTAGCTATCTTAGGGTTTATTTGTATTTTACAGGCAAGTTTGTGTTTATTATAACTAGGTAGAATAGTTACTAAATAGTTATGAACTATTTAATAACTACCTAGCAAAAATAAATAAAAAAGTACCTGTAAAATAAAACCTAACCTAAGTTACAATAACACCTAACACTACACTACAATTAAATAAATTAACGAAATTAAAAACAATTAAATAAATCAAATTAGCTAAATTACAAAAAACCCCACTAAATTACAGAAAATAAAAAACAAATTACAGATATTTAAACTAATTACACCTAATCTAATAGCCCTATCAAAATAAAAAAGCCCCCCAAAATAAATAAAAAAACCCTAGCCTAAACTAAACTATCAATAGCCCTTAAAAGGGCCTTTTGAGGGGCATTGCCCCAAAGTAATCAGCTCTTTCACCTGTAAAAAAAATACAAACACCCCCCCAACAGTAAAACCCACCACCCACACAACCATCCCCCCAAATAAAATACTAACAAAAAAAAAACTAAGCTCCCCATTGTCCTGAAAAGGGCATTTGGATGGGCATTGCCCTTAAAAGGGCATTTAGCTCTATTGTAGCCCAAATCCCTAACCTAAAAAATAAACCCACCCAATACACCCTTAAAAAAACCTAACACTAACCCCCTGAAGATCGACTTACAGTTCTGAAGACCGGACATCCATCCTCAAGGAAGCGGCAGAAGTCTTCATCCAACTAGGCCAAAGTCCTCAACGAAGCCGGGAGAAGTCTTCATCCAAGCCGGGTGAAGTGGTCCTCCAGACGGGCAGAAGTCTTCATCCAGACAGCATCTTCTATCTTCATCCATCCGACGCGGAGCGGGTCCATCTTCAAGACATTCAACGCGGAGCATCCTCTTCATCTGGAGTCTTCTTACTATTATTAGGGGTTAATAAATGTAGGTAGGTGGTGGCGATGTTGGGGGCAGCAGATTAAGGGTTAATAAGTATAATGTAGGTGGCGGCGATGTCCAGAGCGGCAGATTAGGGGTTAATAAGTATTATGCAGGTGTCGGCAATGACGGGGGCGGCAGATTAGGGGTTAATAAGTGTAAGATTAGGGGTGTTTAGACTCGGGGTTCATGTTAGGGTGTTAGGTGTAAACATAACTTTTATTTCCCCCATAGGAATCAATGGGGGCTGCGTTACTGAGTTTTACGCTGATTTTTTGCAGGTGTTAGACTTTTTCTCAGCCGGCTCTCCCCGTTGATTCCTATGGGGAAATCGTGCACAAGCACGTACGACCAGCTCACCGCTGACTTAAGCAGCTCTGGTATTGAAGTGTGATATGGAGCTCAATTTTGCTCAACACTTACTTCTTGCCTTTTAACGCCGGGTTTGTAAAAACCTGTAATACCAGCGCTGCAGGTAAGTGAGCGGTGAGAAAAAACTGCATGTTAGCACCGCATAGCTCCTAATGCAAAACTCGTAATCTGGCCGTTAGTTTTTTTAATTTAACAGGTAAGTTTTAATTTAATTTAAGATAGGGAAATTGTAATTTTAATATAAAGTTAGGGGGCGTTAGGTTTAGGGGTTAGTAGTTTAAATTAGTTTATTGCGATGTGGGGGGCTTTCGGTTTAGGGATTAATAGTTTAAGTATATTTTGTTGTGGGGGGCTTGTGGTTTAGCTCAACGCAACCATATCGCACGCACAAGCCGGCTTTTCTAAAACTTGTAATGGCAGCGCTATGGAGGGTGAAATAACGTTCGTTAAATACCGTCTATCGCACATAACGTGTAATCTACATGTTTGTTTCCTAATATATTGCTGCCCTAAGTATAGAAAGCCAGATTGTGTCCTTTCACGCCTTGTGAGCTGTCTTCCTGCCGGACAGCTAGACTGCATGTAAGTGCTTTTTTGTCTTCTAGGTATAGGAGACTTTGCACTTTATACGATTCATTATTTATATTCTGCAGTTTTTCTTTATATGATTTAGTAATCCTTTAAATAGGATTCGATAGGCAGTATGCAGGCACTATGTGATTTGGGATTGCACGTTGCGACCGGATGCTGCTAGATTTTTATTTTTGGCAAATGTTTGTTTTGTTTATGTAATAATGGTTGTTGCTATGTCTTTTTGGATTGTGCGCCTTTTTCTTGCCTGCGCTTTTTCCGGATGTGCTAGTCATGTGATCTTTGTGTTTCAGTTATACGGAACGGATCGGCGTCTCTGTGTTGTTGCTGCAATCTGTCTCAGTGTATGTGCAGTTGTGTGTCAGTCTCTGTGTCCTGGAGTTACGGTAGGCACCTCAGTGCTGCTGAGGTGTAGAGGTTCTCAAACTTTAGTTTTTTTTATAACGTTTTTTGTTTTTAGGTTTCTCTTAAAGTGATAGTTATCCTTTATTCAAATTTTTTTTTTTTCTGCGGCTGATTTTTCTTAGCTATGGACATGGATATCAATGATATTGTTTTTAATAAATGTTTATTATGTTTAGAGGTGCAAATTGTTTCTCCTTTGCAATTTTATACTACTTGTTTAGCTAGAACGCTACAATGTAAAAAAAAATTATTTCCTTATGAGGCTAATGTCTCTCTGTTCAGGCAATGCGGCAGCCTTCTCCTCAAACTTCCCAAGCCTCTATGGCGTCACATGCAGTGCACTGTGGTTCCTCTCAACCTCCTGGTGGAGTATATTTGCCTGCAGATTTCGCCACACAGATATCTTCTGTGGTATATGCAGCTTTATCTGCTTTTCCTGTTTTAGGAAAACGCAAGAGGAAAACTAAACACTTAATAGATTTTAAGGTACAGGTCAATCTTTCTCATAACTCTAGGGAGGATGTTACCTCAGTTCCTTCTGAGGGTGAAATCTTTGATTCTGACAGTGTTAATCTTTTGTCTGAGGTGGAAGAAGTAAGCTTTAGGTTTAAAGTGAATGTAAATTTTGATGCTAAAGTGCCCGGTTTTTAAAAATTTGATTAAAAACAGGGGCACTTTAATTCATCAAAATTTACATTTCACTCGTGTTGTGAAAAAATACTTTTTAATCTTGACAGCCACTCTAGCTTTCTCCGCCTGTCGTAAAGCCTCTTCCTGGGTCTAAAATGAGGAATTCGTCTTCCTCCAATCACGGCTTTGAATCAGACACTGATTCCCCCGGGGGGAAGCCGTGATTGGAGGATGACCGATCCATCATTTCTGAAGTCAGAAATGGCTTTGCGACGACCGGAGGAAGCTGGAGCGGCTGTCAAGGTAAATATTTTTTCACGAGTGAAATGTAAATTTTGATGAATTAAAGTGCCCCTGTTTTTAATCGAATTTTTAAAAAACGGGCACTCTAGCATCAAAATTTACATTCACTTTAAGTTTGAACACCTTCATGTTTTATTAAAGGAGGTTTTGGCTACTTTGGACGATTCTGACTCTCCTGTTGTAGTTAACCCTAAGAAATCTAATATGCTTAATAGATTCTATGATGTCTCTTCCTCTAGGAAGTGTTTCCTGTTCCAGATCGTGTGACAGAGATTATTGCGCAGGAATTGGAAAAACCAAGGATTCCTTTCTCCCCGTCTTCAGTTTTTAAGAAGATGTTTCCTATTGCTGAATCCATTAAGGATTCTTGGCGCACAGTGCCTGGACTGGCAGAAATAATATCTGATGTTACGGGTGGAAAAGGATCTTTCCTTACACAAGACAAGAAGATTAGATTTAATGGACGTCAAAGTAATTTTCGTTCCTTTCGTAATTTCAAAAGTCAAAAGCCTTCCTCCTCTGCTCCCAAACAGGAACAATCCAAGTCCTCTTGGAGACCCAGTCAGTCCTGGAGCAAGGGGAAGCAATCTAAGAAACCCTCAGCTGAGTCTAAGTTAGCATGATGGGTTGGCCCTCGGTCCAGAGTTGGATCAAGTGGGGGGCAGACTTTCCCTGTTTTATCGGGAGTGGTTAAGAGATGTCCCAAATCCTTGGGCTGTGGGCATTATTTCTCAGGGATACAAGAAAGAATTCAATTTTCTCTCTCGCAAGGGCAGGTTTCACCTCTCAAGGTTGTCTGCAAATCAGGTAAAAAGAGAGGCATTCTTGAACTGCGTTCAGGATCTTTTTTCTCTGGGAGTAATTGTTCCAGTTCCAGTAAAGTAAAAGGGTCTAGGATTCTATTCAAATGTGTTTGTGGTTCCCAAAAAAGAGGTAACTTTTCATCCCATTTTAGACCTAAAGTGTCTCAACAAGTTTCTCAGGGTGCCGTCATTCAAAATGGAGACAATTTGGTCCATTCTTCCTTTGGTCCAGAATGGTCAGTTCATGATAACCATAGACCTGGAGGACGTATATCATGTTACTATTTACAGGGATCATCACAAATATCTGAGATTCGCTTTTCTAGACAAACATTTTCACTTTGTGGCTCTTCCGTTTGGCCTTGCTACAGCTCCCAGAATTTTTTCCAAGGTTCTGGGAGCTCTCTTTGCAGTGATCAGGTCTCAGGGAATTGCAGTGGCGCCTTACTTAGACGACATTTTGGTTCAGGCGCCATCTTTTCAACAAGCAAGCTCCCATACAGAGATCTTGTTGTCTTTTCTACGTTCCCACGGATGGAAAGTGAATCTGGAAAAGAGTTCCCTTGTTCCAGCTACAAGGGTGGTGTTCTTAGGGACTATAATAGATTACCTATCTATGACGATTTTTCTGACAGAGGTCAGGCAATACAAAATATTCTCTCTACTGTTCGGCCATCTGCAGCCCAATGTATGGAAATAGTTGGATTGATGGTCGCTTCCATGGACATCATTCCCTTTGCTCGAATTCCATTTGAGAGCTCTGCAATTGTGCATGCTCAAGCAATGGAACGGAAACCATTTAGATCTGTCCCAGAGGATAGATATAGACGTGTTAACAAGAGATTATCTTCAGTGGTGGTTTTCTCAGGAACATCTGTCTCAGGGAACATGTTTCCGGAGACCTTCTTGGGTGATCGTGACCATGGATGCCAGCCTGCTAGGCTGGGAAGCAGTCTGGGACTTGTTAAAGGCACAGGGATTATGGACTTGGGAGGAGTCTGTTCTCTCCATAATCTTGGAGTTGAGCGTGATTTACAAGTCTCTGTTAACTTGGCCTCAGTTGGCTTTAGCCCGCTTTATCAGATTTCAGTCGGACAATATCACCTCAGTGGCTTACATCAACCATCAAGTGGGCAGAAGCTAACAACTGTTGTCTATCTGCCATTCACATTACAGGACTGGACAATTGGGAAGCGGATTTTCTGAGTAGACAGACTTTTCATCCCAGGGAGTGGGCTATCCATCCGGAGGTGTTCTCCAGGTTAATCCTCAAATGGGGGGTGCCGGAGTTGGATCTGGTGGTGTCTTGGCAGAACGCCAAGCTTCCAAGGTATAGTTCAAGGTTAAAAGATCCACAGGCAGCTCTGATAGATGCTCTGACTGTGCCTTGGGGGTTCGGTCTAGTTTATCTTTTTCTTCCATGTGCTCTTCTTCCACAAGTCATTGCTCATATCAAACAGGAGAGAGTGTTGGTAATTCTAATAGCTCCTGCATGGCCACGCAGGATCTGGTATGTAGACCTAGTGAACATGTCATCTCTGCCTCCTTGGAAGTTGCCTCTGAGAAAGAATCTTTTAACTCAGGGTCCTTTCTTCCATTTAAATATCATTTCTCTGAAACTGACTGCTTGGAAATTAAACACTTAGTTTTGTCTAAGCGTGGTTTTTTTAAAGTCAGTCGTTGAGACCATGATTCAAGCTCACAAGCCTGTTACTCTGAAAATTTAACATAAGGTATGGCATAAATACCTTTATTGGTGTGAATCTAAGGGCTACTCTTGGAGTAGGGTTAGGATTCCTAGAATTTTGTCTTTTCTCCAGGAAGGTCTGGAGAAGGGGTTGTCAGTCAGTTCTCTGAAAGGTCAGATTTCTGCCTTATCTATTCTGTTGCATAAGCGTTTGGCGGTTGTGCCAGATGTTCAATCTTTCTGCCAGGCCTTGGTCAGAATCAGGCCTATGTTTAAGATGGTTACTCCTCCTTGGAGTCTAAACCTTCTTCTTAAGGTTTTGCAGTAGGCTCCGTTTGAGCCAATGCATTCCATAGATATTAAATTATGATCTCGGAAGGTTTTGTTTCTTGTTGCTATTTCTTCTGTGAGGAGAGTTTCGGAACTCTCGGCTTTGCAGTATGATTCTCCTTAACGTATCTTTCATGCAGATAAGGTGGTCCTACTTACTAAGTTGGGTTTTCTTCCTAAGGTGGTTTCAGTTAGGAATATTAATCAGGAAATTGCTGTTCCTTCTCTCTGTCCCAATCCTTCTTCTCATAAGGAGCGTCTGTTGCACAACTTAGATGTACTGCATGCTTTAAAATTCTATTTACAGGCAACTAAGGGTTTTTGCAAGTCTTCTGCCCTTTTTGTTTGTTTCTCGGGAAAGCGTAAGAGTCAGAAGGCTACTGCTGCTTCTCTTTCCTTTTGGTTGAGAAGTATGATTCGTTTTACTTACGAGACTGCTGGACAGCATCCTCCTGAGAGAGTTACAGCTCATTCCACTAGGGCTGTCTCGTCTTCTTGGGTTTTGAAAAATGAAGCTTCTGTGGAACAGATTTGCAAGGCTGCAACTTGGTCCTCTCTGCACACTTTTTCTACATTTTCTAAATTTAAAACTTTTGCCTCGGCTGAGGAAGGTTCTTCAAGCGGTGGTGCCTTCTGTTTAGGTCCACCTGTCTTTTCCCTCGCTAGTCATCTGTGTCCTTGGGTATTGGTTCCCACTAGTAATTGATGATGTCATGGACTCACCATATCTTAGGGAAAAAAATGTATGCTTACCTGATAAATGTATTTATTTCCGGATATGGTGAGTCCACGACCCCACCCTTATATTTAAGACGGTTATTTTTTACTAAACCTCAGACACCTCTACACCTTTGTGTTATTCCTTTTTCCATTTCCCTTTGGTCGAAATAACTGGGGATTATGGGTAGGGGAATGATACTTAAAGGGACATGCCACCCACATTTTTTCTTTTATGATTTAGAAAGAGAATGCAATTTTAAACATCTTTCTAATTTACTTATATTATCTAATTTGTTTTATTCTCTTGATATTCTTTGATGAAAAGCATATCTAGATATGCTCACTAGCTGCTGATTGGTTGCTGCACATAGAAGCATCATGTTATTGGCTCACCATGTGCATTGCTTTTTCTTCAAATAAGGATATTTAACAAATGAAGCAAAATAAATTATGGAAGTAACTTGTAATGTTGTTTAAATTTCTATTCTCTATCTGAATAAAAATCTTGAAAAAGATTTTGGGTTTAGTGGCCCTTTAACAGCTTTGCTGTGGTGCTCTTTGCCGCCTCCTGCTGGACAGTAGAGGTATTCCCACTAGTAATTGATGGAGTCGTGGACTCAACATATCCGGAAATAAATAAATTTATCAGTTAAGAATAAATTTTGTTTTTACATGATTTCAGCTACTTGACTGCATATATATGTATACATATGTATTTATGTGTTTATATGTTTATATATGTCTGTTAATACATATATACATATAAATACATGAATACATATGTACATATATCTATACATATACTGTATATATATATATACATAAACATATTTAGACATGTATATGTATGTATCTCTGTTAAAGCCCTTTGCCGTTCTTTTTTCCCCAACACCTGAGACCTCATATCTTTGAGCCCTTATAAATTTTTAATGCAATTTTAATTTTTTTACAAATTTTTATTACATAGTGTTATGAGTGTAACTGTACGTTTAAATATATTTTTAATGTTTTTTGTGACACTTTTTAGTTGAAAGTAACAGTTAACCAGAGCTCTGAAGTTCCGATATCCCGACTCGTGTTAAATTCAATTGCGCTTGAGCAAAGCTGTTTACTTTCAATCTTTAATACATGCGCTACTTCTGATGCGTGCAAAGAGCCGCAATAAATCCCAAAGATTTTGCGTGATTTCTCTCCATGCCGGCGAGGTTTGAATATCAGGCCCTAAAGGTCTTCACCAAACTGAAGCTTGTAAGGTAAGCTGTAAAGATATGAGGAAGAAACAAAGCAAGCAAAGTAGTCTGTTACCTTTGAGGCTTAGCTTTAAAGACCGTAAACTCGTAGGAGTATGATGTCATTTATATTGAAAGTGGTTAATCAGGCATATTCACAGCTTTCTGGTAACTGGTACACAGCATTCAACAAAGCTTTCAATGGAGAGAATATACAACAACCAGTAACGACCTAGTGAACAAATATTTAATACTTTAAAAACATTTAGGGCCAGGTTAGGAGTGGAGGGCAAATTAACGCTTCCGCTCAAGCATTAATTGCACTAGAAATAATCTTTTTTGCACTTGTCGGGTTGCACTCATATTACGAGTTGAAAGTAAATTGTTTTCCCTCTATATATAAGTATGTGCATTGAAACCCTTTACAGTCAAATAGAAGAAAACATGAAAAAAAATCATATTTATGCAATAATATTTAATTAGGTGTTGTACTGTGTATTTACTGTAAATATTGCACATTCCAATATTCTGCATATTGTAGAATATGTTCTATGTTTTTTTAAAATAGATATTCCTACATATATCTGTATATCTATAGCAATATATAATCATCTATACATATATATATATATATATATATATATATATATATATATATATATATATATATATATGTATGTGTGTGTGTATATCTGTGCACAAACCCATTAGATATATATTTAAATATCTCTTTAAGAATAAATAGAACATATTCTGCTATGTGCAGAACATGCGCTTTTAAATAACCACAATTGTTTTATTGTTTTGATAAGAACCAAAATTCAAAGCTAAATTATGTGTATAATAGAATAGTTTGCTTAGAATCTTCCACATTACATTGAACAATCAGCATTACATATAATGTAACAAGAAAAATATGGGCTAAAGCGGGTTCAATTTTCGATAGTTAAGGAAGTAAGAAGAGGATTTAATGTCACAGAGCGATGGGTATAAGAGAGTCTGATAAGGAGAGCATTACCTTTTATAGCAGTGCCCTGCAGGGACTCAGCGAGTCACAATGTGAAACTAAACATAGACCTGGTGGCTCAGACAAAAGAGTAAATTGGAACAGTGAAGAGCTCTCTCACCATGGATACATTTAAGGCTGCTATGATTTTGGCTGGAGTAGGGGACTGTTTGGGGCACAGAAACTTCAGCTGGGACATCTGTAACTCCGGAGTGAAGATTCAAGAGGAGCTGAAACAACTTGGAGGATTGGAAAGCATAGTACTGACAGAAGACAAATGGCCAGTGAGTCACAATACTGTTATGCATATGGCCACAGCAGAGGCTCTTGTCTCAGGTAAGACTTCCACTTAGTTAAATGCACAGCTCAACTCTATGGAAATGGTGCTATTACTATATGCAACAATACAATAATTCCCCAACTGGAATGAAAATAACTCTATTACTAATGTTGTTTTTTTATGACTTATGATTTTGTTTATTAATTGTTGTGCATGTTTAAATAAAACCACTGTCAGTTTATTACAGAAATTGCTGGAGCTAAACTGTAGCCGAATATATACTCCCATAAACTGCAACAGGATTTCAAGAATTTGCGGAAAAGAGTTTTGTTAATAGAACTGTATTTGTTATTCTTGGTATTTTAGTGCTGTTTGAGTTTTTTATTTTTTATTTTATATGTGCCTTTTTTTTAAAGCTAGGGAATTCATAGGCAAAAAACATGATATTGGCAGAATTTCAATTCTTACTGATGATGTAAAAACAAATCTCACAGGCACTGTGGGCTTTAAAGGGATAGAAAGGTCAACATTGAGATGTGCATGTGTGCATTTCAGTTTTACATTGACATTTAAACATTTTTGCAATATGCTTCTATTAGCATAAATGCTTGTATTACTGTATTTCAGTGGAATACGCACATATGCTGTGAGGGCCCAGTATTCAAGCTCAGAGAGCTGGCAGTCGTGTTTATTGTAACCGTGCATATGCTGCTGAAAAGCTGCAATAATTTTTACTAGAAGCATTGTTACTAATGGAAGTATATTGCAATAATGCTTCTATTTAAAAATGAAATTCACCCAAGCACATTTCAGTTTTGACCTTTCTATCTCTTTAAGTTCAGCATTTCCTGGCAACTGAACCCTTGAAATAGAATTTCAGTTGTTATCTTTCTCTCTCTTTATCTTTATTTGCTATGCACAAAAAGATTCCACAGCACTGTATAGGGGGGACAATAAGTAAAGACAAGACCTTGAAAGGCCGGCTGGGACAGGAGATGGCAGAGCCCTGCACCATAAAAAAGCTAACAAACTATTGGCATTAAAGTGACAGTAAAATCAAAATGAAACTTTCATAATTTAGATAGAGCATGCAGTTTTAAACAACATTACCATTATTTACCTTTGTTCTTTGGAATCCTTTGTTGAAGAACTTACTTAGATAGACCCAGGAGCGTGCACCTTTCTGTAGCATTATTTTAAAGGGATAGTAAACACCAAACATTGTATTGTTTAAAATGATAGATAATCCTTTTATTTACCATACCCCAGTTATGCATAACCAACACTGTTATAGAAATGTACTTTTTTACCTCTGTAATCACCTTTTATCTAAGCATCTGCAGACTGCCTCCTTATCTCAGATCTTTTGACAGACTTGCATTTCAGGCAATTAGTGCTGACTCTTAAATAACTTCACGTGCATGAGCAGAATATTATCTATATAAAACACATGAACTAACGTCCTCTAGATGTGAAAAAAACTGTCAAATGCAGAGGCGGCCTTCAAGGGCTTAGACATTAGCATATAAGCCTACCTAGGCGGCTTAGCTTTCAACTAAGAATAACAAGAGAACAAATCAAATTTGATGATAAAGTAAATTACAAAGTTGTTTAACAGTACATACCATGGCCTTTAGTTATCAAGCCGTCTACTTACCTGCCATCGCCGGCACCAATACACCCGCCTAAGCTCGCCTACCATCGCCTCCGTGGACCTGAATACGCTCGCCAAAGTTATCAATAAAGCTGCGCACCAAGTAAGGGGCGATGAGCAGCGGACTGTGATAGTTATCACTCATCTGATCTCGCTGTTCTTCGGCTTTTTCCCAGCTTTATTGATAAGCTGTCACTAAGCACTCACACTAAACTATACTGTTCTACCCCCTATACCGGTGCCCCCGGAGCCCCCCGCAACTAAATAAAGTTAATAACCCCTAAACCGCCGCTCCTAGACCCCGCCGCAACTATAATAAATGTATTAACCCCTAAACTGCCACTCCCGGAGCCCACCGCCACTCTAATAAACTGATTAACCCCTAAACCGCTGCTCCCGGACCCCGCCACCACCTACATAATACCTATTAACCCCTATCCTGCCCCCCCTACACCATCGCCACCTATAATAAATTTATTAACCCCTATCCTGCCCCCCCCCCATACCGCCGCAACCTATAATAAAATTATTAACCCCTAAACCTAAGTCTAACCCTAACCCTAAAACCCCCCTAACTTAAATATTAATTAAATAAATTTAAATAAATATTACTCTTATTAACTAAATTAATCCTATTTAAAACTAAATACTTACCTATAAAATAAACCCTAATATAGCTACAATATAACTAATAATTATATTGTAGCTATATTAGGATTTATTTTTATTTTACAGGCAAATTTCAATTTATTTTAACTAGGCACAATAGCTATTAAATAGTTATTAACTATTTAATAACTACCTAGTTAAAATAAAGACAAATTTACCTGTAAAATAAAAACTAACCTAAGTTACAATTACACCTAACACTACACTATCATTAAATAAATTATTCCTATTTAAAACTAAATACTTACCTGTAAAATAAACCCTAAGATAGCTACAATGTAATTAATAATTAAATTTGTAGCTATTTTAGGATTAATATATATTTTACAGGTAACTTTGTATTTATTTTAACTAGGTACAATAGCTATTAAATAGTTATTAACTATTTAATAACTACCTAGCTAAAAGAAATACAAAATTACCTGTAAAATAAATCCTAACCTAAGTTACAATTAAACCTAACACTACACTATCATTAAATTAATTAAATTCATTATCTACAAATACCTACAATTAAATACAATTAAATAAACTAACTAAAGTACAAAAAATAAAAAAAAAATAAGTTACAAAAAATAAATAAATATTACAAGATTTTTAGGCTAATTACACCTAATCTAAGCCCCCTAATAAAATAACAAAGCCCCCCAAAATAAAAAAATGCCCTACCCTATTCTAAATTACGAAAGTTACCAGCTCTATTACCTTACCAGCCCTTAAAAGGGCCTTTTGCGGGGCATGCCCCAAAGAAATCAGCTCTTTTGCCTTTAAAAAAAAAACACAATACCACCCCCCAACATTACAACCCACTGCCTACATACCCCTATTCTAACCCAAACCCCCCTTAAATAAACCTAACACTACCCCCCTGAAGATCATCCTACATTTAGCCGTCTTCAGCCAGCCGACCACCGATGGAACAGAAGAGGACATCCACAGCGGTCGAAGTCTTCATCCAAGGGGCGCTGAAGAGGTCTTCCATCCGATAGAAGTCTTCATCCAGGCGGCGTCTTCAATCTTCATCCATCCGGAGCGGAGCCATCTTCAAAGCAGCCGACGCGGAGCCATCTTCATCCACCGACTCCTACTCGCCGAATGAATATTCCTTTAAGTGACGTCATCCAAGATGGCGTCCCTCGAATTCCGATTGGCTGATAGGATTCTATCAGCCAATCGGAATTCAGGTAGGAAAAATCTGATTGGCTGATCCAATCAGCCAATCAGATTCAAGTTCAATCCGATTGGCTGATCCAATAAGCCAATCAGATTGAGCTCGCATTCTATTGGCTGTTCCGATATATATATCAGACCAGAACCAGGGAATTTGTGGCTTTCATTGCATCAAGGTGATCTGAACAACTGCCCCCAAAATACAAGCCAGCATACCTGCTACATTGACTTGGAAGCAGGCAGGCTGGATGTCAGGCAGGCTGGATGTCAGGCAGGCTCTGTGTCTTGTTGACACGCAGGCGCTCTCCTACTTCTGTGGACAGTGCACATCCTTTTATGTGCACTGCTCCACCAAAAAAGCGTGATGCCGATGTGCGGGTGACACTTCCGGTTGCGGCTGCGCAGTGAATGAAAAATGCATCCAACACACGTGGTATAGGAGGACAGGGAAAGCGGCCAAAAATAGAAAACACTTGTTTCAGCAGAAAAACAAGAAGTAAAAGTATAAGGTATACAGGGAGTGCAGAATTATTAGGCAAATGAGTATTTTGACCACATCATCCTCTTTATGCATGTTGTCTTACTCCAAGCTGTATAGGCTCAAAAGCCTACTACCAATTAAGCATATTAGGTGATGTGCATCTCTGTAATGAGAAGGGGTGTGGTCTAATGACATCAACACCCTATATCAGGTGTGCATAATTATTAGGCAACTTCCTTTCCTTTGGCAAAATGGGTCAAAAGAAGGACTTGACAGGCTCAGAAAAGTCAAAAATAGTGAGATATCTTGCAGAGGGATGCAGCACTCTTAAAATTGCAAAGCTTCTGAAGCGTGATCATCGAACAATCAAGCGTTTCATTCAAAATAGTCAACAGGGTCGCAAGAAGCGTGTGGAAAAACCAAGGCGCAAAATAACTGCCCATGAACTGAGAACAGTCAAGCGTGCAGCTGCCAAGATGCCACTTGCCACCAGTTTGGCCATATTTCAGAGCTGCAACATCACTGGAGTGCCCAAAAGCACAAGGTGTGCAATACTCAGAGACATGGCCAAGGTAAGAAAGGCTGAAAGACGACCACCACTGAACAAGACACACAAGCTGAAACGTCAAGACTGGGCCAAGAAATATCTCAAGACTGATTTTTCTAAGGTTTTATGGACTGATGAAATGAGAGTGAGTCTTGATGGGCCAGATGGATGGGCCCGTGGCTGGATTGGTAAAGGGCAGAGAGCTCCAGTCCGACTCAGACGCCAGCAAGGTGGAGGTGGAGTACTGGTTTGGGCTGGTATCATCAAAGATGAGCTTGTGGGGCCTTTTCGGGTTGAGGATGGAGTCAAGCTCAACTCCCAGTCCTACTGCCAGTTTCTGGAAGACACCTTCTTCAAGCAGTGGTACAGGAAGAAGTCTGCATCCTTCAAGAAAAACATGATTTTCATGCAGGACAATGCTCCATCACACGCGTCCAAGTACTCCACAGCGTGGCTGGCAAGAAAGGGTATAAAAGAAGAAAATCTAATGACATGGCCTCCTTGTTCACCTGATCTGAACCCCATTGAGAACCTGTGGTCCATCATCAAATGTGAGATTTACAAGGAGGGAAAACAGTACACCTCTCTGAACAGTGTCTGGGAGGCTGTGGTTGCTGCTGCACGCAATGTTGATGGTGAACAAATCAAAACACTGACAGAATCCATGGATGGCAGGCTTTTGAGTGTCCTTGCAAAGAAAGGTGGCTATATTGGTCACTGATTTGTTTTTGTTTTGTTTTTGAATGTCAGAAATGTATATTTGTGAATGTTGAGATGTTATATTGGTTCCACTGGTAAAAATAAATAATTGAAATGGGTATATATTTGTTTTTTGTTAAGTTGCCTAATAATTATGCACAGTAATAGTCACCTGCACACACAGATATCCCCCTAAAATAGCTATAACTAAAAACAAACTAAAAACTACTTCCAAAATTATATTCAGCTTTGATATTAATGAGTTTTTTTGGTTCATTGAGAACATGGTTGTTGTTCAATAATAAAATTAATCCTCAAAAATACAACTTGCCTAATAATTCTGCACTCCCTGTAGTTAGAAATACTTTTCATTGCATAAGGAATGTTTTTATTGTTATATGTTGCAGTGTTGACCTTTAAAATTACTATCCCTTTAAACAATGTTATGCCTTACAGTGACCAACAATGTTAAACATTGTTAAAATTATTGTTACCAACATTGCTGCCATATGGTGATTGGAACTCATGCACACTCCTGAGCTTATCTAGGTATGCTCTTCAACTAAGGATACCAAGATAATGGATTAACCCCATAAGCCATTGCCGTACTTTACTTCTTACTGCATAATGTATATATACGTTGGAGCTGCAGGAAGCTCCAGCAGTCTCGGCTTTTAAGTTACTGCCAGTACCTAAGATGGTGGTAACCATTGGGGGTGAGGGAGATGTTTGGGAAGGATCAGGTGGGAGGGTAATTACTACACTAAAGCTAAAATTAACCTTACAAGCTACCTGATTAACCCCTTTTGTCCCAGTAATAATAGAAGTGTGGTGCACAGCTGTAATTAGCGGCATTCTTATTACCAAAAAGCATATATATCTGCTATTTCTGAACATAGGGGGTCCAAGAGAAGCTTTTACAATCATTTGTGCCAAAATTGCACAAGCAGTATGTACATAATTTCAGTGAGAAACCCAAAGTTTATGAAAAAGTTAACAAATGCTTTTTTATCGCATTTGGCGGTAAAATGGTGGCATTAAATATACCAAGAATGTAAAATCAGTGGATATAGGAGGCGCTATAGAGCCGTAGGATATATAGATATAAATAAATGTAAAATTCACTGTATCGTGACCAGTTAAAACATTCAAAAAATTAAAATCCCAATGACCCTTAAGGGATACGTTAAAATACTATTTATGTGCAAAATCTGTGATAAAAAATCGGTGATAATAAAAAATAAAGGAAAATATCTACGTACATATATATATAAAAACAATTTATCCAAGTGAAAAATCAAAGTGAAATAAATGCAGTATATCAAAGTGCAATCAATGATCAAGTGACAATAATTAGTAAAACACAGATGTGATATTTAATAAGTCAATGCATAAAAGGTTGACACAAACAATCCATATAACAATCAATCATACATAAAATAAAGTAAAACCGGTTTAAACATACACACTATACAAACTATACATAACCCCTCAGATTCCCCAAATCAAATGGGGCTGGCGGAGAACACCTACAATGACTGTGTTCTAATCTTGGTGTTAGTAGTTCAATGGGATCCCCCAAAAGAGATGGTCCGGAATGACAATGTGGGTTTAATTATTGTAAATCCAAAGATATGAATGTTAATGTTTCTGAATGGTGCCGTTATATCCCCAGTCTTATTTGGTCACAAATAAAAGCCCACGATGGTATAGAGCTCCTTCCTTAATGTTCTCTTAGTTAAAGGCAATCAAGTATTTATAACTTAGCCGGGAGGCTCTCCTACCTTCTTACAAGTGTCTGCCAGCGATCTCCTTACCTGGCCCGACACTCCGGCTGCTCCTTTAGATGTCTGCTCAGCGAAAATCCCGTGAGTGACGTCACCCGGTTCCGGATCCTAGGTGACCACTTGCGCAAGTGTTTGTTTCCACAAGATGTCCTCTGTACGCCAGGGTACAGAGAGTTCACTACAGCTTCGGTCCTCCAAATAATCGCAAAGAGTAGCAGGTAAGTCCTCTACGCGTTTCAACCCCTTCTGGGTCTTTTTCAAGATGCTACTTCCTGCAACCTTTGCCCTTCCCAAACAGGGAAAATAGAAAAATTCAGATGAAATATTGATGAAATATTGCGTAGTCAGCCTAAGGCCAAGATTTATCTCACTTTAGATGACATCCAAAACAACTAATGCATATAAAATTTAAAAATTGAAACATGAAAATCACATAAAATTTAAAGTGAGATAAATCTTGGCCTTAGGCTGACTACGCAATATTTCATCAATATTTCATCTGAATTTTTCTATTTTCCCTGTTTGTCATGTATTTTCTCCTTATATTGTTTTATAAATTGCAGTCTTATGTATTATCACAATTGTATTATTTTTAAGGATTTTTAAGGAGTTTTTGACGTTATTTGATTATATGGAAACGAGTTTTTAAACACTAGAGATCTGGCTTGGTATTTGGTGTGAAAATTTACGAACAAAGAATGACATGTGAGGTGTTTTGATTCCCCCCCAGGAAATAGTTACCTGCGGAAAGGTGTTGTAGCAATAGCGAATCACCTGTGCAGAGAGTGGATTTAAGGGCAAAGGTTGCAGGAAGTAGCATCTTGAAAAAGACCCAGAAGGGGTTGAAACGCGTAGAGGACTTACCTGCTACTGTTTGCGATTATTTGGAGGACCGAAGCTGTAGTGAACTCTCTGTACCCTGGCGTACAGAGGACATCCTGTGGAAACAAACACTTGCGCAAGTGGTCACCTAGGATCCGGAACCGGGTGACGTCACTCACGGGATTTTCGCTGAGCAGACATCTAAAGGAGCAGCCAGAGTGTCGGGCCAGGTAAGGAGATCGCTGGCAGACACTTGTAAGAAGGTAGGAGAGCCTCCCGGCTAAGTTATAAATACTTGATTGCCTTTAACTAAGAGAACATTAAGTAAGGAGCTCTATACCATCGTGGGCTTTTATTTGTGACCAAATAAGACTGGGGATATAACGGCACCATTCAGAAACATTAACATTTATATCTTTGGATTTACAATAATTAAACCCACATTGTCATTCCGGACCATCTCTTTTGGGGGATCCCCTTGAACTACTAACACCAAGATTAGAACACAGTCATTGTAGGTGTTCTCCGCCAGCCCCATTTGATTTGGGGAATCTGAGGGGTTATGTATAGTTTGTATAGTGTGTATGTTTAAACCGGTTTTACTTTATTTTATGTATGATTGATTGTTATATGGATTGTTTGTGTCAACCTTTAATGCATTGACTTATTAAATATCACATCTGTGTTTTACTAATTATTGTCACTTGATCATTGATTGCACTTTGATATACTGCATTTATTTCACTTTGATTTTTCACTTGGATAAATTGTTTATATATATATATATGTACGTAGATATTTTCCTTTATTTTTTATTATCACCGATTTTTTATCACAGATTTTGCACATAAATAGTATTTTAACGTATCCCTTAAGGGTCATTGGGATTTTAATTTTTTGAATGTTTTAACTGGTCACAATACAGTGAATTTTACATTTATTTATATCTATATATCCTACGGCTCTATAGCGCCTCCTATATCCACTGATTTTACATTCTTGATTCTCTATTGTCTAGGGAGGAGACAATAACCTTTAGTGAGGCTAAGTAGGTTTTTGGTCTAGCGCTATACCCTATCCGTATCTGTCTCATGAAATATACCAAAATGGGCCTAGATCAATAACTTGTATTGTCTACTTAAAAATATATCTATAGTTTTCAGAGGTAAATAAAAAAAAAAAGGCTCTATTTCTGCTTAAATGGAGTTTTGGCAAAAATGCTAAACATTCTCCTGTATTTTGGGCAAGTTCTTCTCTGAAAATCCCGGTAGTTAAGGGGTTAAATTGGATAATAGAAGTAAAATGCAAAGTTGCTAAAAACTGCATGCTCTGTCTGAAAAGTTTCATTTTGACTTTCATATCCCTCTAAGGATATTAGAAAGAAAAATTTTACACAGAATGCGCAGTCAGGTTGTGGAATTCTCTACCAAAAGGAGCTCCAATAAAATAATGAATATTGGCTAGAGTAGAAGTAGCGTGCTAATTAGGGCTTCCACTCGAGCGTAAACTTTGCTTTAAGTAAGATTTCTCTTGTAAAGGTGTATCCTGTCCACGGGTTCATCCATTACTTGTGGGATATTCTCCTTCCCAACAGGAAGTTGCAAGAGGACACCCACAGCAGAGCTGTCTATATAGCTCCTCCCCTAACTGCCACCCCCAGTCATACTCTTGCAACTCTCAACAAGATAGGAAGTGTAAGAGAGATGTGGTGACTTAGTGTAGTTTTTACCTTCAATCAAGAGTTGGTTATTTTTAAACGGTACCGGCGTTGTACTGTTTTACTCTCAGGCAGAAATTGGAAGAAGAATCTGCCTGGAGGTTGATGATCTTAGCGGTTTGTAACTAAGGTCCATTGCTGTTCTCACACATAACTGAAGAGTATGGAAAGAAAACCTCAGTTGGGGGGACGGTTTGCAGATAACCTGCTATGAGGTATGTTCAGTATATTTATTTCTAGAGAGATGATAAGGTCTAGAAAATGCTGACAGAGCCTTGTATATTTGAGGTAAGCCTGATGCAGTGATTTAACAACGACTCGGATCATACTTACAAAAAAGGGTAATATTCATGTCAATACTCATATTACTTAGTGTCAAAACATTTGCATGGTTTATAGAAAAAACGTTTTTTCTCTGAGGGTAATAAATCTTTATTTGGGGGCCTAGTTTTCCACATGGCTAGTCAGATTACTCCTAGGAGTACTTTTTTAAGGCCCTCTGACATTGAGTGCATGGTGGGAGGGGCCTATTTTCACGCTCTAAATGCGCAGTTGATATTCAGACTGAGACATCCAGCTTCCCCAAAGGAGTCCGCTGGCATCTAGGACCACTATAGAGGGTTTTTTTCCTGCAAAAATCGTGTTTAAGGGCAGGTAGGAGCCACAGCAGAGCTGTGGCAGTGTGTTTGACTGTTTATTAACGGTTTTAACGTTTTTCAAATCCGGTTTGGGGCCTAAGGGGTTAATCATTCATTTGCAAGTGGGTGCAATGCTGCTTTAGTCCCTTATACAAACTGTAAAAATTTCGTAGAGTTTACTACTTTTTAACACTGTTTTGCAGTTTATGTTGTAGTTTTTTTCTCTTTAAGGCACAGTACCGCTTTTGTTTAATTGCTGTTTCACATTTATTAAAGTGTTTTCCAAGCTTGTGTAAAATGGACAAATACTTTGCAGTGCCTGTTTGCACTGACGTTTTTCCAGTCCCTAAGAGGTTTTCAGAAATTATTACTAAGGAATGGGATAGACCAGGTGTACCGTTCTCTCCCCCTCCTGCTTTTAGAAAGATGTTTCCCATAGTTGCCGCAACACGGGACTCGTGGCAGACGGTCCCTAAGGTGGAGGGAGCAGTCTCTACCCTAGCTAAGCGTACAACTATCCCCGTCGAGGACAGTTGTGCTTTCCTAGATCCAATCGATAAAAAATTTGAGGGTTTCATTAAGAAAATCTTTATACAACAAGGTTTTATTCTCCAGCCTCTTGCATGCATTGCCCCAGTCACTGCTGCAGCGGCTTTCTGGTTCGAGTCTCTTGAGGAGGCTCTACAGGTGGAGACCCCGTTAGATGATATTCTAGACAGGATTAAAGCTCTTAAATTAGCTAATTCCTTTTTCTCCTGTTAAGTGTAGTCAGTCCACGGGTCATCCATTACTTATGGGATATTAACTCCTCCCTAACAGGAAGTGCAAGAGGATCACCCAAGCAGAGCTGCTATATAGCTCCTCCCCTCTACGTCACACCCAGTCATTCTCTTGCACCTAACTAATAGATAGGATGTGTGAGAGGAGTGTGGTTATTAAATTTAGTTTTTTATTACTTCAATCAAAAGTTTGTTGTTTTAAACAGCACCGGAGTGTGTTGTTTCTTCTCAGGCAGTATTAGAAGAAGAATCTACCTGAGTTTGTGTATGATCTTAGCGGACGTAACTAAGATCCATTTGCTGTTCTCGGCCATTCTGAGGAGCGAGGTAACTTCAGAACAGGGGACAGCGGGCAGGGTTCTCCTGCAAAGAGGTATGTTGCAGTATTTTATTTTCTAAGGAATGGAATTGAATGAGAAAATACTGCTAATACCGATATAATGTAAGTACAGCCTTAAATGCAGTAGTAGTAACTGGTATCAGGCTGTTATGTATGTATGTTGGCACCAAAGTATTTCTGGGGAATGGCACTTCACTAAGAAAATACTGTATACATAACTCTAGCCTCTCTGCAGTGATAGCGACTAGCAACAGGCTTTTATTCTTATTTCATATATTTATAACGTTTACTGACAGGTTAATCGTTTTTTTTTTTTTTTTCTCTGAGGTACTTGGTGAAAATTTATGGGCATTATTTTCCACTTGGCTGTCGTTTATTTTGTATAAAATCAGTTACTGAGCTTCCCCACTGCTGTATTAAGAGTGGGAGGGGCCTATTTTTGGCGCTTTTACTACGCATTAAAAATTCAGTCACAGTCTTCCTTATTCTCCCTGCATGATCCAGGACGTCTCTACAGAGCTCAGGGGTCTCCAAAACTAGTTTGAGGGAGGTAATCACTCACAGCAGACCTGTGAGACTGTGCTTTGACTGTGATAAAAAACGTATTTATTTGTCAATCGTTTTTTTTGGTATTAAGGGGTTAATAATCCATTTGCTGATGGGTGCTATCCTTTGCTAAATTAATGCTTTTCATATGAAAAATTGATTGCTATAACTAAACCGGTTCATTGTTATATCAAAGTGACAGTTTTTTTGTGTGCTTCTTAAAGGCACAGTAACGTTTTTTATATTGCTTGTAAATTCAGTTGAAAAGTATTTTCCAAGCTTGCTAGTCTAATTGCTAGTTTGTTTAAACATGTCTGACACAGAGGAATCTCTTTGTGCAATATGTTCAAAGGCCAAGGTGGAGCCCAATAGAAATTTATGTACTAATTGCATTGATGCTACTTTAAATAAAAGCCAATCTGTACATGTTAAGCAACATTCACCAGACAACGAGGGGGAAGTTATGCCGACTAACTTGCCTCACGTGTCAGTACCTGCATCTCCCGCTCAGGAAGTGCGTGATATTGTAACGCCAAGTACATCAGGGCGGCCATTACAAATCACTTTAAAAGACATGGCTAATGTTATGACTGAAGTTTTGTCTAAATTGCCAGAACTTAGGGGTAAACGAGACCACTCTGGGGTGAGAACAGAGTGCGCTGATAATGCTAGGGCCATGTCTGATACTGCGTCACAATTTGCAGAACATGAAGACGGAGAGCTTCATTCTGTGGGTGACGGATCTGATTCAAATAAACTGGATTCAGACATTTCAAATTTTAAGTTTAAGCTGGAAAACCTCCGTGTATTACTAGGGGAGGTGTTAGCGGCTCTGAATGATTGTAACACAGTTGCAATCCCAGAGAAAATGTGTAGGTTGGATAAATATTTTGCGGTACCGACGAGTACTGACGTTTTTCCTATACCTAAGAGACTTACTGAAATTGTTACTAAGGAGTGGGATAGACCCGGTGTGCCCTTCTCACCCCCTCCTATATTCAGAAAAATGTTTCCAATAGACGCCACCACACGGGACCTATGGCAAACGGTCCCTAAGGTGGAGGGAGCAGTTTCTACTTTAGCTAAGCGTACCACTATCCCGGTGGAGGATAGCTGTGCCTTTTCAGATCCAATGGATAAAAAGTTAGAGGGTTACCTTAAGAAAATGTTTGTTCAACAAGGTTTTATATTGCAACCCCTTGCATGCATTGCGCCTGTCACGGCTGCGGCGGCATTTTGGTTTGAGTCTCTGGAAGAGACCCTTGACACAGCCCCATTAGATGAGATTACACACAAGCTTAAAACCCTTAAGCTAGCTAATTCATTTATTTCTGATGCCGTAGTACACTTAACTAAACTTACGGCTAAGAATTCCGGATTCGCCATTCAGGCGCGCAGAGCGCTGTGGCTAAAATCCTGGTCAGCTGATGTGACTTCTAAATCTAAATTGCTTAACATACCTTTCAAGGGGCAGACATTATTCGGGCCCGGTTTGAAAGAAATTATCGCTGATATTACGGGAGGTAAAGGCCATGCCCTGCCTCAAGACAGAGCCAAACCAAGGGCTAGACAGTCTAATTTTCATGCCTTTTGTAACTTCAAGGCAGGAGCAGCATCAACTTCCTCTGCTCCAAAACAGGAAGGAGCTGTTGCTCGCTACAGACAAGGCTGGAAACCTAACCAGACCTGGAACAAGGGCAAGCAGGCCAGAAAACCTGCTGCAGCCCTAAGACAGCATGAAGTGAGGGCCCCCGATTCGGAAACGGATCTAGTGGGGGGCAGACTCTCTCTCTTTGCCCAGGCTTGGGCAAGAGATGTCCAGGATCCCTGGGCGTTGGAGATCATATCTCAGGGATATCTTCTGGATTTCAAAGCTTCTCCTCCACAAGGGAGATTTCATCTTTCAAGGTTGTCAACAAACCAGATAAAGAAAGAGGCGTTTCTACGCTGCGTACAAGATCTTTTACTCATGGGAGTGATCCATCCGGTTCCGCGGTCGGAACACGGACAAGGGTTTTACTCAAATCTGTTTGTGGTTCCCAAGAAAGAAGGAACCTTCAGACCAATATTGGATTTAAAGATCCTAAACAAATTCCTAAGAGTTCCATCGTTCAAAATGGAAACTATTCGGACAATCTTACCCATGATCCAAAGGGGTCAGTACATGACCACAGTGGATTTAAAGGATGCCTACCTTCACATACTGATTCACAAGGATCATTACCGGTATCTAAGGTTTGCCTTCCTAGACAAGCATTACCAGTTTGTAGCTCTTCCCTTCGGGTTAGCTACGGCTCCAAGAATCTTTACAAAGGTTCTGGGCTCTCTTCTGGCGGTACTAAGACCGCGAGGAATATCGGTAGCTCCGTACCTAGACGACATTCTGATACAAGCGTCAAGTTTCCAAGCTGCCAAGTCTCATACAGAGTTAGTACTGGCATTTCTAAGGTCGCATGGGTGGAAAGTGAACGAAGAAAAGAGTTCTCTATTTCCACTCACAAGAGTTCCCTTCTTGGGGACTCTTATAGATTCTGTAGAAATGAAAATTTACCTGACAGAGGACAGGTTAACAAAACTTCTAAATGCTTGCCGTGTCCTTCATTCCCTTCAACACCCGTCAGTGGCTCAATGCATGGAGGTAATCGGCTTAATGGTAGCGGCAATGGACATAGTACCTTTTGCACGCCTGCATCTCAGACCACTGCAATTGTGCATGCTAAGTCAGTGGAATGGGGATTACTCAGATTTGTCCCTTATGCTGAATCTGGATCAAGAGACCAGAGATTCTCTTCTATGGTGGCTTTCTCGGCCACATCTGTCCAGGGGGATGCCCTTCAGCAGGCCAGACTGGACAATTGTAACAACAGACGCCAGCCTTTTAGGTTGGGGCGCTGTCTGGAATTCCCTGAAGGCTCAGGGATCATGGACTCAGGAGGAGAGTCTCCTTCCAATAAACATTCTGGAATTGAGAGCAGTTCTCAATGCCCTTCTGACTTGGCCTCAGTTAGCAACTCTGAGGTTCATCAGGTTTCAGTCGGACAACATCACGACTGTGGCTTACATCAATCATCAGGGAGGGACAAGGAGTTCCCGAGCGATGATGGAAGTCTCAAAGATTATTCGCTGGGCAGAGTCTCACTCTTGCCACCTGTCAGCGATTCACATCCCAGGCGTGGAGAACTGGGAGGCGGATTTCCTAAGTCGCCAGACTTTTCATCCGGGGGAGTGGGAACTTCATCCGGAGGTCTTTGCCCAAATACTTCGACGTTGGGGCAAACCAGATCTGGATCTCATGGCGTCTCGCCAGAACGCCAAACTTCCTTGTTACGGATCCAGGTCCAGGGATGCTCTGACAGCACCTTGGGTCTTCAACATGGCTTATGTGTTTCCACCCTTCCCGATGCTTCCTCGATTGATTGCCAGGATCAAACAGGAGAAAGCATTGGTGATTCTAATAGCGCCTGCGTGGCCACGCAGGACCTGGTATGCAGATCTAGTGGACATGTCATCCTGTCCACCTTGGTCGCTGCCTCTGAGACAGGACCTTCTAATTCAGGGTCCTTTCAAACATCAAAATCTAATTTCTCTGAAGCTGACTGCATGGAGATTGAACGCTTGATTTTATCAAAGCGTGGATTTTCGGAGTCAGTAATTGATACCTTAATACAGGCTAGGAAACCTGTTACCAGGAAAATTTACCATAAGATATGGCGTAAATATTTACACTGGTGCGAATCCAAGAGTTACTCATGGAGTAAGGTTAGGATTCCTAGGATATTGTCTTTTCTACAAGAAGGTTTAGAAAAGGGTTTATCTGCAAGTTCTTTAAAGGGACAGATCTCAGCTCTGTCCATCCTTTTACACAAACGTCTGTCAGAAGTTCCAGACGTTCAGGCTTTTTGTCAGGCTTTGGCCAGGATTAAGCCTGTGTTTAGGACTGTTGCTCCACCGTGGAGCTTAAACTTAGTTCTTAACGTTTTACAGGGTGTTCCGTTTGTTTTTAATGGCTATTTCCTCGGCTTGTAGAGTCTCTGAGTTATCGGCCTTACATTGTGATTCTCCTTATCTGATTTTTCATTCAGACAAGGTAGTTCTGCGTACTAAACCTGGGTTCTTACCTAAAGTAGTCACTAACAAGAATATCAATCAAGAGATTGTTGTTCCATCATTGTGCCCTAACCCTTCTTCAAAGAAGGAACGACTTCTGCACAATCTAGACGTAGTCCGTGCCCTGAAATTTTATTTACAGGCAACTAAAGATTTTCGCCAAAATTCTTCCCTGTTTGTTGTTTATTCTGGACAGAGGAGAGGTCAAAAAGCATCTGCTACCTCTCTCTCTTTTTGGCTTCGTAGCATAATACGTTTAGCCTATGAGACTGCTGGACAGCAGCCTCCTGAAAGAATTACAGCTCATTCTACGAGAGCTGTGGCTTCCACGTGGGCCTTTAAGAATGAGGCCTCTGTTGAACAGATTTGCAAGGCTGCAACTTGGTCTTCTCTTCATACTTTTTCCAAATTTTACAAATTTGACACTTTTGCTTCTTCTGAGGCTGTTTTTGGGAGAAAGGTTCTTCAGGCAGTGGTTCCTTCCGTGTAAAGATCCTGCCTGTCCCTCCCGTCATCCGTGTACTTTAGCTTTGGTATTGGTATCCCATAAGTAATGGATGACCCGTGGACTGACTACACTTAACAGGAGAAAACATAATTTATACTTACCTGATAAATTCCTTTCTCCTGTAGTGTAGTCAGTCCACGGCCCGCCCTGTTTTTTATGGCAGGTCTAAATTTTAAATTATACTCCAGTCACCACTGCACCCTATAGTTTCTCCTTTCTCGTTTGGTTTTCGGTCGAATGACTGGGTGTGACGTAGAGGGGAGGAGCTATATAGCAGCTCTGCTTGGGTGATCCTCTTGCACTTCCTGTTAGGGAGGAGTTAATATCCCATAAGTAATGGATGACCTGTGGACTGACTACACTACAGGAGAAAGGAATTTATCAGGTAAGTATAAATTATGTTATTTCTGATGCGGTTTTTCATTTAACCAAGTTAACGGCTAAGAATTCAGGTTTTGCCATTCAGGCGCATAGGGCGCTATGGCTTAAATCCTGGTCAGCTGACGTTGCTTCAAAGTCTAAGCTTCTCAACATCCCCTTCAAAGGGCAGACCCTATTCGGGCCTGGACTGAAGGAGATCATTTCTGATATTACTGGAGGAAAAGGTCACGCCCTTCCTCAGGATAGGGCCAACAAATTAAGGACCAAACAGACTAATTTTCATTCCTTTCGAAACTTCAAGAGTGGTGCAGCTTCAACTTCCTCTAATGCAAAACAAGAGAGAAATTTTGCCCAGTCCAAACCAGTCTGGAGACCTAACCAGGCTTGGAACAAGGGGAAGCAGGCCAAAAAACCTGCTGCTGCCTCTAAGACAGCATGAAGGAGTAGCCCCCGATCCGGGACCGGATCTAGTTGGGGCAGACTTTCTCTCTTCGCCCAGGCTTGGGCAAGCGACGTCCAGGATCCCTGGGCTCTGGAGATTGTTTCCCAGGGATATCTTCTGGACTTCAAAGCTTCATCTCCAAAGGGGAGATTTCATCTCTCACAATTATCTGCAAACCAGATAAAGAGAGAGGCATTCTTACGTTGTGTTCAAGACCTTCTGGTTATGGGAGTGATCCACCCAGTTCCAAGGGAGGAACAGGGGCAGGGCTTCTATTCAAATCTGTTTATAGTTCCCAAAAAAGAGGGAACTTTCAGATCAATCTTGGATCCCAAGATCCTAAACAAATTTCTCAGGGTCCCATCCTTCAAGATGGAGACTATTCGAACCATCCTACCTATGATCCAGGAGGGTCAATATATGACTACTGTGGACTTAAATGATGCTTATCTCCACATTCCGATACACAGAGATCATCATCAGTTCCTCAGGTTCGCCTTCCTAGACAGGCATTACCAGTTTGTGGCTCTTCCCTTAGCCACGGCACCAAGAATCTTTACGAAGGTTCTAGGGTCCCTACTGGCGGTTCTAAGGCCATGAGGCATAGCGGTGGCTCCTTACCTAGATGACATTCTGATACAGGCATCGACTTTTCAAATCACCAAGTCCCATACGGACATTGTTCTGGGATTCCTGAGGTCTCACGGGTGGAAGGTGAACGAAGAAAAGAGTTCTCTCTCCCCTCTCACAAGAGTTTCCTTCCTAGGAACTCTGATAGATTCAGTAGAAATTAAAATTTTTCTGACAGAGGTCAGGTTGTCAAAACTTCTAACTTCCTGCCGTGCTCTTCATTCCACTTCTCGGCCGTCAGTGGCTCAGTGTATGGAAGTAATCGGCCTAATGGTAGCGGCAATGGACATAGTTCCGTTTGCCCGCCTACATCTCAGACCACTGCAACTTTGCATGCTCAATCAGTGGAATGGGGACTACACAGATTTATCTCCTCGGATAAATCTGGATCAAGAGACCAGGGATTATCTTCTCTGGTGGCTATCTCGGGTCCATCTGTCCAGGGGAATGAGTTTCGGCAGGCCAGAATGGACTATAGTGATGACAGATGCCAGCCTTCTGGGCTGGGGTGCAGTCTGGAACTCCCTGAAGGCTCAGGGTTCGTGGACTCAGGAGGAAGCCCTCCTTCCGATAAACATTCTGGAACTAAGAGCGATATTCAATGCTCTTCAGGCTTGGCCTCAGCTAGCTGTGGTCAGGTTCATCAGATTTCAGTCGGACAACATCACGACTGTAGCCTATATCAACCATCAGGGGGGAACAAGGAGACCCCTGGCAATGTTGGAGGTTTCAAAGATAATTCTATGGGCAGAGGTTCACTCTTGCCATCTCTCAGCTATCCATATCCCAGGAGTAGAGAACTGGGAGGCGGATTTTCTAAGTTGGCAGACTTTTCATCCGGGGGAGTGGGAGCCTCTTGAAAGAATTACAGCTCATTCTACTAGAGCAGTAGCTTCCACATGGGCTTTTAAACATGAGGCCTCTGTTGAACAGATTTTTAAGGCGGCGACTTGGTCTTCACTTCATACCTTTTCTAAATTCTACAAATTCAATACTTTTGCTTCCTCTGAGGCTATTTTTGGGAGAAAGGTCTTACAGGCAGTGGTGCCTTCCGTTTAAGTTCCTGCCGTGTCCCTCCCTTCATCCGTGTCCTAAAACTAGCCTACAATAAACTACCAATGGCCCTTAAAAGGGCCTTTTGCAGGGCATTGCCCCAAAGAAATAAGCTCTTTTACCTGTAAATAAAAATACAAACACCTCCCAACAGTAAAACCCACCACCCACACAACCAAACCCCCCAAATAAAAACCTATTCTAAAAAACCTAAGCTCCCCATTGCCCTGAAAAGGGCATTTGTATGGGCATTGCCCTTAAATGGGCATTTAGCTCTTTTTTCTTGCCCAAACCCCTAATCTAAAATTAAAACCCACCCAATAAACCCTTAAAAAAACCTAACACTAACCCCTGAAGATCCACTTACAGTTTTTGAAGACCTGACATCCTTCCTCAACGAAGCGGCAGAAGTCCTCAGCGAAACCGGCAGAAGTCTTCATCCAAGCGGGCCGAAGTCTTCATCCAACCGGGCAGAAGTCTTCAACCAGACGACATCTTCTATCTTCATCCATCCGGCGTGGAGTGGCTCCATCTTCAAGACATCCTATTGGCTGTTGCAATCAGCCAATAGAATGCAAGCTCAATCCTATTGGCTGATTGGATCAGCCAATAGGATGAAAGCTCAATCCTATTGGCTGATTGCAACAGCCAATAGGATTTTTTCAACCTTAATTCCTATTGGCTGATAGAATTCTATCAGCCAATCGGAATGTAAGGGACGCTATCTTCCAATCATCCAATAGAATGCGAGCTCAATCCTATTGGATGATTGGATCAGCCAATAGGATGAAAGCTCAATCCTATTGGCTGATTGCAACAGCCAATAGGATTTTTTCAACCTTAATTCCTATTGGCTAATAGAATTCTATCAGCCAATCGGAATGTTAGGGGCGCATTTTGGATGACGTCATTTAAAGGGAAACTCATTGTAAAGAAGACATCGGAAGAAGAGGATGCTCCGCGCCGAATATCTTGAAGATGGAGCCGCTACACGCCGGATGGATGAAGATAGAAGATGCCGTCTGGATGAAGACTTCTGCCCGGTTAGATGAAGACTTCGGCCCGCTTGGATTAAGACTTCTGCCAGCTTTGCTGAGAACTTCTGCTGCTTCATTGAGGATGGATGTCGGGTCTTCAAAAACTGTAAGTGGATCTTCAGGGGTTAGTGTTAGATTTTTTTCAGGGTTTATTGGGTGGGTTTTAATTTAAGATTAGGGGTTTGGGCAAGGAAAAAGAGCTAACTGCCCTTTTAAGTGCAATGCTCATACAAATGCCCTTTTCAGGGCAATGGGGAGCTTAGGTTTAGACTAGGTTTTTATTTGGGGGGTTTGGTTGTGTGGGTGGTGGGTTTTACTGTTGGGGGTGTTTGTATTTTTATTTACAGGTAAAAGAGCTGATTTCTTTGGGGCAATGCCCCGCAAAAGGCCCTTTTAAGGACCATTGGTAGTTTATTGTAGGCTAGGTTTTTTTTTATTTTTTTTTGGGGGGGGGGGGTTATTTTCATAGGGCTCTTAGATTAGCTGTAATTAGTTTAAATATTTTATAGTTTATTTTTCATTTTTTGTAACTTAGTGTTTTTTATTTTTTGTAACTTAGTTGTTAGTTTTTTGTAATTTAGTAATTCTTTATTGTAGATTTAAATAATTTGAGTAGGGTTAGGTGTTTAAATATGTAATATAGTTTCATGTAATTGTAGGATAATAGTTAAGGTAGGTTAATTAGTAGTTTAATATAGTTTATTTTAATTCTAAAGGTAAGTTTAAATTTATTATAAGATAGGGATGAGTTAATATTTAATGTAAAGTTAGCGGGTTGTTAGGTTTAGGGGTTAATAGCTTAATTTAGTTTATGGCGATGTGGGGGGATGGCAGTTTAGGGTTTAATAGGTTTAGTGAGTGGTAGTGATGTGGGAGGCCAGGGGTTTATGGGTTAATAACTTAATTTAGCTGCGGAGGGCTTCGGGAGCGGCGGTTTAGGGGTTAATAACTTTATTTAGTTGCGGTGGGCACGGGGAGCAGCTGGATAGGGGTTAATAACTTTATTAGAGTTGCGGCGGTGTCAGGAAGTGGCAAGATAGGGGTTAATAACTTTATTAGAGTTGCGGTGGGCTCCGGGAGCGGAGGGATAGGGGTTAATAACTTTATTTAGTTGCGGCAGGGTCGGGGAGCGGTGGGATAGAGGTTAAACATTTTAGTATAGTGGCGGTGTTTAGTGACAGAATATAAATAAACCTAGGAAAAAGCCGAATAGCAGCGAGATCGATGACTGTTAGTTAACAACAGTACGCTGCTCATCGCCCCGTACTTGGTGCATGGCTTTTTGACAGCTTTTTTTTATAAATATGGAGAGCGTATTCAGGTCCGCGGCCGCAATGTTAGGCGATGTCAGGCGAGCGTATTGGTGCCGGCGAATGCAGCATAGTTGATGTTGGATAAGTAGGCCTCTTTAGGTCTACTTCAGTATTGGATTAGCGCGCATGAAAACTCTCGGCTAGATTACGAGTTGTGCATTAGGGTAAAAAAGCAGCGTTAACAGGTCCTAACGCTGCTTTTTTACGCCCGCTGGTATTAGGAGTCTTGAAGGTTTAGGGTCACTGCACACTTCTTTGGCCTTACCGCAAAACGACTTACGTAAACTTTGTAAAGTCTTTTTTCTATGGGACTTCCATAGCGCTGAGTCTGGGAGGCCAAAAAGTGAGCAGTACACCCTACCCTGTCAAGATCCCTAACGCATTTAAAAGTCAGTAGTTAAGAGTTTTATGGTACAACGCTGTAGCATAAAACTTATAACTAAAGTGCTAAAAAGTACACTAACACCCATAAACTACCTATTAACCCCTAAACCGAGGCCTTCTCTGCATCGCAAATACTATAATAAAATTATTAACCCCTAATCTGCCGCTCCGGACACCGCCGCCACCTACATTATATTTATGAACCCCTAATCTGCGGCCCCCAACATCGCCGACACCTACATTATATTTATTAACCCCTAATCTGCCGCCCCCAATGTCGCCGCAACCTACCTACACTTTTTAACCCCTAATCTGCCGCCCCAACGTCACTGCCACTATAATAAACATATTAACCCCTAAACCGCTGCACTCCCGCCTCGCAAACACTAGTTAAATATTATTAACCCCTAATCTGCCGTCCCTAACATCGCCACCACCTACCTACATTTATGAACCCCTAATCTGCCGCCCCCAACGTCGCCGCCACTATATTAAAGTTATTAACCCCTAAATCTAAGTCTAACCCTAAACCTAGGTTAGGGACTTTGGGCTGCAATAGAGCTAACTGCCCTTTTAAAGGCAATGCCCATCCAAATGCCCTTTTCAGGGCAATGGGGAGCTTAGGTTTTTTTAGCTAGTATTTTATTTGGGGGGTTGGTTGTGTGGGTGGTGGGTTTTACTGTTGGGGGGGGTTGTTTGTATTTTTTTACAGGTAAAAGAGTTGATTACTTTGGGGCAGTGCCCCGCAAAAGGCCCTTTTAAGGGCTATTGGTAGTTTAGTTTAGGCTAGGGTTTTTTTTTTATTTTGGGGGGGCTTTTTTATTTTAATAGGGCTATTAAATTAGGTGTAATTAGTTTAAAAATCTGTAATTTGTTTATTTTTTTTTGTAATTTAGTGTTTGTTTTTTTGTACTTTAGCTGATTTAATTTAATTTAGGTAATTGTATTTAATTTAGTTAATTTATTTAATTATAGTGTAATGTTAGGTGTTAGTGTAACTTAGGTTAGGCTTATTTTAAAGGTACTTTTGTATTTATTTTAGCTAGGTAGTTATTAAATAGTTATTAACTATTTAATAACTATTCTACCTAGTTAAAATAAATACAAACTTGCCTGTAAAATAAAAATAAACCCTAAGCTAGCTACAATGTAACTATTAGTTATATTGTAGCTAGCTTAGGGTTTATTTTACAGGTAAGTATTTAGTTTTAAATAGGAATAATTTAGTTAATGATAGTAATATTTATTTAGATTTATTGTAATTATATTTAAGTTAGGGGGTGTTAGGGTTAGGGTTAGACTTAGGTTTAGGGGTTAATAACTTTAATATAGTGACGGCTACGTTGGGGGCGGCAGATTAGGGGTTAATAAATCTAGGTAGGTTGCGGCGACATTGGGGGCGGCAGATTAGGGGTTAATAAATATAATGTAGGTGTCAGCGATGTTGGGGGCGGCAGTTTAGGGGTTCATAAGTATAATGTAGGTGTCGGCGGTGTCCGGAGCGGTAGATTAGGGGTTAATAATATAATGCAGGTGTCTGCGATGTTGGGGGCGGCAGATTAGGGGTTAATAAGTGTAAGATTAGAGGTGTTTAGACTCGGGGTTCATGTTAGGGTGTTAGGTGTAGACATAAATTTTATTTCCCCATAGAAATCAATGGGGCTGCGTTACTGAGTTTTACGCTACTTTTTGCAGGTGCTAGACTTTTTTTCAGCCGGCTCTCCCCGTTGATTCCTATGGGGAAATTCTGCACGAGCACATACGAACAGCTCACCGCTGACTTAAGCAGCGCTGGTATTGGAGTGCAATAATGAGCAAATTTTTGCTCAACACTAATTCTTGTCTTTTAACGATGGGTTTCTGAAAACTCGTAATACCAGCGCTTTTGGTAAGTGAGCGGTGAGGGAAAACTGCTCGTTAGCACCGCACAGCCTCAAATGCAAAACTCGTAATCTGGGCCTTTGTTATCTTAGGGCACATTGTTAAAATATTACAAATAAAATATTAAAAAATAATAATAATTATTAAAAATTAACCCCAGACAGGTCTGGGTGCAAGAACCATAGGGAAAATTACAAAACAAATGAATACAACACACAGAGAAAGTCCAGCACTCACTTACAAGCTCTCAGCTAAGATTAAAAGCAAAAATGGAAGGGTTAGTTACCACATCTGGCTAAATGGTTCAAGCCCAGGTACCATGCCAAGGTCCCTTCCAAAACCTGGGACCCTTAAACAGTCACACAATGCAAGCTCTCAATCCAACAAACTGGGAACAAGTGATGGGTGCACAGGCTTATGTAAACACCCTAGACATATACAAAACACGGAGGGGGACTGCACTCTCAGACTGGACTGGGTACACATCCAATGACCCTGCAACATGCTCAGCCCATTGGTACTCACTCACTGGCACTCACAGGAAGCTGTGCTGTCCCCAGAGTCACAAACGGTTAACCCCAGACAGGTCTGGGTGCTAGAACCATAGGGAAAATTACAAAACAAATTAATACAACACACAGAGAAAGTCCAGCACTCACTTACAAGCTCTCAGCTGAGCTAACATTAAAAGCAAACATGGAAGGGTTAGTTGTATTGTTGTATTCATTTGTTTTGTAATTTTCCCTATGGTTCTTGCACCCAGACCTGTCTGGAGTTAACTGCCTGTCTAGGGTGATTACATAAACCTGTGAACCCTTTGCTTGTTCCAAGTTTGTTGGATTGAGAGTTTGCATTGTGTGGCTGTTTTAGGGTCCGAGGTTTTGGAAGGGACCTTGACGTGGTACCTGGGCTTGTCCTATTTTGCCAGATGTGGTAACTAACCCTTACATTTTTGCTTTTAATCTTAGCTGAGAGCTTGTAAGTGAGTGCTGGACTTTCTCTGTATGTTGTATTAATTTGTTTTGTAATTTTCCCTATGGTTCTTGCACCCAGACCTGTCTGGGGTTAACTGCCTGTGGCTCTGGGGACAGCACAGCTTCCTGTGAGTGCCAGTGAGCACCTAGGGCTGAGCATGTTGCAGGGTATTGGGATGTGTACCCAGTCCAGTCTGAGAGTGCAGTCCTCCTCCATGTTTTGTGTATATATATATATATATATATATATATATATATATATATATATATATATATATATATATATATATATATATATATATATATTAGTGAAGAAAAGAGATGCACTTGCCAGGATTTTCAAAGTTACCATTTAATGTAACCTTTCGGGGTGTTACCCCCTTCGTCAGACAATACAAAATAACAATTGATTGTTATTTTGTATTGTCTGACAAAGGGGATAACACCCCGAAACGTTACATTAAATGGTAACTCTGAAAATCCTGGCAAGTGCATCCCTTTTCTTCACTACTATCAATACTTTGGACGCACCCTGGGTGGATGAAATGTTAACCATGAGTGCTGGCCTGCCTGCTGTTTATATATATATATATATATATATATATATATATATATATATATATATATATATATATATATATATATATATATATATATATATATATATATATATATATATATATATATATATATATGAAATAAACAGGTCCTGCACTCTCCGCTGTGAAAGCACAAACTTCTTTAATTGAACAGTTAAAAAGCAAGGGTGGTCTATGCAAAATGAACTTGTCAAAGAATAAGTACAAGGTGTATGGGAGGCTGTCAGAAGGAGCAATTGCCCCGTTGCCACACCCTGGATCCACCTAGGTGCCTCTGCTCCTGCTCATTTTGAATTAATGCAGTGGGCGGGTCCCATCACTCTAATGTCTTATTGGAACTGAGGAGGAGTGTGGGGCATGGCACTAAGTGCACTCAAAAGCACAGCGAGACAAGGGAGAAAACACTGGGCCCCTGATGCATGTCACACCTGATGGCACACCTGGCAAACCTGCCTGGCAGCACCTCCCAAATCTGCTGCCCTAGGCACAGGTCTTGTTGACCTAGGCCATAATATGCCCCTGATATAAATATATATACAGGTATATATATATATATATATATATATATACTCACCAGCCACTTTATTAGGTACACCTGTTCAATTGCTTGGTAACACAAATTGCTAATCAGCCAATCACATGGCAGCAACTCAATGCATTTAGGCATCATGGTGAAGACGACTTGCTGATGTTCAAACCGAGCATCAGAATGTGGATGGGGACTTAAGTTACTTTCAACGTGGCATGGTTGTTGGTACCAAATGGGCTTGTCTAAGTATTTAAAAAACTGCTGATCTACTGGGATTTTGACACACAACCATCTCTAGGGTTTACAGAGAGAAAATATCCAGTGAGTTGGCAGTTGTGTGGATGACAATGCCTTGTTAATGTCAGAGATCAGCGGAGAAAGGGCAGACTGGTTCAAGATTATAAAGATAGGAAAAGGAATAGAGATCAGCGCCAAATATAGGAGCGCACAAGCTCACTAGAGGTGAAGAAAACTTAACAAAATCCTTCAAATTACTGAGATGTCAAGAGAACATAGGAGCGCCTCCCAGAGGGGCTAAAGTGCGCTAGTGGAAATGGGCTTAAAGTGTGTTAGGGAAAAAATGGACTTAGAATAAAAATAGACTTAGAGAAAAATGCTTGTAATAAAATATGTGATGTGATACAGCAGGCTAAGAACACAATTTAATACAATTAAATACAATTCATAAGGAAACAGATCATAAAAAAACTGATAAAATTGACTAGTACAGGCAGTATAAAAACAAACAGTGTGGACAAAAGATATGGTTTGAAAAAATAAACATACATGTATGCTGACAATAGATAAAAAAACACCATATGAGAGACCCAGGGTTCAGAAAAAACGGCCAAAAAATGGGTAAAAAATATATATATAATATATATATATATATATATATATATATATATATATATATATATATATATATATATATATATATATATATATATATATATATATATATATATATATATATATAAAAAATGTCCAAGGACTAATTATCCAGAGGATAATAAAAGTCTATATAAATGTCCAGAACAAATAAAATATATATAATGGACCTGTGCAATAATAATGTCCCAAAGAGATGATTAGGAAATTCAAAAGATATAATTAGGAAATCCAAAAGATATATAATTATAATATATATTTCCTAATCATCTCTTTGGGACATTATTATTACACAGGTCCATTATATATATTTTATATACCCATTTTTGGCTGTTTTTTCTGACATGTCTCTTATCATTTGAACCCTGGGTCTCTCATATGGTGTTTTTTACCCATTGTCAGCATACGTGTATGCTTAAACTCTGTTTGTTTATTTTTTCAAACCATATCTTTTGTCCACACTATTTGTTTTTATACTGCCTGTAGTAGTTAATTTTATGAATTGAATCTAATTGTATTAAATTGTGTACTTAGCTCTCTGTATCAAATTGTGTACTTAGCCTGCTGTATCACATCAAAAATTTTATCACAAGCATTTTTCTCTAAGTCTATTTTTATTCTAAGTCCATTTTTTCACTAACACACTTTAAGCTCATTTCCACTAGCACACTTTAGCCCCTCTGGGAGACGCTCCTATATTGTCTTGACATCTTGGTTCGAGATTATAGAAAGGCAACAGTAACTCAAATAACCACTTATTACAACCAAGGCATGCAGAATACCATCTCTGAACAAACAACATCTCGAGCCTTGAAGTAGATGGGCTACAGCAGTAGAAGACCACATCGGGTGCCACTCCTGTCAGCTAAGAACCGGAAACTGAGGCTACAATTCGCACAGGCTCACTAAAATTGGACAATAGAAGATTAGAAAAATTTTGCCTGGTCTGATGGGTCTCAATTTCAGCTGCGATATTCAGATAGTAGGGTCAGAATTTGTCATAAACAGCATGAAAGCATGGATCCATCCTGACTTGTATCAATGGTTTAGGCTGGTGGTGGTGGTTTAATGGTGTGGGGGATATTTTCTTGGCACACTTTGGGCCCCTTAGTACCAATTGAGCATCGTTTGAACACCATGGTTTACCAAAGTATTGTTGCTAACCATGTCCATCCCTTTAAGACTACAGTGTATCCATCTTTTTATGGCTACTTCCAGCAGGATACTGCACCATGTTACAAAACTCAAATCATCTCAAACTGGTTTCTTAAACATAACAACGATTTCACTGTACTCCAATAGACTCCACAGTCACCAGATCTCAATCCAATAGAGCACCTTTGGAAAGTGGTGGAACGGGAGATTTGCATCATGGATGTGCAGCTGACAAATCTGCAGCAACTGTGATGCTATCATGTCAATGTGGACCAAAATATCTGAGGAATGTTTCCAACACCTTGTTGAATCTATGCCATGAAAAATTAAGGCAGTTCTGAAGGCAAAAGGGGGTCCAACCCAGTAATAGCAGGTGTACCTAATAAAGTGACAGGTGAGTGTGTATATATATATATATATATATATATATATATATATATATATATATAAATATAAATACACACATATATACAGTATATATATATATATGTATATATATATATATATATATATATATATATATATATATATATATATATATATATATATATATATATATATATATTCTATGTATTAGAATTTTTTTGTAAGGGAAATAATAATTTACATGTGTGAGATTAATTTATTGTAATCCAAATCCATCTTGGTCACTGTTAAACAATATGAATGCCATTTGTATATAGGCATGATGAGTAATGATTATATTGATATTATTATTTCAGTATTTCCAGTTATTAATTTTAAAAGCACCATCTTCCGGTTTGGTGAGATATACATCTCAAATCAAGAATAACACTACAGATTTCTACTACAAGGAAGTGACTACAACTTCTAACAGTTCTCATCCTGTAAACCATGAAAACACTTCACTGCAATATTGTAGTCACAAAAATAGTGCAAATGGGATTGCGCCTTTGTGACAGGATTTCAAAAGGAACCTCACCTTTGTGACCGGAAATTCCATAACGAAGCTGCAAAAACTGGAAATGTGTTTTGACTGTGCAGTCACACAGGTACAATACCATTTGAAAGAACATTTTTATTTCAAATCCCAGTCACAAAGGTGTGATTGTGATTAAAATCACAGTCATAAAAGTGTGTTCTCATTTGAAAGATTGGCCACTAAGGGGGGTAGTTATCAACGTGTCTATTTTACCTGTCTTCACCGGCCCAATACGCCCGCCTAAGCTCGCCTCACATTGCCACCGCGGACCTGCAAAAATTCACCTAAGTTATCAAAAAAGCTGTCAAAAAGCTGCGCACCAAGTACGGGGCGATGAGCAGCGGACTGTGTGAGTTATCACTCATCCGATCTCGCTGCTCTTCGGCTTTTTTTACAACTTTCTTGTTAGCCTGTCACTAAGCACCCACACTAAACTACACTGTTCTACCCCCTATACCGACGCCCCCGGAGCCCCCCCGCAACTAAAAAAAGTTACTAACCCCTAAACCGCCACTCCTAGACCCCGCCGCAACTCTTATAAATGTATTAACCCCTAAACCGCCGCTCCTGGACACCACTGCCGCCTACATTATACCTAGTAACCCCTAACCTGCCCCCCCAATACCGTCGCCCTCTATAATAAAGTTATTAACCCCTATCCTGCTGATCCCACACCTCGCTGCAACTAAATAAATAGTTTAACCCCTAAACCGCCGCTCCCTGACCCCGCCGTAACCTATATTAAATTTATTAACCCCTATCCTGCCCCCCCTACATCGTCGCCACCTATAATACATTTATTAACCCCTATCCTGCCCCCTACTACACCGCCGCCACTGTAATAAAATTATTAACCCCTAAACCTAAGTCTAACACTAACCCTAACACCCCCCTAACTTAAATATTAATTAAATAAATCTAAATAATATTTCTATTATGAACTAAATTAATCCTATTTAAAACTAAATACTTATCTTTAAAATAAACCCTAATATAGCTACAATATAAATAATAATTATATTGTAGCTATCTTAGGATTTATTTTTATTTTACAGGCAAATTTCAATTTATTTTAACTAGGTACAATAGCTATTAAATAGTTATTAACTATTTAATAGCTTACCTAGCTAAAATAAAGAGAAATTAACCTGTAAAATAAAAACTAACCTAAGTTACAATTACACCTAACACTACACTATACTTAAATAAATTATTCCTATTTAAAACTAAATACTTACCTATAAAATAAACCCTAAAATAGCTACAATGTAATTAATAATTACATTGTAGCTATCTTAGGATTTATATTTATTTTACAGGTAACTTTGTATTTATTTTAGCTAGTTAGAATAGTTATTAAATAGTTATTAACTATTTAATAACTACCTAGCTAAAAGAAATACAAAATTACCTGTAAAATAAATCCTAACCTAAGTTACAATTAAACCTAACACTACACTATCATTAAATAAATTAAATAAATTAACTACAAATAACTACAATTAAATACAATTACATAAACTAACTAAAGTACAAAAAAAAGCTAAGTTACAAAAAATAAAAAAATAGGTTACAAACATTTAAAAAATATCACAACAATTTTAAGCTACTTACACCTAATCTAAGCCCCCTAATAAAATAACAAACCCCCCAAAATAAAAAAAATGCCCTACCCTATTCTAAATTAAAAAAGTTCAAAGCTCTTTTACCTTACCAGCCCTTAAAAGGGCCATTTGTGGGGCATGCCCCAAAGAATTCAGCTCTTTTGCCTGTAAAAGAAAAATACAACCCCCCCAACATTAAAACCCACCACCCACATACCCCTAATCTAACCCAAACCCCCCTTAAAATAACCTAACACTAATCCCCTGAAGATCATCCTACCTTGAGTCATCTTCACTCAGCCGAGCAGTAATGGAACGAAGAGGAGACCCGGAGCGGCAGAAGTTATCCTCCAAGCGGCGCTGAAGAAATCTTCCATCCGATGAAGTGATCCTCCAAGCGGCGCTGAAGAAGTCTTCCATCCGGGCGATGTCATCTTCCAAGAGGCGCTGAAGAAGTCTTCTATCCGGGCGATGTCATCTTCCAAGCGGGGTCTTCAATCTTCATCCCGCCGACGCGGAACATCCTTCTTTCCCTACGGACTACCGACGAATGAAGGCTCCTTTAAGGGACGTATTCCAAGATGGCGTCCCTTCAATTCCGATTGGCTGATAGGATTCTATCAGCCAATCGGAATTAAGGTAGGAAAAATCTGATTGGCTGATTGAATCAGCCAATCAGATTCAAGTTCAATCCGATTGGCTGATCCAATCAGCCAATCAGATTGAGCTTGCATTCTATTGGCTGTTCCTACCTTAATTCTGATTGGCTGATAGAATCCTATCAGCCAATCGGAATTGAAGGGACGCCATCTTGGATGACGTCCCTTAGGTGTAAGTAGCTTAAAATTGTTGTAATATTTTTTAAAGGTTTGTAACCTATTTTTTTTTATTTTTTGTAACAGCTTTTTTTTTTGGACTTTAGTTAGTTTATGTAATTGTATTTAATTGTAGTTATTTGTAGTTAATTTATTTAATTTATTTAATGATAGTGTAGTGTTAGGTTTAATTGTAACTTAGGTTAGGATTTATTTTACAGGTAATTTTGTATTTCCTTTAGCTAGGTAGTTATTAAATAGTTAATAACTATTTAATAACTATTCTAACTAGCTAAAATAAATACAAAGTTACCTGTAAAATAAATATAATTCCTAAAATAGCTACAATGTAATTATTAATTACATTGTAGCTATCTTAGGGTTTATTTTACAGGTAAGTATTTAGTTTTAAATAGGAATAATTTATTAAAGTATAGTGTAGTGTTAGGTGTAATTGTAACTTAGGTTAGTTTTTATTTTACAGGTAAATTTCTCTTTATTTTAGCTAGGTAAGCTATTAAATAGTTAATAACTATTTAATAGCTATTGTACGTAGTTAAAATAAATTGATATTTGCCTGTAAAATAAAAATAAATCCTAAGATAGCTACAATATAATTATTATTTATATTGTAGCTATATTAGGGTTTATTTTAAAGGTAAGTATTTAGTTTTAAATAGGATTAATTTAGTTCATAATAGAAATATTATTTAGATTTATTTAATTAATATTTAAGTTAGGGGGGTGTTAGGGTTAGTGTTAGACTTAGGTTTAGGGGTTAATAAATTTATTACAGTGGTGGCGGTGTAGTGGGGGGCAGGATAGGGGTTAATAAATGTATTATAGGTGGCGACGGTGTAGGGGGGGCAGATTAGGGGTTAATAAATTTAATATAGGTTGCGACAGGGTCCAGGAGCGGCGGTTTAGGGGTTAATACATATATTATAGTTGCGGTGGGCTCCGGGAGCGGCGGTTTAGGGGTTAATATGTATAGAGTAGCTTGCGGTGGGCTCCGGGAGCGGCGGTTTAGGGGGTAATAACTTTATTTCGTTGCGGCGGTGTAGGGGGGACAGATTAGTGGTGTTTAGACTCGGGGTACATGTTAGGGTGTTAGGTGCAGACATCTCCCATAGGAATCAATGGGATGTCTGGCAGCAGCGAACTTGTACTTTCGCTATGGTCAGACTCCCATTGATTCCTATGGGATCCGCTGCCTCCAGGGTGGCGGTTTGAAAACCAGGTACGCTGGGCCGGAAAAGTGCCGAGCGTAAATGCTAGTTTTTTGATAACTAGCAAAAGTAGTCAGATTGTGCCGCACCTGTGTGCGGCACATCTGGAGTGACGTAAGAATCGATCTGTGTCGGACTGAGTCCGGCGGATCGAAGTTTACATCACAAAATTCTACTTTTGCCGGTCTCTAGCCTTTGATAACTAAGGCGAATCAGCCTCGCCACAAATACGCTGCGGAATTCCAGCGTATTTGAGGTTGACGGCTTGATAACTAGGCCCCAAAGGCTCAGAAGCCTGTTTTTAAGACATCTGTACTGAAAGTGGCAATGCAAGTGTGAATTAGAAGCAAACATTTACAGTAAGAGATTTCCCCTTAGCTGTACAGGATATAACATACTCAATACATATAGATATGTATAGTGTGCCCTGTTCACTGCAGATGGACTATACAATAGCAATGACTAGAGTTTTAAAGAATCTACACTACATATGCAAATACACCTCTGAAAGGTGACCATCTCAGAGAGTCTTGCACATGTGCAACATAATAGAATTATTCCAAATTGTCTTGTTAAAAAGGCCACATACAGTCATTAAGTTTTTTTTTTGCAGTACTCAAGCCTCTGACTAAGTGTTAGTCTATATTTGCCATCATTCAAAAGGGCACAGGTTGAAGAAAGAAAATCTGCTAATCAATTGTGGGCTGTGCTGCAAAATAAAAATAACTGCTGACTGTGTTGAACCAATATATTTCATTTTAATATATTTTCCTCACCAGCATGCACGTTTTCAAAAATCCCACACAAGATGATGTTGTAGATGATGTTGGAGGTATCATATATGCTATATTTTTTTCCATAGATGTGAAAAGTATGGAACCCCACTCTGGTGAGAGAATATTCTACAGTTTGGATTCAGATTAGTATTTCATTGATATTTAAAAGTACATAGAAGTTAGAATGAAACTACTATGATGGCACAATTTTAAAATAACTTTTTTTTTATTCTGTTATTATATTTACATCTTTTTCCTGGTTCTCATTGCTCCTTTTCTTAACCCTTTGAGTGCTAAGCTGAATTTAATATTTTTCAGCTTTTTACTATTTTCAAAAAACATTTTGTTTTACTTTTTTATTTTTCCCCCAGATCCCCAAGACTTATACCATTGGAAAGGTCTTGGGGGTCTATAGCTGCTTAGATCCCTGAGATACAGGTTTCTAAGCAGCATGCCCCCTTTCCCTATACTTTGTATTGACAATTTTAAATAAAGTTGCACGGTGACGTCATCACGTCATTGCGCGTGACGTCACCGCACGTACTGGCGATGCCTGTCACTATGCAGGCCCGATCGCCAGGGTAGGAGCAGATGGGGGCCTCCAGATTGCAAAAAAGGTCGTTGAGTGCTAATGACGGCTCTGGGACACTGAACCCAAATTTTTTTCTTTCGTGATTCAGATAGAGCATGCAATTTTAAGCAACTTTTTAATTTACACCTATTATCAATTTTTCTTCGTTCTCTTGCTTTCTTTATTTGAAAAAGAAGGCATCTAAGCTATTTTTTTTGGTTCAGTACCATGGAAAGCACTTGTTTATTGGTGGGTGAATTTATTCACCAATCAGCAAGAACAACCCAGTTTGTTCACCAAAAATGGGCCGGCATCTAGACTTACATTCTTGCATTTCAAATAAAGATACCAAGAGAATGAAGACAATTTGATAATAAGAGTCAATTAGAAAGTTGCTTAAAATTGTATGCTTTATCTGAATCACAAAAGAAAAAATTTGGGTTCAGTGTCCCTTTAAGTGCATACTGAGGTAGGCTCCAGATGCACATGTCTTGAGCACTGTATGAGTAGCATTGATACATACTTTGTAACAATGCCTCACTACTGCTTAATTATATATCTACCTCAGACTGACATCATGATGAAAGATGAAATTTCAAGGCCATCATTTGATAATAGAGGGTAATTTTTTTTTAATTGTACCCTGTTATATCTGAACCATGGATATTTTATTTTCACTCACATGCCCCTTTAAAAAACATTTTATAAGGAATAAAGAAACAAGATTTTGTGCAGTTTCAATTCTATCTTTAAACAAATAGAAAAGCTCTTTACAGTTGTAAATGTCTGTAATGGGCATTGTAGAAACAGCTGATCAATTTTCTTTTTTCTTTTAGAGCAACTAATATCAACAGAGTAAATAAATACAGTATATAAAATAGGTGCCACACTGAAACACATTGCCTGTGACTACCTATTTCTTATACTCTTTGCCTATAAATATCCGATTTGTAGAAACCAGACTGTCCTTTGTTTCATATGTTAATCCCCTGCCAAGTGTGGTCTAAATGAAGTATGACTGTTCATGTAGAGGGAATGCCAGCAATTTAAAACTAAGCTGCACAAAGACTCAGAGATAAGAATTGACTTGCTGACCTATAGTGTAAATAAATGAAATACAGTGCACTACTCAGTCACCTTTTCTGAAAAAAAATTCAATGATGCACAATCTGAATGTGAAATGATTGCACAGTTCATATTGATAACATTTCTTATTGATGGAGACTCATGTAATAATCTTGTGACATTCTAGTAAATGCTAATAAATAATTGTCTAAGGCAGTGATTCACAAACTTTTCCCAGCCACCACTTCCTTGGTTCCATAAACTCACCATTAGCGCCCCCTAACTTAACTAGTAGAAATATTAATCAAAATGGCAGTTCACAACTCCTAATGAAGATAATGCAATGCAATTTAAAGAATAACAATTAATACTTTATTTTAGATTTCAAGTTCAACTTTTAAGATTAATTTTGCAATATGTTTTGGGGACCCACAAGATATGATAATGTTCTGTGCACAGGGAGACAGGAGAGCAGAAGGGGTCCCAGGTACAATAGTAGGCTAAGTTGCAATTACAAACCAAACAACAGCAGTAAAGCAATAAGGCAGAAAGGAATATGAGGTTGCTGTTGACCTCTTCTTGTTTTCCAAATGCATGTTTAGTTTGCTAAAGGTGTGTTTATGTATGAATAGGTCTGTGTGTAAATTAGAGGTAACATTGCATACAGAGTACACAAAGTAGGTGGTTACTCATCACCACACACATAGGGGCCGATTTATCATTGTCTCTCCGACATGATACTCGGTCGGCATTTAACATTGCACAAGCAGTTCTGGTGAACTGCTTGTGCAATGCTGCCCCCGCTAGCAGGGGGTGTCAATCAACCCAATTGTATAGGATTGGGCGGATTGCAGACCACAGCCTCAGAGGCAGTGGACCAGTTATGGAACTGCTGTTTGGCTCACGCAGAAACACGGGCATCAGAGGCCATTCAACCCTTGATAAATCGGGCCCTATGTATGAGCCTACATAGAAAATACATGGCATTAGAGAGTGAGTCTAACCATTAATGATTAGCAAAGTCCACAAATGTTTTATCTAATAATTCCCCTACTTGTGTAGTATATTGATGTATGGAAAAAAAAAATTGTATACCGTCTAACAAGAGTTTTGTTTTGGACTATGTTATAAAAATGGGAGTGGTGAGCAATGTTGAATGTGGTCCCAAGTGAAAAAAGTTTAAGACACTCTGATGTAGTGCACATCACACTGGTTTTTCTGGTGATAGCACACAGAAGATTGAAGAACTATTGATAGATGACTGAATGGAAAGATACTCAGACAAGCGCAACAGATCTTTGCTGTGTTCCCTGCTACTACCCGGTAATTCCAAACTATGCAGTTAAACGACCATTATAGTGCAGAAATTAATTGTTCTAATTTGTTACAGCATGTAAGTTTATCATTAGTGACCTTGAAAATCTATTTGTTTAACTCCTGCTGGTTAAACCCCTGCAAATTATAATGTAGTACATGGCTGTGCTAATTTACACTTCTGGTAAAAGAACGCAAGCCTTCCATACAAGTGGCAGCTATCTTTCCCACTTAGAAAGAGTGGAAGTTGCTAATATACCCAAAATATTATAAAATATAAAGTCTTGGAAGCAAAGGTCAGTATAACTTAAAACACATAATGCCCCATGTACTAAAAGGCTAACTTCAGAACCTTTCCGCCTGCCTTTGTGGTGAATGTGCAGTAGACACTGTACATTCGCTGCCTGCATGTACCATTGCACAAGGACTTCCTCGTACAATGCCCCATAAGAGCAGAGCCTGTCAATCACCCCAAAAACCTGTTTGGGGGTTTATCTCCAGCACCTCTGGCATTGCACATGAACGAGGCACGTCATGATGTGGGGTTTTATAATATCCAATCTAATGGCAAGTTACTAAGAAGAAATGATTTATAAAAAACATTGGTCATCATGCACTTAATGCCCAGTGCCACTATGCAACCTGGTGAACATTTTAAATGAATATACTGTTGTATAACTTTGTATCTGCTTTTTTTAATTAACCTTTTTATGTCCTGTACGTATGAGTGCACTATGTATCACTTCTATCTATGCAAGCCAAAGGTTATGGCATTTGTTGCGTTCATATCCTGATCTTTAATGTATGTACATTATAACAGATTATTGGTGCTTAGAAGATCTTTACCGAGAGATGGTGAAGCAGTATGTTGACGCAGTAGACAAGTTGCAAGGACGACAGATTGACCCAGCAACCATTGAAGGCTGTTCACAGTTAAAGCCAGATAATTATCTACTTGCTTGGCATACTCCATTCAATGAAAAAGGTACCTATGCTTTTCTATAAATAAAGAATACAGGATTAAATATGTGGTTATATTCAATATGTTTTCTAGATCCTTGGGAGTTCAATGCCCATAAAGCCTAAATTAAATTTATGTTGTAAATTCTTTCTAAACTATGTTATTTTTGGCAACTTTCAAAAATGAATCTTTATCTATTGAAAGGCTGAAAAAAATGCTATTTATTAAACAAAATATCTTTGTTTATTTTAAGAAAGAAATGAATTCATGTGTGATTTGATTTACTTAATATGACTTTAAATTGTGCAGTCAAATGTCAAATGCCATTTAAATTATGCAGTGGTCAATTTAAGTTGTATACATAAAGTCATTTGTATGTAACAGTAGTTTGCTTATGGTACTGATGTTGCAGTCAAATAATATATAAGACAAGAAAAGTAGTTTCTTTCATGTAATTAGCAAGAGTCCATGAGCTAGTGACGTATGGGATATACATTCCTACCAGGAGGGGCAAAGTTTCCCAAACCTTAAAATGCCTATAAATACACCCCTCACCACACCCACAATTCAGTTTTACAAACTTTGCCTCCGATGGAGGTGGTGAAGTAAGTTTGTGCTAGATTCTACGTTGATATGCGCTCCGCAGCAAGTTGGAGCCCGGTTTTCCTCTCAGCGTGCAGTGAATGTCAGAGGGATGTGAGGAGAGTATTGCCTATTTGAATGCAGTGATCTCCTTCTAAGGGGTCTATTTCATAGGTTCTCTGTTATCGGTCGTAGAGATTCATCTCTTACCTCCCTTTTCAGATCGACGATATACTCATATATATATATATACCATTACCTCTGCTGATTCTCGTTTCAGTACTGGTTTGGCTATCTGCTATATGTAGATGAGTGTCCTGGGGTAAGTAAGTCTTATTTTCTGTGACACTCCTAGCTATGGTTGGGCACTTTGTTTATAAAGTTCTAAATATATGTATTCAAACATTTATTTGCCTTGACTCAGAATGTTCAACTTTCCTTATTTTCAGACAGTCAGTTTCATATTTGGGATAATGCATTTTAATTTAACATATTTTACCTTAAAATTTGACTTTTTCCCTGTGGGCTGTTAGGCTCGCGGGGGCTGAAAATGCTTCATTTTATTGCGTCATTCTTGGCGCGGACTTTTTTGGCGCAAAAATTCTATTTCCGTTTCCGGCGTCATACGTGTCGCCGGAAGTTGCGTCATTCTTTGACGTTATTTTGCGCCAAAAATGTCGGCGTTCCGGATGTGGCGTCATTTTTGGCGCCAAAAGCATTTAGGCGCCAAATAATGTGGGCGTCTTTTTTGGCGCTAAAAAATATGGGCGTCATTTTTGTCTCCACATTATTTAAGTCTCATTATTTATTGCTTCTGGTTGCTAGAAGCTTGTTCACTGGCATTTTTTTCCCATTCCTGAAACTGTCATTTAAGGAATTTGATCAATTTTGCTTTATATGTTGTTTTTTTCTTTTACATATTGCAAGATGTTCCACGTTGCAACTGAGTCAGAAGTTACTACAGGAAAATCACTGCACAGTGCTGGAGCTACCAAGCTAAGTCTGCTATAAACTTTTGGTATCTGTTTCTCCAGCTGTTATTTGTATTGCATGTCATGTCAAACTTATTAATGCAGATAAAATTTCCTTTAGTACTGTTACATTACCTGTTGCTGTTCCGTCAACATCTAATTTTCAGAGTGTTCCTGATAACATAAGAGATTTTATTTATTTTAAATCCATTAAGAAGGCTATGTCTGTTATTTCTCCTTCTAGTATACATAAAAGTCTTTTAAAACTTCTCTTTTTTTCAGATGAATTTTTAAATGAACATCATCATTTTGATGCTGATAAATCTTTGTATTTGTTCAAGATGGAATTTATTCGTTCTTTACTTAAAGAAGTGTTATTTGCATTAGAAATAGAGGATTCTGGTCCTCTTGATACTAAATGTAAACGTTTAAATAAGGTAGTTATTCCAGAAGTGTTTTATCTCCCTGATGCTATTTCTGAAGTAATTTCCAGGGAATGGAATAATTTGGGTAATTTATTTACTCCTTCTAGACGTTTAAGCAAATTATATCCTGTGCCATCTGACAGATTAGAGTTTTTTGGGACAAAAATCCCTAAGGTTATGGGGCTGTCTCTACTCCTGCTAATGTACTACTATTCCTATGGCAGATAGTACTTCATTTAAGGATCCTTTAGATAGGAAAATTGAATCCTTTCTAAGAAAAGCTTACTTATGTTCAGGTAATCTTCTTAGACCTGCTATATTTTTAGCGGATGTTGCTGCAGCTTCAACTTTTTGGTTAGAAGCTTTAGCGCAACAAGTAACAGATCATAATTTTATAGCATTATTATTATTCTATAACATGCTAATAATTTTATTGGTGATACCATCTTTTGATATCATTAGAGTTGATGTCAGGTATATGTCTCTAGCTATTTTAGCTAGAAAAGCTTTATGGATTAAACTTGGAATGCTGACATGTCTTCTAAGTCAACTTTGCTTTCCCTTTCTTTCCAGGGTAAATAATCATTTCGTTCCTTTCCTCACAACAAGGAACAAAAGCCTGATCCTTCATCCTCAGGAGCGGTATCAGTTTGGAAACTATTTTCAGTTTGGAATATATCCGAGCTTTATAGAAACCTATAGCCAGCTCCTAAGTACCTATGAAGGTGCGGCCCTTATTCCAGCTCAGCTGGTATGGGGCAGATTACGTTTTCTTCAAAGAAATTTGGATCAATTCCGTTCTTAATCTCTGGTTTCAGAAACATTGTTTCAGAAAGGTACAGAATTGGCTTCAAGTTAAGGCCTCCTGCTAAGAGATTCTTTTCTTTCCCGTGTCCCAGTTAACACAGCAAGGCTCAGCATTTCTGAAATGTGTTTCAGATCTAGAGTTGGCTGGAGTATTTATGCCAGTTCCAGTTCTGGAACAGGGGCTGGGGTTTTATTTTATCTCTTCATTGTACCAAAGAAGGTCAATTCCTTCAGACCAGTTCTGGATCTATCATTATTGAATCGTTATGTTAGGATACCAACATTCAAGATGGTTACTGTAGGACTATCCTGCCTTTTGTTTAGCAAGGGCATTATATGTCTACAATAGATTTACAGGATGTGTATCTGCATATTCCGATTCATCCAGATTACTTTTAGTGTCTGAGATTCTCTTTTTAGACAAGCATTACCAGTTTTGTGGCTCTACCGTTTGGCCTAGCCTCAGTTCCAAGAATTTTTTTCAAAGGTTCTCGGTGCCCTTCTTTCTGTAATCAGAGAATAGGGTTTTGGTATTTCCTTATTTGGACGATATCTTGGTACTTGCTCAGTCTTCTCATTTTCGTAGAATCTCATACGAATCGACTTGTGTTGTTTCTTCAAGTTCATGGTTGGAGGATCAATTTACCAATCAGTTCATTGATTCCTCAGACAAGGGTAACCTTTTTAGGTTTCTAGATAAATTCAGTGTCTATGACTCTGTCCTTGTCAGACAAGAGAAGTTTAACATTGATATCAGCTTGTCAAAACCTTCAGTCACAATCATTCCCTTTGGTAGCCTTATGCATGGAAATGTTGGGTCTTAGGACTGCCGCATCAGATGCGATCTCCTTTGCTCGTTTTCACATGCGACCTCTTCAGCTCTGTATGCTGAACCAATGGTGCAGGGATTACTCAAAGATATCTCAATTTATATCTTTAAACCGATTTTACGACACTCTCTGACATGGTGGACAGATCACCATCGTTTAGTTCAGGGGGCTTCTTTGTTCTTCCGACCTGGACTATAATCTCAACAGATGCTAGTTTTACAGGTTGGGGAGCTGTGTGGGGGTATCTGACGGCACAAGGGGTTTGGGAATCTCAGGAGGTGAGATTTCCGATCAATATTTTGGAACTCCGTGCAATTTTCAGAGCTCTTCAGTCTTGGCCTCTTCCGAAGAGAGAGTTGTTCATTTGTTTTCAGATAAGACAATGTCACAACTGTGGCATACATCAATCATCAAGGAGGGACTCACAGTCCTCTGGCTATGAAAGAAGTATCTCGAATTTTGGTTTGGGCGGAATCCAGCTCCTGTCTAATCTCTGCGGTTTATATCCCAGGTATGGACAATTGGAAAGCGGATTATCTCAGTCGCCAAACGTTGCATCCGGGCGAATGGTCTCTTCAACCAGAGGTATTTCTTCAGATTGTTCAAATGTGGGAACTTCCAGAAATAGATCTGATGGCTTCTCATCTAAACAAGAAACTTCCCAGGTATCTGTCCAGATCCCGGGATCCTCAGGCGGAGGCAGTGGATGCATTTTCACTTCCTTGGAAGTATCATCCTGCCTATATCTTTCCGCCTCTAGTTCTTCTTCCAAGAGTAATCTCCAAGATTCTGAAGGAATGCTCGTTTGTTCTGCTGGTAGCTCCGGCATGGCCTCACAGGTTTTGGTATGAGGATCTTGTCCGGATGGCCTCTTGCCAACCGTGGACTCTTCCGTTAAGACCAGACCTTTTGTCTCAAGGTCCTTTTTTCCATCAGGATCTGAAATCCTTAAATTTAAAGGTATGGAGATTGAACGCTTGATTCTTGGTCAAAGAGGTTTCTCTGACTCTGTGATTAATACTATGTTACAGGCTCGTAAATCTGTATCCAGAGAGATATATTATAGAGTCTGGAAGACTTATATTTCTTGGTGTCTTTCTCATCATTTTTCTTGGCATTCTTTTAGAATACCAAGAATATTACAATTTCTTCAGGATGGTTTAGATAAGGGTTTGTCCGCAAGTTCCTTGAAAGGTCAAATCTCTGCTCTTTCTGTTCTTTTTCACAGAAAGATTGCTATTCTTCCTGATATTCATTGTTTTGTACAAGCTTTGGTTCGTATAAAGCCTGTCATTAAGTCAATTTCTCCTCCTTGGAGTTTGAATTTGGTTCTGGGGGCTCTTTAAGCTCCTCCATTTGAACCTATGCATTCATTGGATATTAAATTACTTTCTTGGAAAGTTTTGTTCCTTTTGGCCATCTCTTCTGCCAGAAGAGTTTCTGAATTATCTGCTCTTTCTTGTGAGTCTCCTTTTCTGATTTTTCATCAGGATAAGGCGGTGTTGCGAACTTCTTTTGAATTTTTACCTAAGTTGTGAATTCCAACAACATTAGTAGAAACATTGTGGTTCCTTCATTATGTCCTAATCCTAAGAATTCTAAGGAGAAATCGTTGCATTCTTTGGATGTTATTAGAGCTTTGAAATATTATGTTGAAGCTATTAAGTCTTTCCGAAAGACTTCTGGTTTATTTGTTATCTTTTCCGGTTTTAGAAAGGCCAGAAAACTTCTGCCATTTCTTTGGCATCTTGGTTGAAATCTTTATTTCATCTTGCCTATTTTGAGTCGGGTAAGACTCCGCCTCATAGGATTACAGCTCATTCTACTAGGTCAGTTTCTACTTCCTGGGCGTTTAGGAATGAAGCTTCGGTTGATCAGATTTGCAAAGTGGCAACTTGGTTCTCTTTGCATACTTTTACCAAATTCTACCATTTTGTTGTATTTTCTTCTTCTGAAGCAGTTTTTGGTAGAAAAGTACTTCAGGCAGCGGTTTCAGTTTGAATCTTCTGCTTATGTTTTTCATTAAACTTTATTTTGGGTGTGGATTATTTTCAGCAGGAATTGGCTGTCTTTATTTTATCCCTCCCTCTCTAGTGACTCTTGTGTGGAAAGATCCACATCTTGGGTAGTCATTATCCCATACGTCACTAGCTCATGGACTCTTGCTAATTACATGAAAGAAAACATAATTTATGTAAGAACTTACCTGATAAATTCATTTCTTTCATATTAGCAAGAGTCCATGAGGCCCGCCCTTTTTTGTGGTGGTTATGATTTTTTTGTATAAAGCACAATTATTCCAATTCCTTATTTTATATGCTTTCGCACTTTTTTCTTATCACCCCACTTCTTGGCTATTCGTTAAACTGAATTGTGGGTGTGGTGAGGGGTGTATTTATAGGCATTTTAAGGTTTGGGAAACTTTGCCCCTCCTGGTAGGAATGTATATCCCATACGTCACTAGCTCATGGACTCTTGCTAATATGAAAGAAATGAATTTATCAGGTAAGTTCTTACATAAATTATGTTTTTTCAACAAATGTCCCTGTTTTTTTTTTTCAAAACTGAAGCTAAAACACTTTAACCTTTTAACGCCGTTCTAACGTTCTATTCCGTCCTAACCGCACCAGGCTTTAGTGCCGTTAGGACGGAATACAGGGCCGGACTGAGACCAAAAATAAGCCCGGGCATTTTAAGGCAAAGCAGTCCACTCCTCCCCCATGTTTCATTTAACCGCCCACATACACACACTCATATGCACACACATATAAACACGCATATGCATGCACATTACACATATTCACATACATATGCTCATAAGTATGTACACCACACATACATACACTCATAAGCACGCACACAACATACACTCATATGCACCCACACCACACATACACACACACACCACACATACACACACTCATATGCACGCACACAACACACATGCACACAATATGCATACACACCATACACCTCACATACATATGCACACACACCACACATTATACACAACTATATGCATACCTGCACACCACTCATACCCATGCTCATAAGCACGCACATCACACATACACACACACTCATATGCACGCACACCATAAATACACACACACTCACATGCATGCACACCACACATATACACACACACTCTCATATGCACGCACACCACACATACACACACACACACACACACACACTTATATGCACACACACCACAAATACACACACACTCATATGCATGCATACCACACATACACACACACACTCTCATATGCACGCACACCACACATACACACACACACTTATATGCACGCACACCACAAATACACACACGCTCATATGCATGCACACCACACATACACACACACACACTCTCATATGCACGCACACCACACATACACACACACACACTTATATGCACACACATCACACATACACACACATATGCACACACACCACACATACACACACACTCATATGCACGCACACCATACATACACACACTCATATACACGCACACCACACATACTCATATGCACGCAAACCACGCATACACCCACACTCATATGCATGCCCAACACACATATACCCACACTCATACGCATGCACACAACACATACACCCACACTCATATGCATGCACACACCACATACGCCCACATAAGCACACAAAACACACTTGCATAAATAGAGGGAAATAGAGAAAAAATAGAGGGAAATAGAGAGAGAGAAAGAGTGAGAGAGAAGAAAAGAGGGGAGGGAGAGAGAAAAATGAGGAATAAAGGGGTTCCCTCTACCTTACATCTAGCCCACAGGGTACCACTACTTTATATTACAGATATATGTAATGTTATAGAGAGGTCCCCTTTGCCACACACAGATATATATTAAAATGAAGTAGTTTCATCTGACACACTCACACACACACCATATCCTCAGTACATTATACACAGATATATAATATGATTTAGTAGTTCCCTCTGACATACACCATATCCCCAATACATTATATACAGATATAATATTATGTAGTAGTTCCCTCTGACACACACCATATCCCCAGTACATTATACACAGATATAATATTATGTAGTAGTTCCCTCTGACACACACACACACCATATCCCCAGTACATTATATACAGATATAATATTATGTAGTAGTTCCCTCTGACACACACCATATCCTCAGTACATTATACACAGATATAATATTATGTAGTAGTTCCCTCTGACACACACACACACCATATCCCCAGTACATTAAATACAGAAATAATATTATGTAGTAGTTCCCTCTGACACACACACACACCATATCCCCAGTACATTATATACAGATATATAATATTATGTAGTAGTTCCCTCTGACACACACACACACCATATCCCCAGTACATTATATACAGATATAATATTATGTAGTAGTTCCCTCTGACACACACCATATCCCCAATACATTATATACAGATATAATATTATGTAGTAGTTCCCTCTGACACACACACACACCATATCCCCAGTACATTATATACAGATATAATATTATGTAGTAGTTCCCTCTGACACACACCATATCCCCAGTACATTATACACAGATATATAATATGATTTAGTAGTTCCCTCTGACACACACCATATCCCCAATACATTATATACAGATATAATATTATGTAGTAGTTCCCTCTGACACACACACACACCATATCCCCAGTACATTGTATACAGATATAATATTATGTAGTAGTTCCCTCTGACACACACCATATCCTCAGTACATTATACACAGATATATAATATGATGTAGTAGTTCCCTCAGACAGACACACACACACATCATATCCCCAGTACATTATATACAGATATAAAATTATGTAGTAGTTCCCTCTGACACACACACACCATATCCCCAGTACATTATATACAGATATAATATTATGTAGTAGTTCCCTCTGACACACACACACACACACCATATCCCCAGTACATTATATACAGATATAATATTATGTAGTAGTTCCCTCTGACACACACACACACACCATATCGCCATTACATTATATACAGATATAATATTATGTAGTAGTTCCCTCTGACACACACACCATATACTGAGTACATTATACACAGATATAATATTATGTAGTAGTTCCCTGTAACACACACACACCATACCCCCAGTATATTATATACAGATATAATTTTATGTAGTAGTTGCCCACATATGCACACAACACACACTTGCATAAATAGAGGGAAATAGAGAAAAAATAGAGGGAAATAGAGAGAGAGAAAGAGTGAGAGAGAAGAAAAGAGGGGAGGGAGAGAGAAAAATGAGGAATAAAGGGGTTCCCTCTACCTTACATCTAGCCCACAGGGTACCACTACTTTATATTACAGATATATGTAATGTTATAGAGAGGTCCCCTTTGCCACACACAGATATATATTAAAATGAAGTAGTTTCATCTGACACACTCACACACACACCATATCCTCAGTACATTATACACAGATATATAATATGATTTAGTAGTTCCCTCTGACATACACCATATCCCCAATACATTATATACAGATATAATATGTAGTAGTTCCCTTTGACACACACCATATCCCCAATACATTATATACAGATATAATATTATGTAGTAGTTCCCTCTGACATACACCATATCCCCAATACATTATATACAGATATAATATTATGTAGTAGTTCCCTCTGACATACACCATATCCCCAATACATTATATACAGATATAATATTATGTAGTAGTTCCCTCTGACATACACCATATCCCCAATACATTATATACAGATATAATATTATGTAGTAGTTCCCTCTGACACACACCATATCCCCAGTACATTATACACAGATATAATATTATGTAGTAGTTCCCTCTGACACACACACACACACCATATCCCCAGTACATTATATACAGATATAATATTATGTAGTAGTTCCCTCTGACACACACCATATCCTCAGTACATTATACACAGATATAATATTATGTAGTAGTTCCCTCTGACACACACACACACCATATCCCCAGTACATTAAATACAGATATAATATTATGTAGTAGTTCCCTCTGACACACACACACACCATATCCCCAGTACATTATATACAGATATATAATATTATGTAGTAGTTCCCTCTGACACACACACACACCATATCCCCAGTACATTATATACAGATATAATATTATGTAGTAGTTCCCTCTGACACACACCATATCCCCAGTACATTATACACAGATATATAATATGATTTAGTAGTTCCCTCTGACACACACCATATCCCCAATACATTATATACAGATATAATATTATGTAGTAGTTCCCTCTGACACACACACACACACACACACACCATATCCCCAGTACATTGTATACAGATATAATATTATGTAGTAGTTCCCTCTGACACACACCATATCCTCAGTACATTATACACAGATATATAATATGATGTAGTAGTTCCCTCAGACAGACACACACACACATCATATCCCCAGTACATTATATACAGATATAAAATTATGTAGTAGTTCCCTCTGACACACACACACCATATCCCCAGTACATTATATACAGATATAATATTATGTAGTAGTTCCCTCTGACACACACACACACACCATATCCCCAGTACATTATATACAGATATAATATTATGTAGTAGTTCCCTCTGACACACACACACACACCATATCGCCATTACATTATATACAGATATAATATTATGTAGTAGTTCCCTCTGACACACACACACCATATACTGAGTACATTATACACAGATATAATATTATGTAGTAGTTCCCTGTAACACACACACACCATACCCCCAGTATATTATATACAGATATAATTTTATGTAGTAGTTGCCTCTGACACACACCATATTCCCAGTACATTATACACAGATATAATATTATGTAGTAGTTCCCTCCGACACACACCATATTCCCAGTACATTATACACAGATATAATATTATGTAGCAGTTCCCTCTGACACACACACACCATATCCCCAGTACATTATATACAGATATAATAGTATGCAGTAGTTCTCTCTGACACACACACACACACACACACACACACACCATATCCCCAGTACATTATATACAGATATAATATTATGTAGTAGTTCCCTCTGACACACACACACACCATATCCCCAGATCCCAGTACATTATATACAGATATAATATTATGTAGTAGTTGCCACTGACACACATATATCCCCAAAACATTATATACAGATATAATATTATGAAGTAGTTCCCTCTGACACACACACACACATATATCCCCAATACATTTTAAGATACCTGCTGCCTAAGAACAAAAAATTCTACAGCTGTGTCCACACAGAGAACCTAATACAGCCGGGAATCTCACATGATGTCAAAGCTGGAACCCTGTACACTTCAAATACTAATACTTAGTGTCTGTGGCAGCCGGATCCAATACTGCAGAGTCAGTGTAGCGCACAGTTGACCATGGGATCGGCCGGGTTAATTAAAATCTGAAATGAGTGAGCCGCCGGCCAGAGCACTGCCTGGCCTCACCCTCCACCCTGCTTGCACTAAGAAGTTACCAGTGCGGTATCCTGAATGCTGCTTCTCAAAATCAATGGATTAGAAGAATTTGATAAGTTAGTTTACCCACCTACAGAGTCCTCTGTTAGTCACTTGAAACATTTGTTTAGTGCCGTCACGTGCACCAAAAACTTATAACTGGAGCCACCTGTGACGTGACTGCCGTGCAGACTTACTCATGAAAAAAATAAATAAAAAATAATTCAACAATGAAGTGGCCCAGGGACTGGGAAGCAATGCAGGACTGAGCACTCAGTATGTGCTGTAATAGTGGACGGGGCTAAGGTAACCGGTGGCCCACCAGGCATTTGCCAGGTATGCCCCATGGTCAGTCCGGGCCTGATGGAATAGAACATCCTAGCCTTTTGACTGTCCTGAAGCCAACGGCGCTTCCAGGATACGATCCCGGCCTGGAGGGTGCGCCTAGCATTATAGGGACACCCCCCTGACCCGAACCCCTTCTTGAAATCTTGCGATCGCGTGCACGATTGCGTTATGTTGTTTCGATGTAGACAAATTAACCCTGTCATCAAAGGGTTAAATAGCCAAAGATGAATTCAATAGTTACAGTGGGGCAAAAAAGTGTTTAGTCAGCCACCACTTATGCAAGTTCTCCCACTTAAGAAGATGAGAGAGGCCTGTAATTTTCATCATAGGTATACTCAACTATGAGAGACAAAATGTGGAAACAAATCCAGACAATCATATTGTCTGATTTGGAAAGAATTTATTTGCAAATTATGGTGGAAAATAAGTATTTGGTCAATATCAAAAGTTCATCTCAATACTTTGTTATATATCCTTTGTTGGCAAAGACAGAGGTCAAACGTTTTCTGTAAGTCTTCACAAGGTTGTCACACAGTGTTGCTGGTATGTTGGCCCATTCCTGCATGCAGATCTCCTCTAGAGTAGTTATGTTTTGGGGCTGTCGCTGGGCAACACGGACTTTCAACTCCCTCCAAAGGTTTTCTATGGGGTTGAGATCTGGAGACTGGCTAGGCCACTCCATGACCTTGAAATGCATCTTATGAAGCCACTCCTTCATTGCCCGGGTGGTGTGTTTGGGATCATTGTCATGCTGAAAAACACAGCCACGTTTCATCTTCAATGCCCTTGCTGATGGAAGGAGGTTTGCACTCAAAATTTCACGATACATGGCCCCATTCATTCTTTCATGTACATGGATCAGTCGTCCTGTTCCCTTTGCAGAGAAAAAGCCCCAAAGCAGGATGTTGCCACCCCCATGCTTCACAGAAGATATGGTGTTCTTTGGTTGCAACTCAGCATTCTCTCTCCTCCAAACACGACAAGTTGTGTTTCTACCAAACAGTTCTACTTTGGTTTCATCTGACCATATGACATTCTCCCAATCCGCTTCTGGATCATCCAAATGCTCTCTAGCATACTTCAGACGGGCCCGGACATGTACTGGCTTAACCCCTTAATGACCAAGGACGTGCAGGGTACGTCCTCAAAAAAAGGCAGTTAACGCCTGAGGACGTACCCTGCACGTCCTCAGTGTGGAAAGCAGCTGGAAGCGATCCTGCTCGCTTCCAGCTGCTTTCCGGTTATTGCAGTGATGCCTCGATATGGAGGCATCCTGCAATAACCATGTATGGCCATCCGATGCAGAGAGAGCCACTCTGTGGCCCTCTCTGCACTGGACATCGATGGCCGGTATCGTTGGTGGGTGGGAGCCGACGTGGGAGGCGGGTGGCGGCCATCGATGGGCCCAGTGATGTGGAGGGGGGCGGGATCGTGGGCGGGGATGACCGGAGGCGCGCACGGACGCACGCACGTGCACGATAGGGAGGGGGCGTGCGCGTGCACGGGAGGGAGCGGGTGGGTACCGCTACACTACAGAAAATATGCACCATAGGATTTGCTAATCAGGGTTCTAAAACCTAATAATAATAAAAATAAAAAGCGAAATCAGGGGGTGTTGGGTTGGTATGTGGGAGGGAAGCTACACTACAGAAAAAAAACTGGGGAAAAATAAAAAACAACAACATTTTTTTTCTGCAAATTGGGTACTGGCAGATAGCTGCCAGTACCCAAGATGGCCCCCAAAAAGGCAAAGGGGGATGGTTAGAGAGATGTTTGAGGGGGGGATCAGGGAGGTTGGGGGCTAAGGAGGATCCTAAAAAGCAGCATATGTAAATATACTATACAATTTTTTAAAAAAAAAACAAAGATTCCCTTTATTTTTGTACTGGCAGACATTCTGCCAGTACTTAAGATGGCGGGGACAATTGTGGGGTGGGGGAGGGAAGGGAGCTGTTTGGGAGGGATCAGGGGGTGTGATGTGTCAGGTGGGAGGCTGATCTCTACACTAAAGCTAAAATTAACCCTGCAAGCTCCCTACAAGCTACCTAATTAACCCCTTCACTGCTAGACATAATACACGTGTGATGCGCAGCGGCATTTAGCGGCCTTCTAATTACCAAAAAGCAACGCCAAAGTCATATATGTCTGCTATTTCTGAACAAAGGGGATCCCAGAGAAGCATTTACAACCATTTGTGACATAATTGCTCAAGCTGCTTGTAAATGATTTCAGTGAGAAACCTAAAATTGTGAAAAATTTAACGTTTTTTTTTAATTTGATCGCATCTGGCGGTGAAATGGTGGCATGAAATATACCAAAATGTGCCTAGATCAATACTTTGGGTTGTCTACTACACTACACTAAAGCTAAAATTAACCCTAGAAGCTCCCTACATGCTCCCTAATTAACCCCTTCAATGCTGGGCATAATACACGTGTGGTGCGCAGTGGCATTTAGCGTCCTTCTAATTACCAAAAAGCAACAACAAAAGCCATACATGTCTGCTATTTCTGAACAAAGGGGATCCCAGAGAATAATTTACAACAATTTATGCCATAATTGCACAAGTTGTTTGTAAATAATTTCAGTGAGAAACCTAAAGTTTGTGAAAAAAATTGTGAAAAAGTGAACGATTTTCTTTATTTGATTGCATTTGGCGGTGAAATGGTGGCATGAAATATACCAAAATGGGCCTAGATCAATACTTTGGGGTGTCTTCTAAAAAAAAATATATACATGTTAAGGGATATTCAGGGATTCCTGAAAGATATCAGTGTCCCAATGTAACTAGCGCTAATCTTGAAAAAAAGGGGTTTGGAAATAGCAAAGTGCTACTTGTATTTATGGCCCTATAACTTGCAAAAAAAGCAAAGAACCTGTAAACATTGGGTATTTCTAAACTCAGGACAAAATTTAGAAACTATTTAGCATGGGTGTTTTTTGGTGGTTGTAGATGTGTAACAGATTTTGGGGGTCAAAGTTAGAAAAAGTGTGTTTTTTTTTCCATTTTTTCCTCATATTATATAAATGTTTTTATAGTAAATTATAAGATATGATGAAAATAATGGTATCTTTAGAAAGTCCACTTAATGGCGAGAAAAACGGTATATAATATGTGTGGGTACAGTAAATGAGTAAGAGGAAAATTACAGCTAAACACAAACACAGCAGAAATGTAAAAATAGCCTTGGTCCCAAAGGGACAGAAAATGGAAAAGTGCTGCGGTCATTAAGGGGTTAAGCAGGGGGACACATCTGGCACTGCAGGATCTGAGTCCCTGGCAGCGTAGTGTGTTACTGATGGTAGCCTTTGTTATGTTGGTCCCAGCTCTCTGCAGGTCATTCACTAGGTCCCCCCGTGTGGTTCTGGGATGTTTGCTCACCGTTCTTGTGATCATTTTGACCCCATGGTGTGAGATCTTCAGTGGTCTTGGATGTCTTCCATTTTATAATTTTTGCTCCCACAGTTGATTTCTTCACACCAAGCTGCTAGCCTATTGCAGATTCAGTCTTCCCAGCCTGGTGCAGGTCTACAATTTTGTTTCTGGTGTCCTTCAACAGCTCTTTGGTCTTCACCATAGTGGAGTTTGGAGTGTGACTGTTTGAGGTTGTGGACAGGTGTCTTTTATACTGATAACAAGTTCAAACAGATGCCATTAATACAGGTAATGAGTGGAGGACAGAGGAGCCTCTTAAAGAAGAAGATACAGATCTGTGAGAGCCAGAAATCTTGCTTGTTTGTAGGTGACCAAATACTTATTTTCCACCATAATATGCAAATAAATTCTTTCCAAATCAGACAATGTGATTGTCTGGATTTGTTTCCACATTTTGTCTCTCATAGTTGAGGTATACCTATGATGAAAATTACAGGCCTCTCTCAGCTTCTTAAGTGGGAGAACTTGCACAATTGGTGGCTGACTAAATACTTTTTTGCCCCACTATATTAATATAAACTAATATACTGTACATATGTTATTTTAACCAACAAGAAATCAAAGATAATAGATTAGTCTACAGCTTGAAACTTAAACTATGTATTAAAAACCTTTATGTAGGTTTGGCGTTATCTAACTAATGGGAACATTAAAGGGACAGTCTACACCAAATATGTTATTATTTAAAAGTTAGATAATCCCTTTATTACCAATTCCCCAGTTTAGCTTAACCAACACTGTTGTATTAATACACTTTTTACCTCTGTGGTCTAAGCCTCTGCAGACTGCCCTCTTATCTCACTGCTTTTGACAGACTTGCATTTTAGCCAATCAGTGCTGACTCATAAATAACTCCACAGGCAATGTTATTGATATGGCTCACATGAACTAGCTCTATCCACTGTGAAAAGGTATTAAAATGATCTGAGATAAGAGGTGGCCTTCAAGGACTTAGATATTTGCCTACCTAGGTTTAGCCTTTAGCAAAGAAAGCAAAGTAAATTTGATGATAAAAGTAAATTGGAAAGCTGTTTAAAATGGCATGCCCTGGGGGCAGAGCCAGCATTAGACTGTGATGGCCGCACATTAAGTGAGCTCCGGTGTCTAAATCCAGGAAATCATCACTAAAGCCATGACCGGGTATACCCGACACTTCTGGAAGTGAGAAGACCTACCCCCTGACCGCAGGGAATATCATTTCAGAACGCTGTGTGAAACAGTTTGACGGCATGGCCTTCTCGAACCTCCACAAAGTATGCCAGGACAACCACGTGGCTGCTCGAGTGAACTGAGCACAGCCAGTGAACACTGCATCCAGAGATCCCGGTTAACCAACATGGGCAGTGAAGGCATCACGTTATGACCTCAACTAGGATATGGATAATTCCTGAATAAGTAAGCTGTGAAAGGTTTGTTACGGTTAGGCCTCAATGACATCTCACAAGTGTGAGTAACATCCATGCATTCACAGAACACATGTACATCAATTAAGCAGACAGAATAACTCTCGACAGTGCTCATTACTCAACACGAAGGCGTTATAGATACATGTGTGTACAGCAAATAGCATGTAGAATTCCAACAAAGGCCGCATATATATATATATATATATATATATATATGAAACACAGTTGGGACATATAACAGATATCTTTGTGATTATATCCTGGAGATAAAGCACAATATTAAAGTGTCATACAGACCTGTCCTTTTGTATGGGAGACCCTGCACAAGATTATCAAGCCGCCTAGCGTTACATAGAAGAGGAGGCCACAAGCATTAAACGGAGCACCTTAGACACCGGATTATTGATCCGCACAGGAAACAATTCACGGAGCCGGTGGAAAGCTGACAGGATAAGGGGTATGATGATAGTACCACACAATCACACATCACCATATGGTAAACGACTCACATGCGGCCTAAATAATATCCTCAGCAAACACTTGCATCAGAGCTATGTAACGCACTAACTTCTTCCTGTGACGAAATAGTGCTCTCCTGTAAACACTGCCAATACAGGGATTACACAGCTCCCACAAAGGCCCAAACTGAAATATCAGATCCTAATCATGCAGGTCTGTGAGATTGGTCCTGATAAAGCAGTCTAAGTCAGCTGAGTACTTAAGTCATAGGTACCCTCAAAAATTCCAAATAAACCCAGATAAAACCCCTTTAAAAGGTTCTCAATGCTGATCATTAACCAACGCTTAGAAGTCATTACTTATAAAAAGTCTGAACCATCTATACTCATGGCCTGGAGGACTCCGGTGGCCATTTCTAGCAGCCCAGCATTAAATTCTCTGCTAGTCTCAGGCATCCAATCCACTCCTTAGTACTCATCTCGGCAACATGAGACTGCTGCCTTAGAAGACAACCCAAGACTTCATCTTGTTTGGACTTTGCTTTTACACTCCTTGTGGGTCAGATGTCTTACTTGCTATGTGGTTCTGTCTCTGGGAATATGAGGCCAATTATTATTATTAATGTGTCTAGCTCTGATGTTTACTTGGTGCGAAGTGTTGTGCATGTTTAGTGCCCTCCCATACGCCATTAGTTTGCCAGTATAATATCTTATATATCAGTGTGGTGCTAATAGTTTCTTCAGACTGGCTACATAACTTCATATACCTGTCAACCGCAATCCCCCACCATAATAACTAATAAAGTATATTAACCCCTATATCCGCCATCAAACCCACATCAGAACTGATAACTAAAGTATTAACCCCTAAACCGACAACCCCCACAATGCAATGTGCCTAGTTATACTATTAAACCCTAATCCGCCATTAACCCACAACGCAATAAACCTATTAAAGTATTAACCCCTACTCCGCCAAACCCACACAACGCAATGCTAATAAATCTATTAACCCCTAAACTGCCAAAGCCCACAACGCAATGCTAATAAATCTATTAACTCCTAAACCGCCAAAGCCCAGAACGCAAATAACTAAACACTAAGCCCCCTAACCTAACACCCCCTAAATTAACCCTATTACATAAATTAAACTAAAACTAAATTACAATTAAAATAAAAAAAACTAACATTACTTTAAAAATAAAAAATAAAATAAGTTTAAATTAAGCTAAAATTACAGAAAATAAAAAAGTTAAAATTACAGAAAATAAAAAACCAAATTATCAAAAATTGTAGGGATGTGCCCTAAAGAAATCAGCTCTTTTCCTCAAAACAAATACTAAGTCCCGCCTCTAACAGTAAAACCCACCACCCACCAAAATAAATAAACCTATCACTAAAAAAACTAAACTACCCATTGCCCCTAAAGGGGCATTTGTATGGGCATTGCCCTTAAAGGGGCATTCAGCTATTTTACTGCCCTTAAAAGGGCATTCAGCTCTTTTAAGAAGGCCCATAAACCTAATCTAAATAAAACAAACCCCCAAAATTAAAAAAAAAAGCCTAAATCTAACCACCAGGTTGGTACTCACGGTTCCTGAAGTCCGGCGGAGAAGGTCCTGTTCCCGGCGGTGAAGTCTTCTTCCAAGCGGCGACTAGTTCCTGAAGTCTGGCGGTGAAATCTTCTTCCAAGCGGGGACCTCTTCTTTCTTCATCCAAGCCGGAGCAGAGCGGAGATGAGCGCGGAGCAGGAGCGGCGACCACTGAGCCATGGAGCGTGGAGGATCCCCTTTGTACAATCTCTGCCGTACACTGAATAGTGAATTCAAGGTACGCAATTAAATATGGTGTCCCTTGAATTCCTATTGGCTGATTTGATTCTTCAAATTCAAATCAGCCAATAGGGTGAGAGCTACTGAAATCCTATTGACTGTTCAAATCCCACTTGGAAGAAGATTTCACCGCCGGACTTCAGGAATCAGTCGCCGCTTGGAAGAAGACTTCACCGCCGGAAAGGGCACCTATTCACTGCATTCTAGTGCTCTCTCCTATAACTCTCTTTTGGTACATGAATAGTGTCCCTGCTCATCTGCAACCTATTCACTTCATTCTAGTGCTCTCTTCTCTCTTGTAACTCTCTTATTGTACGTGAATAGTATCCCTGTTCATCTGCAACATATTCACTGCATTCTAGTGCTCTCTCCTCTCCTGTAACTCTCTTTTGGTACATGAATAGTATTACTGCTCATCTGCAACCTATTCACTGCATTCTAGTCCTCTCTCCTCTCCTTTAACTCTCTTTTGGTATGTGTATATGTATATTGAGCAAATGATTTTAGGTTTTAATTTAGTCCTGCATTTATTGTAATGTTATCCCAATGTCTTACTTCTAATGTATTGTCCAATCCTTATCAATATCTGCTATTATTCTTAAATGTATAGCTGTTATATGCCATAGCTCCCACCTCCTCAAAATTAAAAAAAAAAAAAAAAAAGTAATTTAGTGCTTAATACTTATAATTCAGTGAGTGAAAATAAGACCAGCCTCTGTCTGCTAGTTAGGGCTGCTTACTAATCTAAAGTAGATAGTTACACCTAAACAAAATGAGCTCGATCAGGTAAGTTTCCCCTTACCACTAACTTTATCAAATATACCCCTTTTCAGGGACACAGCATCCTTTGCCGATACTAATCTAGAACCAAACAGATATCACAAAATAAGGTACTTCTTTACACAGTCTTTCAGCTATGCAGAAAAATACAAAATTATTTTCTTACTATTTACCAGACCTCTATTTTACACATCAATCATAATCAGTATAACAAACACATCCTTTAAAGGATTTTGGTTACAAGTATTTTCTGCCCTGGAACCAACAGCAATATCAAGAACCAGGTTCTTAACTTTTCCCAGTCACAGTCCTGTGAGTTTTTACTTAGAGCTCAGGTCAATCCCTCTTTTTTTTTTTTCCCCCTTCAACAATTTTCTTTGATTGTCCTTTCTCCCGCACTTCCCACCGTTCTTCTCCCGGTCTCACCCTTTACAACCTTTCTTTATCTCCAATTTGAATATTGAGGGGGAGACAGAAGACAGAGGAAGCCAACATTTAAAATAGGTTTCCACCTTGAATCCAAACAAACAGCCAACCCGCCTATGTCCAGTCAAAAATGTCTCTCCACTCCACAGGTTCTCACAGTATGGGCTTACCGTACCTCTTGCAGTTATCACCGAAGTACTCTTCACAAGCAGCGGGGGGCTGATTGCCTGATTCCCCTCTGCTTTGAACGAGGCACGCCACACACTGGAGTCTTCACCGGACTGAGACTAGGAAGGCAGCAGTAGCTGATGACTTAAGTCGGCGTAGACTCTCTCTCCCTCTGACAGCCGCTCCACTAGTCTTGAACTTGAAGCTGCAGGACGAAAAACGGAGCAACCACAAGGCACCAGTATTGGTATTCAGATTGCCACAAACCTGCTCCTGCTCAAAACCAGGTGAGCCGCTTCACAGGTAAGTCCTTCCTTTCTCCAAGCCGGCAATTTCCAACATAGGCAACAGCACAAAAAGCGCAGCGAGTAAGCTGACAGTATTAGTCCCCTAGGCTGCAGACTTCCTTCCTTAGGGAAACACTCTTGGGTATTTTGCCATATGTAAAAAACATCCACTGCTTAGTTCCTCTTATTATGTTGTTGGGCTGCCAACTTCACTACCCGTGTTTATGTATGTCTTAAATGTTGAATACAGGGCACCGGTTATTCAATCTTTCGACTTCCGACTTGCTTATATTTTATTTCCACCGTCCGACCAATGAGCCCTTTACCCCGGACTCAAGCCACTCTCCTGGGCTAAGGTCTACAGCGTTGAGGGGGAAGGGTATAGCTCCCTTCTAGCTGAAACCAACACGGAGCAGCTGCGCACCTTCACCTGCTAGCTCCTCCAATCCGCCACACCGGATCTCGACCCACCTCCTCAAAATTTTACTGTCTTGTTTATCTTAACTTATCTTACCCTGACCTGACCAGAATCTAACTGTCAATTGGCCTTTTAAATTGTCTTTTGACTTAGCAATTAAGTAATTTAGTGGACCCAGCTGACTGCCCTGCCTATATATTTAACACTAGCTTGGGCTGTGCATTGCACTGGGGGTGCATTGCCTGGACGGTATGCATTGTTACAATAGCATATGTTTACATTTCTAAAGTGAACATTTTATAAGTGAGGCAATAATATAAGAATTATACAAGAGTTGAACAAGGGTTGGACAAGGGGCAAGACATAAGGCAAGTACTCTTGTAATATTGTGTTTTATGTATCTCATTGTTTCCTTATGCAAGTGCTGCTGTAATACTGTGTCTTAATTGGTTCCCACTTTTGTAAAAATGCTCAACATCTTCATATTCCTTTTTGCTACATCTTGTCTCTATAACAAACTACTTTATTCAATTAGTCCTTCTCCCTCGCCACCTGCACTGTTCATTAGCCCATCTCTCTTAAACTCACCTTACTTTTGTACTCATGAACTTTATCTATTCCTAAACACTCTCTCTCCCCCCCTGCACCTCACCTCAAAAACAGTCTCATTACTGCAAATCTGTATCTCATCTCATGTCACTCTTCCTCTTACTTATACTAGCTGCAGGTGACATTTCACATAATCCTGGTCCCCAACAACTTCCTAGCTGTGGACATCCATGTGTACTGTTCCATAGACTCAGAAAACAAAACTCTGGTAATCTTACTCACATTCCTCTGCATCTAAAGTCACTACCCCTTTCACTTGTGCACTCTGGAACTCTCCCTCTGTTTGCAACAAGCTCCCTTCTATACATGATCTCTTTATCTCCTGATCCCTCAACCTTCTGGCTCTAACAGAAACCTGACTCTCTCCCCTAGACAAGGCATCCAATGCTGCTCTGTCACATGGGGGTCTCCACTTCAGCCACAATCCTAGGTCTGATAATAGACAAGGAGGTGGTGTAGATATTTTACTTTCCTCTCGTTGCACCTTCCAACGAATACATCCCATCTCTTCCGTCACATTTTCCTCATTCGAAACCCACATGATTTGCTTATTCTCTACCCTCTCTATACGTGTTGCAGTCATATACCAACCCCCTGGCTCTTCATCTCAATTTCTAGATCACTTGAGTGCCTGGCTACCTTATTTCTTCTCCTCAGGCACCCCTGCCCTCATTCTTGGCGATTTCAACATCCCTACTTGACAATCCCACTGCCTCCTCTGAAAAACAACTTCTGCAACTCACTTCCTCTTTGTTTGTCACAATGGACTGACTCTCCACTCACAAAGATAGTCACTCCCTTGACCTGATCTTTAGCTATTGATGCACTATTTCAAACATCTCATCCCTCCCAACAACTCTCCCTCATTCTGTTTCTCACACCAAACTTCACAGAAGCATTATATCATTAGATCAGCAACAGCTTGCTAATTCCCTCGAGCCTCTCCTCTCATCCATCTCCACCTTCTCCTGCCCTGACCAATCTATCTGCCACTAAAATTCCACCTTTACATTGGTCCTTCAGAATCTGTCCCCACTTACCATTGCTCAGAAATCACACACTCATCCTCAGCCCTGGCATACTCTTCTGACACGGTACCTACGCAGATGTTCCCGTACTGCTGAGCGTTCAGCTGATTTCCTTCATTACAAGTTCATTTTGAATTCCTACTATTCTGCCCTTAATCTCTATAAGCAACATTACTTCTCTACTCTTATCTCTAATCTTCTTCAAACCCAAAACGTCTGTTCTCCACTTTCAATATTCTTCTCCGCCCATCCCACCCCCTAATACAACTTTTCTGTCAGCTCAAGACTTTGCCAGTCACTTGAGTAACAAAATCGACTCCAACAAAGTCAGCTCTCAACATACTTCCTTTCAGGGTTTTTTCCCTGCTTTGTTTGCCATGTGCTGCTGGCAGCCATTTTGCTCACCTTTTCTTGCTGAATCTGGTGCAGAGTGTGTGATGCTGCTCATTTCCTGCAGGCCCTCTTATGGCCAGACTGTTGTACATCATCCCTGTGAGACAGGTTGCAGTCTCAGAATTGTGAAGTCATCATTTATTATTTAAATGGCCTCTGTTCAGTATGCTTTGCCCTTGCGTTGTTTCAGACCTGTTTGTGAGGTCCTGTGTTCCAGTTCCTATGTATTACCTCACTAGTCTGACATCTCTTCTGGTTCCTGATACCTGGCTTGTTCCTGACTTTGCTGTTCTCCTAGTTCCTGATTCCAGCCCATCTGACTACTTGCTTTGGTTCCTGACTCGGCTCGTCTGACTACCAGCTCCAGTTTTGATTCCTGGCTTGTTATTTGATTTGTGGACTTTTTATTTTTTTTTGTTATTAATAAAGGTGTGATTATTTTTGCACTTCTTGTCTCAGTCTGATTCCTGGCACCTTGACATTACACAAGGGCCATGAATCCTGATGGTGCTAATAATCCACCTTTACTTACCATCATTTCCAGGATAGATGAACAGGATCACCGCTTGGATCAATTTGCACTAGCCCTGCAAACCCTGCTGACTCGCACTGCACATTTGGACCAGAGTGTACCACAAGTTATGGCTGCTCTTGTCTCCGCTGCTGCACCTAGTCCTACCAGGAGCATGTCCGGTTCTGCACCTCTACCTCAGCGTTATAGAGGTGATCCCAATCAGTGCAGAGGGTTTTTGAACCAGGTGAGCATTTACTTTGAGATGTTACCTCAGGCGTTTACCTCTGACAGAGCTAAGGCCTGGGCTAATCCCTTGTGAGAGACTAATAAACCTGTGATTTCTAATTACCTTGAATTTGTTGCCTCCTTTCGAAGGGTATTTGATGTTCTGGCTCACTCCTCCTCTGCTGCCAAACGACTCATGCCCATTCAGCAAGGTACGAGATCTGTTCCTCAGTATGCCATTGAGTTCCGTATGCTTGCTGCAGAGGTTGGTTGGAACAATGAAGCCCTTGTTGCCGCCTTTTTTCATGGGCTCTCTAATGCGATTAAAGACAAAGTTGCTGCCAGAGATTTACCAGACAATCTCAAGGCTTTGGTGTCTTTTTTTAATCCTAATTGACACCAGACTCAGAGAGAGGCCCTCTTTCAAGGAACGCTTGCGCAAGCCTCCTGTTCCATTGTCTCCTACGTTATCATTCCCACCCATACCTCCCTCTCCTCCCATGTCTCCTGGTCCCGAGTCACCAGGTACTGCTGTGCCGATGCAGTTGGGATTCACGCATCTCTCCATGGTGTAGAGGGCCTTTAGGAGGAGGGAGGGGCTCTGCCTCTATTGCGGGTTACAGGGCTACCTTTTAAAATCTTGTCCTACAGGGCCGGTTAAACACTCGCACCTAGGGTCCTGTTGGGGACAGACCTTGGGTGGTTTATCCTCATCCCTGGAACCACTAAAGGAGAAACCTTTGGTCACGGTTGTCCTTTCCTGGGTGGACTCCTCCATAGTCATCCAGGCTCTTGTTGACTCTGGTGCTGTGGGCTACTTCATTGACAGTGCTTTTGTATCACAGCACTCCATTCCTGTATTGCCTCGAACTGTTCGACTTGCTATTGAGGCCATTGATGGCAGGCCCCTTCTGCCTGCACTCGTTACTCACGAAACCACTCTGTTATCCATGGCTGTTGGGGCTCTCCATTTTGAAACCCTCCAGTTCCAGATGATTAACTCCCGAGTCACCAGGTACTACTGTGCCAATGCAGTTGGGATTCACGCATCTTTCCATGGTGTAGAGGGCCTTTAGGAGGAGGGAGGGGCTCTATCTCTATTGCGGGTTACATGGCCACCTTTTAAAATCTTGTCCTACAGGGCCGGTAAAACACTCGCACCTAGGGTCCTGTTGGTTGCAGACCTTGGGTGGTTTAACCTCATCCCCGGAACCACTAAAGGAGAAACCTTTGGTCACAGTTTTCCTTTCCTGGGTGGACTCCTCCATAGTCATCCAGGCTCTTTTTGACTCCGGTGCTGCAGGCTACTTCATTGACAGTGCTTTTGTATCACAGCACTCGATTCCTGTATTGCCTTGATCTGTTCCACTTGCTATTGAGGCCATTGATGGCAGGCCCCTTCTGCTTGCAATCATTACTCACGAAACCACTCTGTTATCCATGGCTGTTGGGGCTCTCCATTTTGAAACCCTCCAGTTCCAGATGATTAACTCTCCTCATTTTCTGGTTGTTCTGGGTTATCCTTGGCTCCAAAAGAACAATCCCAGTCTCGACTCGCATAGGTCAGAAATATTGTCATGGTCTCCGCAATGTATTTCCACTTGTCTTCGGAAACAAGTCAAAGTCCTGTGCACTTCTTCAGTATCTCAATGTTGCCAATGCTCTGTCATGAGGGATCATCCGTGAATCCTGCTCTCCTGCAGGGGCTGGCTTCTTCTTCGTGAAGAGAAAGGTTGGCGAGTTAAGACCATGCATCGATTATAGGGGTCTTAATCGTCTTACCATTAAGAATTCTTACCCTATTCTGCTCATTACGGAACTTTTTGACTGCCTCAAGGAAGCTATGGTCTTTTCTAAACTTGATTTGAGAGGAGCGTAAAATCTCGTTAGGATTAAGGAGGGCCATGAATGAAAAACATCATTTAACACCAGGAGCGGGCATTATGAGTATCTTGTAATGCCCTTTGGCCTATGTAATGCTCCAGCTGTTTTCCATGAATTTATTAATGATGTCCTACGAGATATGTTGCAACAGTGTGTTGTGGTTTACTTAGATGATATCCTCATACACTCACCCACTCTTGAGGCTCATCATTGATGTTACACGGGTACTTCAGAGACTACGTGAGAACGACCTGTTTTGTAAACTCAAGAAATGTGACTCATCAGACTCAAGTAACCTTCCTAGGTTATGTAATCTCCGTTCCAGGGTTTTCCATGGATCCTGACAAGTTGTCTGCAGTCCTGCAGTGGCCTCGCCCAGTTGGTCTTTGCTCTATTCAATGTTTTTTGGGTTTTACCAATTACTATAGGAAGTTTATTAAAAACTTTTCTTCCTTAGTCAAACCTATCACTGACATGACCCGTAAGGAGAATGATCCACTCCATTGGTCACCTACTGCCAATAAGGCTTTTGAGAGTCTTAAGACTGCCTTTGCTGCCGCTCCAGTTCTGGCTCATCCTAACCTTGTCCTGCCTTTCATTCTTGAGGTCAATGCATCTGAGACTGGAGTAGGTGTCCTCTTGTCTCAACGTCCTACGCCTGATGGTTCCTTGCATCCGTCCGTTTTCTTCTCTAAGAAATTGTCTCCGGCGAAGTGCAATTATGAAATTGGTAACAGGGAATAACTGGCCATAATTTTGACACTCAAGGAATTCAGGCACCTTCTCGAGGGTACTAGCGTACCAGTGCTCATTCTTTCTGACCACAAGAATTTGACTTATCTATCCAAAGCAAAATGTTTGTCACCCCCAACAGGCCATATGGGCGCTATTTTTGTCTTGATTTAATTATGTGGTTTCCTACCTGCCTGGTAGTAAGAATGTTAGAGCTGATGCCCTCTCTCGTCAATTTTCACCTCTGTCTAAGGAGGGGTCTGTACCTTTTCCAGTTATACCTCCTGGCCATATTTTGGCTACCATACATACTAATTTGACTTCTCCCTTGGGGGAGGAGATCCTGGCTGCACAAACCAATGCACCTCCTGAGAAACCTAGTGGTAAGTGCTTTGTACCTGAGAATCTTCAAACTAAACTATTGCACTCTTACCACTATCCTAAAGCTGCAGGTCACCGGGCAAAAACCAAATGATTTGGTCTGTCACTCGACAATTATGGTGGTCAGGTCTTCATTCTGATGTTGTTGTGTATGTTGCCTCCTGCTCAGTCTGTGCACAGAATAAGACTCCTTGACATCTACCTGTGGGTCTTCTTCAGCCTATTGCTAATGGTGAGCATCCTTGGACACATCTTTCCATGGACTTCATTATCGAGCTCCCTGTTTCCAATGGCAATACTGTTATCCTAATAGTGGTTGACCGTTTTTCTAAAATGTCACATTGCATTCCCTTGAAGAAGTTGCCTACTGCTCAGGAGCTTGCTTCAATTTTTGCCCGGGAGGTCTTGCATTTACATGGGTTACCCAAGGAGATAGCCTTGGACCGGAGTAGCCAATTTGTCTCCAGATTTTGCGTTCCTTTTGTGTTCAAATGGGGATTCAGCTTTTCTTCTCCTCGGCATATCAATAAGAAACAGAAAAAGTGGCGCTTACCAATCCGGGGAGGTCCGTGACTTAGAGCAGCGTGTCTTCAGCGTGAGCACTTCTCTCCGTATCCGCACTTCCGTTTGTCTGGAGCCCAGAAAGAGCGCCTACGTCCAAGGCGCAAACAGGTTCAGCACAATATCAAAGACTTCCGGGCTTCACAGTAGAACAAGAAGAAGCAAGCAGCCAGGGTGACGTTATAAGGATAAAAAGCTATTAATTATTGGTAACACCTAAAAACAGAAAGAGCCTATCCAGGGTCTCTAACGACAACTGCAGACATGTTTCGTGTGGTTCCTCCACACTTTATCACTGCTGTCTGTTGTCGTTACAGAGACCTACTTATACCGGATAAAATATTATTCAATTATACAATTAACTAAAAACATATGTTAACTCTTTCATGCCTTTGTATAAATCAATATACACAGTTAGAGGAGCAAAAAAGACACATAATAATAAATGTACTTTATGTTGGTATGACCTTTCTTTCATGGATATTTAACCAATATTAAATAAATATTTGACAGGTTTTTAATAGATATTTAGAAGGTTTTTTGGTGATTAATATCTGCTACAGCATATTTGGCTACTCTTAATGTTAAGACAAACAGAGATAAAAATGTATGATGTTTATTTTTACATTTATATATTGGATACTATCTTGTCCCTATATATTCTATATATTATACCCCAGTTAAATCTATGTCTTGTATGATTGGATTTTTTTGGATTTTTAAATGAATAGGTTTTGTATAATTGAATAATATTTTAGCCGGTATAAGTAGGTCTCTGTAACGACAACAGACAGAAGTGATCAAGTGTGGAGGAACCACACGAAACATGTCTGCAGTTGTCGTTAGAGACCCTGGATTGCCAATACAGAGCTGAGGCTCTTTCTGTTTTTAGGTGTTACCAATAAAGAATAGCTTTTTATCCTTATAACGTCACCCTGGCTGCTTGCTTCTTCTTGTTCTACTGTGAAGCCCGGAAGTCTTTGATATTGTGCTGAACCTGTTTGCGCCTTGGACGTAGGTGCTCTTTCTGGGCTCCAGACAAACGGAAGTGCGGATACGGAGAGAAGTGCTCACGCTGAAGACACGCTGCTCTAAGTCACGGACCTCCCCGGATTGGTAAGCGCCACTTTTTCTGTTTCTTTTTGTTATTCATGTTCCTTAAGTGGCTGCAGGACACAATAGGGGTATGGCTATGTGTAAGCGTTGGTGATGTGCGTAGCTGAAGAATGCAGCAGATCCATATATGCAGCAGCTTCTGTTTAAAGGGGTATTTTGTTACATGTATTGCAAGTCTTTTACAAGTGTACCTGGATTTACACATTTTGATATTGTTATATATCATTTAGCTATTCTGGTAACACGGACTTTACACTAACTGAGTTTGTGCAAATTTCACATAATAAAATTTAAGGAATAAAGAATATAAAATGTCTGAACCAACACAAGGATTTGTATTTAAAGACCTGGAAGCTTCACTACAGGGTTATGACCAGGAGGTGGATAATATATTACTGGAAAATGAAAACTCCCTAGATGGCCTCTTTTTTCAAATGGATGAACTTAGAAGGAAGGACATAAAATTAGATCTGGATATAAAGACTTTCCTGATGTATAAACGACAGAAAAGGATCCCAAGAGGGTTAAGAATAAGAAAATTTCCCTAATTTTTAGTAACGGATATGGACTTTATTAAAAAATGGAACTTAATATTGGATGCATGTTCCTTTGCATTAATAGACCTGCTAGTAGAATATAAGAAACAGCAAAGGAGAGAGTCAATTGATTACATTAAGACTGTGCAAAGGGATTTACAAATGTTTTACAAATGTTTCAAACAGATAAAGATTTTAAAACTTATGACAAAAAATTTGAAGATAATATGGTTAAGTTTACTAGGGAACTCTGGGCTTTCAAAAACCAGAAACTAGCAAGGGATAAAAGGGACTATGAATTTGATAAGGTCTATAGGTGGCAAAGTGCTGGGAGAGGTCAACGTCATACTAGTATGTTTCAGAAAAATAAGATGGATGTTCAATCTAAGAAAAACAAAAAGGTGCAGTTTGCAGAAACAGAATATGACGTTGACACCTCTGAGCATGACTCAAATGAGGAAGTGATGGAATTGGAAGGGATGTCAGTATTAGATGCACCATTGGAAGTTAGTGAAAACATGTCAAAAAACAAATTGCGCACAGGGACAAAACCCATAAGAAAAAAACAAGAAGGGGCAATAGGGGGAGAAACAAGCAGAAGGGGAGGCAGAGAGAAGTATCAAACACGAAACCAAATAAAGAAGTATGCATAACAAATGTAATAAATTTGTCCAAATATGACCTAACAACAGAGGTAGAGGTATTGGGCCTAGGTTTGGGCTTTGCCCCCACAGCACACTTTGACCTGTTCAGCACCGTCCATGATGTAAATAAATTTGTGAGAAAATTAACCCTCAAGAATCATTTTTCAGAATCTCAGGACGGTGCTGGACAGGCCAATCTGGAACACTCTCAGATACATCACCCCATGAACAAAAATCAACTTCCCTTTGAACAATGTTTAATTTTAGATTTAACCACAATGTTGAATGAGAATCTAGTGGAAGATGAGACCAAAATGACCGCTCCAGTCTTTATACCAAGTATGAAAAAAAGTACCTTTTACCCAGTTAACAGCAGAAGTAAAAGCATAGATGTATTTCAGCGTACAGTCGAAAATAAATTAAAAACATTATCAGAAAATGTGATAAAAAGAAAATGATCTAAAGATAAATACAGACATAACCTAACATTTGAACAACATGCTGCCCTAAAAAAAGTTGGGGAACAACACAAATATTGTAATAAAGGAATCTGATAAAGGAGGGAACGTAGTCATCATGGATCGAGACTATTACATCTCAGAGGCCCACAGACAGCTTGATGATGAGGAGGTATATGTTAAATTAACTTTCAATCCTACAAACAAATGTAAAGTACAACTAGCTGACATCCTCACATTAGGCCAACAAGCAGGAGCCTTCAAAGAATCATTATTTGATACACTACTACCCTCTACTCCATATGCACCAATCTTTTATTTTTTTCCTAAACTACATAAGGACAGTAAAAAAAACCCAGGACGACCCATCATATCTGGAGTGGGATCGCTTCTTGAACCTCTATCAGAATTAGTCGACACATACTTCCAACCATTGGTTGGAGAGCTAATGAGCTATGTTCGAGATTCCACCCAGATATTGAATCAAATGAAAGACCTCCAGTGGCAGGACACATACCGCTTCATCACTATAGACGTTACATCCTTGTATACGTCTATCCCACACCACCAGGGGTTAGCAGCTATATCATATTTCCTCAATAATTATTCCAATTATTCAGAGGATATTAAATATTTTTTGTTAACAGCAGTAGAATTTCTGCTAACTCACAATTTTTTTTATGTTCGAGGGTGGCTGCTATCTCACACAAATTTGCCCCCTCCTATGCCAACCTATTCATGGGTTGGTGGGAAGCCGCCCACATCTATGGAGATGACAACCCCCTTAAGGAACATATACTATACTATGGAAGATATATAGATGACCTTCTGGTGGTGTGGGATGGAGATGTAGAGACAATGAGTCTATTCATGAACAACATTAATACCAACAATATGAACTTAAAATTCACATATGACCAGAGTACAACTAAAACAGTATTCTTGGATTTAGAACTACAGGCTGATACATATACAAATACTGTCAACACTACCTTGTATAGGAAACCCACTGGGGGTAACACTATCCTTAACTTTAAATCAAGCCATCCAGGGCATGTTAAAAAAGCAATCCCCAAGGGACAGTATATAAGGAACAAAAGGACCTGCTCTGACACTCAAACATACGAGGAACAAAGTAAAATATTGGATAAGAGACTCCTAAGTAGGGGGTACCCGGAAAGTTTGCTTATAAAGACAAAAAAAGAGGTAGAATCTATATAGGCTGACTATATTGCTGCTTTAAGAAGGAATACATATGAAAAATACATATGTGAGGGTTCTTATACAAAACCATTTCTTTAAACAGTCCTGAAAACAGACCTGACATACGTATTTTTCATATGTGTCCCTTTTTAAAGCGGCAATATGGTCAGCCTAATTCTAGACCAAGAGATGACCTTTTAAGATACAAAAAATCATTTGCTCAACAAAAGCCAGAAAGTGAGAATAAAATCGTGTTCAGTACCCCTTATAGTCTTGAATATAAAAAAATTTGTAACATCATAAAAGAATGTCTTCCCATTCTAACCACAGACTCAAATCTAGAAAAAATAACAACACAAGGTTGCAAATTTGTAGCAAGAAAAAGTAAGACTATTGGGAATATAATAGCCCCTTCAGACTTGCCGGTAAACAAAAACAGAACATGGCTACCAAACAGAGTTGGTTTTTATAAATGCAAAGCCTTACGCTGCAAAACTTTCAACCATGTGACAGAGGGAACTACCTTTACCTCAACAGCAACCAAACGTATATACGATATTAGATATAGACTCAATTGCAAATCCACTCATGTAATTTACTTACCTGCAGGGGGTGCCAGATTCAATATGTGGGTAAAACGAAACGCCTCTTAAAAGATAGGGCCCTTGAACACGTTAGGGATATAGAGGACCCAGACATCTTTACCCCTGTATCACGACACTTTAAATCAATGCACTCAGGAGATGCCTCACTTCTATCTATTCAGCCATTGACTATGTCCCCCCACATAAAAGAGGTGGTGACAGAATTTATAAACTTGACTACAAAGAAGCCAAATGGATCTTTTTATTGAAAACTAGATCCCCGTCTGGAATAAATAAAGAAAGTGATGTGAACCTATTCATTTAAAAATCCAAAAAAATCCAATCATACAAGACATAGATTTAACTGGGGTATAATATATAGAATATATAGGGACAAGTTAGTATCCAATATATAAATGTAAAAATAAACATCATACATTTTTATCTCTGTTTGTCTTAACATTAAGAGTAGCCAAATAGTGTGGCACAATGGTGCAATAGTCTCTATGCTGTAGCAGATATTAATCACCAAAAAACCTGCTAAATAACTATTAAAAACCTGTCAAATATTTGTTTAATATTGGTTAAATATCCATGAAAGAAAGGTCATACCAACATAAAGTACATTTATTATTATGTGTCTTTTTTGCTCCTCTAACTGTGTATATTGATTTATACAAAGGCAAGAAAGGGTTAACATGTGTTTTTAGTTAATTGTATAATTGAATAATATTTTAGCCGGTATAAGTAGGTCTCTGTAACGACAACAGACAGCAGTGATCAAGTGTGGAGGAACCACACGAAACATGTCTGCAGTTGTCGTTAGAGACCCTGGATTGCCAATACAGAGCTGAGGCTCTTTCTGTTTTTAGGTGTTACCAATAAAGAATAGATGTGTATCCTTATAACATCACCCTGGCTGCTTGCTTCTTCTTGTTCTACTTTGATATTGTCCTCGGCATATCACCCTCAATCCAATGGGGCTGTGGAACAGTCTAATCAAGCTCTGGAACAGTTCCTCTGTTGCTGTGTTTCAGATCACCATAATAATTGGTTTGAACTGTTACCTTGGGCAGAGTTCGCTCGTAATAGTGCTATTAATGCTTCCTCCCAGTTATTCCCATTCATGGCTAACTATGGGTTTCAACCAACCTTGTTGCCTGATTTATTCATGTCTCAGGGTATTCCAGCTTTGGAGGAGCATCTCCGCCAACTCCGTTCCACGTGGGTGCAGATTCAGGATTGCCTTCATTGTTCTATGCAGCGGAAAAAGTTCCAGGCTGATATACCAGGTTGGTGAGAGGGCTTGGCTGTCCTCCCACAACTTGAACCTTTGTGTGCCTTCCAATAAACTGGCTCCCTGTTATGTTTGTCCTTTTCGGATACTCCGACGGGTCAATCCTGTGGCCTACGCTCTTTACCTTCCTCCTGCAATGCGCATCCCCAATGTTTTTCATGTCTCCCTCTTGAAACCATTGGTTTGTAATCGGTTTACCACTGTGTTGCCTCGTCCCCGTCCTATCTCTGTTGACAACCATGAAGAATATGAGGTCAGCAGCATTATTGACTCTTGTATGTCCAGGGGCCGCGTACAGTATTTGGTTCACTGGAGGGACTACGGTCCTGAGGAGAGTTCATGGGTTCCCTCCTCTGATGTTCATGCTCCCGCCCTTCTCCGTGCCTTCCATGCCTGTTTCCCCAATAAGACATTTGTCCTCCCGCAGGTGAGGGGTCGTTGAGGGGAAGGTACTGTCAGGGTTTTTTCCCTGCTTTGTTTTAAATGTGTTGCTGGCAGCCATTTTGCTCACCTTTTCTTGCTGAATCTGGTGCAGAGTGTGTGATGCTGCTCATTTCCTGCACGCCCTCTTATGGCCAGACTGTTGTACATCATCCGTGTGAGACAGGTGGCAGTCTCAGACTTGTGATGCCATCACTTATTATTTAAAGGGCCTCTGTTCAGTATGCTTTGCCCTTGCGTTGTCTCAGAGCTGTTTGTGAGTTCCTGTGTTCCAGTTCCTGTGTATTACCTGGCTAGTCTGATGTCTCTTCTGGTTCCTGATCCCCGGCTTGTTCCTGACTTTGCTGTTTTCCTAGTTCCTGATTCCAGCCCGTCTGACTACTCACTTTGGTTCCTGACTCGGCTCGTCTAACTACCAGCTCCGGTTTTGACTCCTGGCTTGTTATTTGACTTGCAGAGTTTTTATTATTTTTGTTATTAATAAAGGTGTGATTATTTTTGCATTTCTCATCTCAGTCTGATTCCTGGCACCCTGACACTTCCATTCTTTCACCCCCTCAAATGCTCGTAATCAACCACAACCCACATAGCCATAAATTTAGCTCCTTCTCCCCTGTTACTGAGGAAGAAGTTTCGGCACTTATACTGAGCTCTCACCTCACGACCTATCCTCTTGACCCTATCCCCTCAAAGCTGCTCTCCTCCCTCTCTTCTACCCTTACCCCTATACTCACACACATTTTCAACCTCTCGCTCAGCACCGGTATATTTCCCTCATCTCTGAAACATGCACTGTTCACACCTATCCTCAAATAACCTTCTCTTGATCCAACCTCCCCATCCAACTACCGCCCTATTTCCCTACTCCCTCTTGCCTCAAAGCTTCTCGAAAAAGCTAGTATATGCACGCCTATCCCATTTCCTTACATTAAACTCCTCTCCTCGACCGAAAATGGATTTCGTCCCCATCACTCCACAGAGAAAGCAATTGTTAAGGTTACCAACGACCTAGTTACAGCAAAATCAAAAGGCCACTTATCTCTGCTTATCCTCCTTGATCTGTCCACAGCCTTTGATACTGTTGACCACCCTCTTTTGCTCCAAACCCTCCAATCCTTCAGCATGTGTGACACAGCCCTCTCGTGGTTCTCTTCCTACCTTTCAAACCGTACCTTTAGTGTAGCCTTCTCTGGGGCCTCCTCTGCCCTGTCACCACTTTCTGTTGGAGTACCGCAAGGCTCTGTCCTCGGTCCCCTTATCTTCTTAATCTACACGTCATCGTTAGGTTCCCTAATAATGTCCCACAGGTTCCATTATCATTTGTATGCAGACGACGTTCTTGCTAACCTGTGTCACTAACTGTCTTTCTCACATCTTTTCCTGGATGTCCTCTCACTACCTCAAGCTAAATCTCTCCAAAATTGAGCTCCTTATTTTCCCTCCTTCTTCCAACATCTCCACCCCCAATCTCTCTATAACTGTCAACAACTCAAGCATTACCCCTACCCTGCATGCCCATTGTCTTGGGGTCAAACTTTACTCAGATCTTTCTTTCACTCCTCACATTCATTCCTTGGCTAAATCCTGTCGCTTCCACATTAAAAACATCTCTAAAATTAGACATTTCCTTACACAAGACACAACTAAGATTTTAATCCACTCTCTCATGCTTTCCCGCCTTGATTACTGCAACTCTGTCCTCTCTGGTCTCGCTAGCTGCCGCCTAGCTCCTTTACAATTCATAATGAATGCCTCTGCCAGGCTCATCTTCCTTACACGTCGCTCTTCATCTGCTGCACCTCTCTGCCAATTCCTTCACTGGCTTCCTCTTGCCTCCACAGGATTAAACACAAAATTCTCCCTCTGACATAAAAAGCCCTCAACTGCACTGCTCCCCCCTATATCTCAGACCTTGTCTCCAGATACTTTCCTTCCCGTCCCCTTCACTCTACTCATGACCTCCTACTCTTCTTCTCTCTTGTTACCTCCTCACACTACCACTTACAGGACTTCTTCAAACTGGCTCCCATCTTGTGGAATTCTCTGCCTCGCTCCACAAGACTCTCCCCTAGTTTTGAAAATTTCAAGTGCTCCCTAAATACTCTACTGTTCAGGGATGCATACAATCTATACTAACCTTTCTTTATACCGTTTCCTCTCCTCCATTGCTATCCCCTTGAACCCCCTTAGCATGTAAGCCTAAAAGCCATGCTGTGTGTAGATCACCTTCTTTATAGCTGACTACAATAGTATGACTCTTGGCAGGGCCCTCTACCCGTCTGATCCCTATAAATGTTTACTTGTATTCCTATGTTTATAGCACTGTGGAATCTATTGGCGCTCTACAAATAGTTTAGTTTAATTTATGTAATGGGGTTAATTTAGAGGTTGTTAGGTTAGGGGGCTTAGTGTTTAGTTATTTGCGTTGTGGGCTTTGGCAGTTTAGGGATTAATAGATTTATTAGCATTGCATTGTGTGGGTTTGGCAGATTAGGGGTTAATACTTTAATAGGTTTATTGCATTGTGGATTAATGGCGGATTAGGGGTTAATAGTTTAATTAGGCATGTTGTGCTGGTTGTCGGTTAGGGGTTAATATATTTATTATTAGTTCCGATGTGGGTTTGATGGCGGACATAGGGGTTTTTATGTATCGGGTTTATTTTTGGGAGGCGTGTTAGACTTTTACAGGAGATTTATTTATTTGTTTTATTTTATTAGGCGCCGGCAGTTTCTAAAGTGCCGTAAGTCACTGGCGACTCCATAAATTTGGATTTATGCTCATTTCTGGACATCGTTAGTTTATCCGACTTACGGGACTTTATGAACTGCCGGTGGGGTTAATGTAATATCCCGATGTATGAGGAGAAATTACGGCGGCACGGGCTTCAGCGCTTGCGTTGAAGCCTGCTCTGTGTATGTATTCTCGCCCCTAACATCCACAGCACAGAAGAGTAATTACGCTTAACAAAACTAATAGCTCTCCCTATGTACCACTGCTGTTAAAGGGCCATTATAATAAAAAATGACATGCTCTAATCCGTTACAGTAGGTAATTTTAAGATTATCCACCCTGCAGCACTGCATGTTTAACCCCTGCAATAGGGTTTAACACACAGTAGAAATACTGCTCCTAATTTGCAGTGCACTGCTGGTCCTGAGCAGAACTCGCTGCTGATACAATCAGCAGAGCTAGTGCGCTAGTTGCATGACTAAGATGTGCAACTAGAGCTGATCAGGACCAGCAGTGCACAGCAAATCCAGAGCAGTATTTCTACTATGTGTTTAACCCCATTGCGGGGGTTAAACACACAATACTGCAGGGTCAATGGTCTTAAAATTACATGCTGTAACAGATAAGAGCATGTCATTTTTTTGCTATAATGGCCCTTTAAATACTGCCTGGGTCCCATGGTCCCATGGTCCCACCTGGTACAATTATAGAGCGGGTCCTGATTATATGCATTGCTAGTGAAAAAGGGGTTTAAAGCCCTGCACAATTCATATGCTACTAGCAGAAATCACTTATATTGCATTATGTGTGATACTGGCAGAATGTGGTTCAAAGCATTGCTCTATGCATGTTATCGGATGAAAGTTAAATTCCTTGCCTCTTGTCAACAGTTTACATCATCTTTTAAAAAGTGTAATAATCTGTGTTTGCTTTGGGGCTTGCTATCTTGTAGTAAATTCAATAAAATGTAATAACTTTAGTCTATTGCTTGCTCCTACTGATGGTGACAGATTAGGTTAAACAATCACTATAAAGAGCTGCAAATATAGGAAATAGCCACTTGTCTCTTAGAAATGACACAGACCATGACGGAAAACTGCAGATCAGTGTACAATAAATAGATAAACATTTGGATTAAACAGCTTTGTGAGTAGCTAACCTGTGCACTTTATCCACTTAAATAAATCATTGTAGTAGTTTGAGAGTAACAGAATGAGACAATGTGTAATGAATACAGAAACCTCTGTAAATGGTTAACCGGACATTAAAGTGGAAATATAATTTATCATAAAATGTTTAATAGTTAGCATAGAAAAAAAATAAATTTCATAAAATGTTTAATAGTTAGCAAAAGAAAAAACATTTGAAATATATTGTCATTATTTTCTTATATTATTTTGCTCATGTTGCCTATAATTTAAAAAGTTTAAATTATTTTAAAACATGTGTTATGTACTCGGAATGCATGATAAAAAGACAAATGCAATAGCACTTAGCCTGAACTTCAAATGAGTAGTAGATTTTTTTTAAAGTTATGTCTGTTTCCACTCTCCCTGTACAATGTGACAGCCATCAGCCAATCACAAATACATATATTCTTTGAATTCTTGCACATATTCAGTATGAGCTAGTGACTCGAAAAGTGTAAATATAAAAAGACTGCACAGTTTGTTAATGGAAGTAAGTTGTAAAAATGCAATACTGAATAATGCTAAGTGGCAATTTGACAGCAGAGGTTTATGGGTATTGTAATGCAGGTGTCTATGGTGTTACACACTAGAAAATTAAATATAGGGGGGCTTGTCCGTGCGGCAGCCATGATAGGTCGCAATATCTGAGACATTTCTGCACCATTTACTGAAAAACACTACAGCTCTCAATGGGCTGAGAAATCCTGCGTCAAATGATAACTAACATGCAGAGTTCATGACCACTGGGCCCAGATCTGGACCGTTGAATCCTCAGGTGGCGGCCTAACAGCTAAGATTCAGCACCCCCCACCCTGGTAATCGGGTAACACAGTGAGAGCTGGACTGTTCTAGCTGTTGCTGAAAATATATTACCTCATTTACAACCTGTAATTATTATGTATATATAATACCATTCCTATTTTTGGGAAAGGAGCTTCGGGACTGTCTTCTCCTGTATATGCAGCACTGAAAAGAAAAAATGGTGCCCAGCGAGGCAGCGACCACCCGCTGCTAGAGGCTTTGAACAGCTTATTGGATGAACTATCTGCCCGAGATTTGCATACATGGTCTACTGAATGGGACAGTCTGCACATCTCCACAGAGACCGGTAAAAAATTAGCCGACAAAAAAGAAAGGGATGTTTATACTAATAGGGGCTATGGAACATCAACGTGGTCCTCACCACAAGACCAGGCTTCCACTGAGGATCAACAGAAAAGTTCCTCTTCATGTTCAGCTTTCTAGCAGAAGCCTGAAGGTTTTGTGCCAATATTGACTGGTATTTGGAACTGTTCATAATTCCCTCTACCTTGAATAAGGCCCCAGTTCCATCTGAAGAAAAACAGACCCAAAGCATGATGCTACCACCAACATGCTTCACTGTGGGTATGGTGTTCTTTTGTTGATATGCAGTGTTGTTTTTGCGCCAAACATATCTTTTGGAATTATTGCCAAAAAGTTCAACCTTAGTTTCATCAGACCATAACACCTTTTCTCACATGGTTTTGGGAGACTTCAGATGTGTTTTTGCTAAATTTAGCTGGGCTTGGATGTTTTTCTTCGTAAGAAAAGGCTTTCGTCTTGCCGTCTACCCCAAAGCCCAAACATATGAAGAATACGGGAGATTGTTGTCACAATGGACTACATTACTTTTCTCTTAGAATTTATACATCAAGCTACGTAATAGCAATTAAAATAGGACTCCAATTTAACTCATAGTAATTAGTACGTTACCTTCCATGTAACACCAAGGCGCCAATCTACAAAATCTTACAGTAATCAGCTTCACAGAAAAGCTCCACAGAGAAATAAAGGTGTTGCATCTTGTTCCAGGTGCAAATATTAATTTGTCAAAATAAAATTTAACTAAGCAGACATAAACAAGAACTAATTTAGTAACTTTAAATTAGCAGTGAGTTTGTGGAAACTCTCTAGTCAACACATTGGCCTCTAGTTATCAACGTGTCTACTTACCTGCCATCGCCCGCCATCGCCCACCTAAGCTCGCCTACCATCGCCGCCGCGGACCTGAATACGCTCTCCAAAGTTATAAATAAATCTGTCAAAAAGCCGTGCACCAAGTACGGGGCGATGAGCAGCGGACTGTGATAGTTATCACTCATCCGATCTCGCTGCTCTTAGGCTTTTTTACAGCTTTATTGACAAGCTGTCACTAAGCACCCACACTAACTATACTGTTCTACCCCCTATACTGGCGCCCCCGGAGCCCCCCGCAACTAAATAAAGTTATTAACCCCTAAACCGCCGCTCCTAGACCCCGCCGCAACTCTTATAAATGTATTAACCCCTAAACCGCCGCTCCCGGACCCCGCCACCACCTACATAATAGCTATTAACCCCTATCCTGCCCCCCTATACTGCCGCCACCTTTAATAAATTTATTAACCCCTATCCTGCCGATCCTGGACCCCGCCGCAACTAAATAAATTGTTTAACCCCTAAACCGCCGCTCCCGGACCCCGCCGCCACCTATATTAAACGTATTAACCCCTAATCTGCCCCCCCTACACCTTCGCCACCTATAATAAATTTATTAACCCCTATCCTGCCCCCCCTACACCGCCACAACTATAATAAAATTATTAACCCCTAACACCCCCCTAACTTAAATATTAATTAAATACATCTAAATATTATAACTCTTATTAACTAAATTAATCCTATTTAAAAATAAATACTTACCTTTAAAATAAACCCTAATATAGCTACAATATAAATAATAATTATATTGTATCTATTTTAGGATTTATTTTTATTTTACAGGGAAATTTCAATTTATTTTAACTAGGTACAATAGCTATTAAATAGTTAATAACTATTTAATAGCTACCTAGTTAAAATAAAGAGAAATGTACCTGTAAAATAAAAACGAACCTAAGTTACAATTACACCTAACACTACACTATCATTAAATAAATTATTACTATTTAAAACTAAATACTTACCTGTAAAATAAACCCTAAGATAGCTACAATGTAATTAATAATTACATTGTAGCTATTTTAGGATTTATATTTATTTTACAGGTAACTTTGTATTTATTTTAGCTAGTTAGAATAGTTATTAAATAGTTATTAACTATTTAATAACTACCTAGCTAAAAGAAATACAAAATTACCTGTAAAATAAATCCTAACCTACGTTACAATTAAACCTAACACTACACTATCATTAAATTAATTAAATAAATTACCTACAAATAACTACAATTAAATACAATTAAATACAATTAAATAAACTAACTAAAGTACAAAAAATAAAAAAAACTAAGCTACAAAAAATAAAAAAAATAAGTTACGGGGCGTGTCTCTGGGCAGCACCTTGAATGTTCGCAATATCAGTTGCTCTGAGTGAAGCATTAATAATTTGCCTGTTATTGATGTCTATAAGGATCATCCATCTACCTTTCCCTGGTAACTAAGCTCTGCTTATCTAGCTGATTTGAATGATAATACAAAATTGGGACTATCACCCTTAACAACTGATCCGGAGAGTTGAGGCCTAAGGCAGCCACCAGAGTGAGAGGCCCTCAACACCCCCCAGGTACCTTGTAAGCCGGGTATGCAGTGCGTGGACACTGACAACTACAACAGTATGGAGCCTGACGCAGCTATACTAATTGATGATATATGCAATCTCTTAAACAAGCACTTTCAAAAGCTTACAGAGAAGATGGCAGCAGCTTGGGCATATGACGGAAATAGTGCTGATACTAAGCCTGACTCAGTGGATTTAGAACGAGCAAAGGAACCTGAGCCCCCAAAACACTGTTTGCATCTGAACCCAACCAGTACAAAACAAGATAATGGACCCTCTATAAGCAATGGATCGGCGCCCATCTTTGAAAACCCGGTGGTAACTGCCGCATGCTGCCTACTCACAGCTGGGCCGGAGGCAGGCCCCGTCTCCTTGACAAGTGAGGTGGCATATGCCTCTGAATTAGGAGAAATTCTTGTACGGCAAAAATCCCCACTGACTACCAACACCTACTGGGTCCAGCAGCCTCGTCCCACAAAGGGAGGTGATCCTAAACCTTACAAAGAGTTATCCGCAGAGAAAAAAGCAGCACATGTGGGGACTATATCTGAGCTAAATGGCGCCGCTCCGCCACCTCAGAAGCCTCTGCCAGTAGAAACTAGAGGGCCTCGCCAGGTCGCATACGGTACTCTGCGATATTGGCTAATTATCTATGGAGTCAGCACGAGCTCTAACTGGAGAACATCCCCCAAGCTGAAGACCCAGAACAGACACGGAGACAAGTTGGCTGTGTTTGGTCAGCAGACTTTGTTTCAAAGAGGCCATTGTGGGGGCTGGATAGGTCTCTGGAGATACGCGCATAGAGGCTTATGGAGAGCGATCAAGAACACTTTCTACTCTCAGGATATCGGAGGTACTATACTCCCAATACGTTCTGGCATAGGCTAATTGAAAAGGACACTTTGGCAAGCCTATCCGTGCTTAGCTCCCTCTGCAACTACCCAGTATCACTGAAAACTTTTTTGTTAGGGCAGCGAACACTCAGATCCGCGCAACATCTGCAGCTTTCAGGAACCGGTTGAAGGAAGAAGAAAAAAGAGAAGCCTCTCCGTAAAAGCCTGGTTCCCACCCGAGGTTGCCTTTCTTTTTCTCTGTGTGACTGAGTAACACTACGAACCGGGAATAGGTTTAAACCTGCTGAACATATAACGGAGGGTAAAACCCTTGAACTTTTCAAACGGCAAGTATTACGGTGCTTCCACCTAGTTACAAGACTCTCAAAGTTTCAGAGTTTACTGTTTTGTTTTGTTTTTTAACTCTTGCTCTTTCATAGTATAAGCGTTTACCATAAGTGTAGTGTGAAGGCAGGTATTCATACAGGACAAACAAGTTTGGGACATGACTACAAACTTTGTACATACCTAGCTCATTTTTCGCTATTATACCTGACACATGTGTTCTATTTATTTACATACTGTATTTATGTTGGTGAAACAGGTTGTATAATTGATTGTATTTGTTTATGTGATATGATTGGGTTAAAATGTGCCCTATAATGGTTATAGTTTCACCTGTTAGTTTTATACACTATCTATGGTTATGGGAAAACCTATGTGCAATTATGCTTGCTTGGAACTAGTAATTTTTTCCTGTAATTCACCATATAGAACCGTCCCATCACATCACGCTACCCTGCTATAGGTCATACAGAGGGCAATATCTTATTCTGCAGTCTGGAAATACTCAAAGACCTGTCATAAAAGAGGAGATTTTTGATGATATAAATGGTCTCATAATATTCACCCTTTGTCTCTATTCAGATTTACCTTGGTCCCTACACCTGTATTACTATTATGCCAGTTACCGTTAAACGCCTCGCTTTCACAGTATATTTAGTTTAACCTGGAATAAGAGTTAGTGGTTTGCTGCGTTAGGTCCCATGGTGCTTGAAATATATGGGTTATTCTTTCATTCAACATGGTATGTGATACTCTTCTAAGCCCAAGAATATATATTCTCCTAGTTGATCTACCCCCATAGAATCTTGCTGTTATAACTTAGTCCAAAGACCTATTATTGAGACCTACTATCGTCATAGGAGATATATATAATAATAGATTCATAGGTCACAAAACAAGAAAACTGAGGTTTATGTCGAGACCCAAGAGTGTTCTCATTTTAATCATAAATGTCTTCTGCAAATTATCTTCTCCCACATAGTTCTACAAGGTCCCAAAGGTGGCCTTTCGTTTTAGTTAGAAGACAGGTAGTTTTGTTGGCAAGCATTATGTTTTCTTTTCACAATTTTTCAATACTCTCATGTGCTTTATGTATTTGATATATTGTATAATGGTTTTTCTGCATTGAAACGAACTTCTGTATTGACTTAACTGCTATTATATACATGTATGCCCTTCTTGGAACCTCAATAAAAATTAATGAAAAAAAAAAAAAAAAGTTACAAACATTTAAAAGATATTACAACAATTTTAAGCTACTTACACCTAATCTAAGCCCCCTAATAAAATAACAAAGCCCCCCAAAATAAAAAAATGCCCTACCCTATTCTACATTAAAAAGTTAACAGCTCTATTACCTTACCAGCCCTTAAAAGGGCCTTTTGCGGGGCATGCCCCAAAGAATTCAGCTATTTTGCCTGTAAAAAAAAATACACCCCCACCAACATTAAAACCCACCACCAAGGTAGATCATCATACCTTTAGCCGTCTTCAGCCAGCCGACCACCGATGGAACAGAAGAAGACATCCGGAGCGGCAGAAGTCATCATCCAAGGGGCGCTGAAGAAGTCTTCCATCCGATTGAAGTCATCATCCAAGGGGCGCTGAAGAAGTCTTCCATCCGATTGAAGTCAACATCCAGGCGGCGTCTTCAATCTTCATCCATCTGGAGCGGAGCTATCTTCAGACGAGCCGAAGCGGAGCCATCTTCTTCCACCGACGACTGAACGACGAATGACGGTTCTTTTAAGTGATGTCATCCAAGATGGCGTCCCTCAAATTCCGATTGGCTGATAGGTAGGAAAAATCTGATTGGCTAATTAAATCAGCCAATCAGATTGAAGTTCAATCGGATTGGCTGATCCAATCAGATTGAGCTCGCATTCTATTGGCTGATCGGAACAGCCAATAGAATGCAAGCTCAATCTGATTGGCTGATTGGATTAGCCAATCCGATTGAACTTCAATCTGATTTGCTGATTTAATCAGCCAATCAGATTTTTCCTACCTTAATTCCAATTGGCTGATAGAATCCTATCAGCCAATCGTAATTCGAGGGACGCCATCTTGGATGACGTCACTTAAAGGAACCGTCATTCGTCGTTCAGTCGTCGGTGGAAGAAGATGGCTCCGCGTCTGCTCGTCTGAAGATGGCTCCGCTCCGGATGGATGAAGATTGAAGACGCTGTCTGGATGTTGACTTCAATCGGATGGAAGACTTTTCAGCGCCCCTAGAAAGATGACTTCAATCGGATGGAAGACTTCTTCAGCGCCCCTTGGATGATGACTTCTGCCGCTCCGGATGTCTTCTTCTGTTCCATCGGTGGTCGGCTGGCTGAAGACGGCTAAAGGTAGGATGATCTTCAGGGGGGTAGTGTTAGGTTTATTTAAGGGGGGTTTAGGTTAGATTAGGGGTATGTGGGTGGTGGGTTTTAATGTTGGGGGGGGGTTGTATTTTTTTTTTAAAGGCAAAAGAGCTGAATTCTTTGGGGCATGCCCCGCAAAAGGCCCTTTTAAGGGCTGGTAAGGTAATAGAGCTGTTAATTTTTTAATGTAGAATAGGGTAGGGTATTTTTTTATTTTGGGGGGCTTTGTTATTTTATTAGGGGGCTTAGATTAGGTGTAAGTAGCTTAAAATTGTTGTAATATTTTTAAAATGTTTGTAACTTATTTTTTTTATTTTTTTTAACTTAGTTTTTTTATTTTTTGTACTTTAGTTAGTTTATTTAATTGTATCTAATTGTAGTTATTTGTAGGTAATTTATTTAATTAATTTAATGATAGTGTAGTGTTAGGTTTAATTGTAACTTAGGTTAGGATTTATTTTACAGGTAATTTTGTATTTCTTTTAGCTAGGTAGTTATTAAATAGTTAATAACTATTTAATAACTATTCTAAATAGCCCAAATAAATACAAAGTTACCTGTAAAATAAATATAAATCCTAAAATAGCTACAATGTAATTATTAATTACATTGTAGCTATCTTAGGCCTAGATTTAGAGTTGGGCGGTAGTCGTCAAAACCAGCGTTAGAGGCTCCTAACGCTGGTTTTGGGCTACCGCCGGTATTTGGAGTCAGTCAGGAAAGGGTCTAACGCTCACTTTCCAGCCGCGACTTTTCCATACTGCAGATCCCCTTACGTCATTTGCGTATCCTATCTTTTCAATGGGATCTTTCTAACTCCGGTATTTAGAGTCGTGGCTGAAGTGAGCGTTAGAAATCTAACGACAAAACTCCAGCCGCAGAAAAAAGTCAGTAGTTAAGAGCTTTCTGGGCTAACGCCGGTTTATAAAGCTCTTAACTACTGTGCTCTAAAGTACACTAACACCTATAAACTACCTATGTACCCCTAAACCGAGGCCCCCCCACATCGCCGCCACTCGATTACATTTTTTTAACCCCTAATCTGCCGACCGCCACCTACGTTATACTTATGTACCCTTAATCTGCTGCCCCTAACACCGCCGACCCCTATATTAAATTTATTAACCCCTAACCTGCCCCTCACAACGTCGCCGCCAGCTACCTACAATAATTAACCCCTAATCTGCCGACCGCCACCTACGTTATCCTTATGTACCCCTAATCTGCTGCCCCTAACACCGCCAACCCCTATATTATATTTATTAACCCCTAACCTGCCCCCCACAACGTCGCCGCCAGCTACCTACAATAATTAACCCCTAATCTGCCGACCGCCACCTACTTTATCCTTATGTACCCCTAATCTGCTGCCCCTAACACCGCCGACCCCTATATTATATTTATTAGCCCCTAATCTGCCCCCCTCAACGTCGCCTCCACCTGCCTACACTTATTAACCCATAATCTGCCAAGCGGTGAGCCGCTACTGTAATAAATGGATTAACCCCTAAAGCTAAGTCTAACCCTAACCCTAACACCCCCCTAAATTAAATATAATTTAAATCTAACTAAATAAATTAACTCTTATTAAATAAATTATTCCTATTTAAAGCTAAATACTTACCTGTAAAATAAACCCTAATATAGCTACAATATAAATTATAATTATATTATAGCTATTTTAGGATTTATATTTATTTTACAGGTAACTTTGTATTTATTTTAACCAGGTACAATAGCTATTAAATAGTTAAGAACTATTTAATAGCTAAAATAGTTAAAATAATTACAAAATTACCTGTAAAATAAATCCTAACCTAAGTTACAATTAAACCTAACACTACACTATCAATAAATTAATTAAATAAAATACCTACAATCACCTACAATTAAACCTAACACTACACTATCAATAAATTAATTAAATACAATATCTACAAATAAATACAATGAAATAAACTAACTAAAGTACAAAAAATAAAAAAGAACTAAGTTATAAAAAATAAAAAAATATTTACAAACATCAGAAAAATATTACAACAATTTTAAACTAATTACACCTACTCTAAGCCCCCTAATAAAATATCAAAGACCCCCAAAATAAAAAAATGCCCTACCCTATTCTAAATTACAAAAGTTCAAAGCTCTTTTACCTTACCAGCCCTGAACAGGGCCCTTTGCGGGGCATGCCCCAAAGAATTCAGCTCTTTTGCCTGTAAAAAAACCACATACAATACCCCCCCCAACATTACAACCCACCACCCACATACCCCTAATCTAACCCAAACCCCCCTTAAATAAACCTAACACTAAGCCCCTGAAGATCTTCCTACCTTGTCTTCACCATACCAGGTTCACCGATCGATCCAGAAGAGCTCCTCCGATGTCTTGATCCAAGCCCAAGCGGGGGGCTGAAGATGTCCATGATCCGGCTGAAGTCTTCATCCAAGCGGGAGCTGAAGAGGTCCATGATCCGGCTGAAGTCTTCTATCAACGGTATCTTCAATCTTCTTTCTTCCGGATCCATGTTCATCCCGCCGACGCGGAACATCCATCTTCACCGACGACTTCCCGACGAATGACGGTTCCTTTAAGAGACGTCATCCAAGATGGCGTCCCTCGAATTCCGATTGGCTGATAGGATTCTATCAGTCAATCGGAATTAAGGTAGGAAAATTCTGATTGGCTGATGGAATCAGCCAATCAGAATCAAGTTCAATCCGATTGGCTGATCCGATCAGCCAATCAGATTGAGCTTGCATTCTATTGGCTGATCGGAACAGCCAATAGAATGCGAGCTCAATCTGATTGGCTGGATCGATCGGTGAACCTGGTATGGTGAAGATAAGGTATAATTATAATTTATATTGTAGCTATATTAGGGTTTATTTTACAGGTAAGTATTTAGCTTTAAATAGGAATAATTTATTTAATAAGAGTTAATTTATTTCGTTAGATTTAAATTATATTTAACTTAGGGGGGTGTTAGTGTTAGGGTTAGACTTAGCTTTAGAGGTTAATCCATTTATTACAGTAGCGGCGAGATTCGGTTGGCAGATTAGGGGTTAATAATTGAAGTTAGGTGTCGGCGATGTTAGGGAGGGCAGATTAGGGGTTAATACTATTTATTATAGGGTTATTGAGGTGGGAGTGAGGCGGATTAGGGGTTAATAACTTTATTATAATAGCGGTTCAGTCCGCTTGGCAGATTAGAGGTTAATAAGTGTAGGTAGCTGGTGGCGACGTTGTGGGGGGCAGATTAGGGGTTAATAAATATAATATAGGGGTCGGCGGTGTTAGGGGCAGCAGATTAGGGGTACATAGCTATAATGTAGGTGGCGGTGGTGTACGGAGCGGCAGATTAGGGGTTAATAATAATATGCAGGTGTCAGCGATAGCGGGGGCGGCAGATTAGGGGTTAATAAGCGTAAGGTTAGGGGGGTGTAGACTCGGGGTACATGTTAGAGTGTTAGGTGCAGACGTAGGAAGTGTTTCCCCATAGAAAACAATGGGGCTGCGTTAGGAGCTGAACGGGGCTTTTTTGCAGGTGTTAGTTTTTTTTTCAGCTCAAACAGCCCCATTGTTTTCTATGGGGGAATCGTGCACGAGCACGTTTTTGAAGCTGGCCGCTTCCGTAAGCACCGCTGGTATCTAGAGTTGCAGTGGCGTTAAATTATGCTCCACGCTCCCTTTTTGGAGCCTAAAGCACTGAAAACCATTCTGTGAACTCTAAATACCAGCGGTATTTAAAAGGTGCGGGGGAAAATAAGTATGCGTAGCTCACGCACCCCTTTGGCCGCAAAACTCTAAATCTAGGTGTTAGGGTTTATTTTACAGGTAAGTATTTAGTTTTAAATAGGAATAATTTATTTAATGATAGTGTAGTGTTAGGTATAATTGTAACTTAGGTTAGTTTTTATTTTACGGGTAAATTTCTCTTTATTTTAACTAGGTAGCTATTAAATAGTTATTAACTATTTAATAGCTATTGTACCTAGTTAAAATAAATTGAAATTTGCCTGTAAAATAAAAATAATTCCTAAAATAGATACAATATAATTATTATTTATATTTTAGCTATTTTAGGGTTTATTTTACAGGTAAGTATTTATTTTTAAATAGGATTAATTTAGTTAATAAGAGTTATAATATTTAGATGTATTTAATTAATATTTAAGTTAGGGGAGTGTTAGGGTTAGGGTTAGACTTAGGTTTAGGGGTTAATAATTTTATTATAGTTGCGGCGGTGTAGGGGGGGCAGGATAGGGGTTAATAAACTTATTATAGTGGCGGCGGTGTAGGGGGGGCAGGATAGCGGTTAATAAATTTATTATAGTGGCGGCAGTGTAGGGGGGGCAGGATAGGGGTTAATAGGTATTATGTAGGTGGCGGCGGGGTCCGGGAGCGGCGGTTTAGGGGTTAACATATATTTTATAGAGGCGGCGAGGTCCGGGAGCGGCGGTTTAGGGGTTAACATATTTATTATAGTGGCGGCGGGGTCCGGGAACGGCGGTTTAGGGGTTAATCAGTTTATTAGAGTGGCGGTGGGCTCCGGGAGCGGCGGTTTAGGGGGTAATAAATGTATTTAGTTGGTTTGGGGGTGGGGGGTTTAGATTCGGGGTACATGTTAGGGTGTTAGGTGCAGACATCTCCCATAGGAATCAATGGGATGTCGAGCAGCAGCGAACATGAACTTTCGCTATGGTCAGATTCCCATTGATTCCTATGGGATCCGCCGCCTCCAGGGCGGCGGATTGAAAACCAGGTACGCTGGGCCGGAAAAGTGCCGAGCGTACCTGCTAGTTTTTTGATAACTAGCAAAAGTAGTCAGATTGTGCCGAACTTATGTGCGGAATAGCTGGAGTGACGTAAGAATCGATCGGTGTCGGACTGAGTCCGGCGGATCGAAGCTTACGTCACTAAATTCTACTTTTGCCGGTGTGTAGGGTTTGATAACTTAGGCGAATCAGCCTCGCCACAAATACGCTGCGGAATTCCAGCGTATTTGAGGTTGACGGCTTGATATCTAGAGGCCATTATATACCTTTATTATACAAATAGCATCAATTGCCATCAACAGCTGTTCTTGATTATCAATCATTTCTGGGTATTACAAAACCTTTCCCTGTGGCATTCCAGATACTGTAAAGTAATTTTAATCCTTAATTCATACATTTATAACAATAATATATTTCTATTTTCCTTTTGTCATGAGGTGGTCACCATTTGTATGTTTATGTACAGACTTTACTAAAATGTGAAATAAAAATAACCTTCTCAAGGCAAGACATGTTAAAGGGACAGTCTAGTCAAAATTCAACTTTCATGATTCAGATAGAGCATGCAATTTTAAGCAACTTTCTAATTTACTTCTATTATCAATTTTCTTTGTTCTCTTGGTATCTTTATTTGAAAAAGCAAGAATGTAAGCTTAGGAGCTGACCCATTTTTGGTTCAGCACCTGGGTAGCACTTTCTGGTTGGTGTATGTAGCTCCTAAGCTTACATTCAAATAAAGATACCAAGAGAACAAAATAAATTTATATTAGCAGTAAATTAGAAAGTTGCTTAAAATTGCCTGCTCTATATGAATCATGAAAGTTTAATTTTAACTAGACTATCCCTTTAATGTTATGAATAGGATCAGCACTTGCTGCTGTCTGTAGGTCATTATCACAAAACATGGTGCTTACCTTTTTCTTTTCTATTTATTGTGCTGTGGCAGAATGTACTGTTTTAAACCTGAATGGTTAGTCTATCTATATTGTTAATAAAGTTGGTCTATTTTATTATTTTTTCCTCTTAAAGGATCAGGATTTGGAGCAGCAACAAAGGCTATGTGCATTGGCATGAGATACTGGAAACCAGATAGACTTGAAACACTAATTGAAGTCAGCACAGAATGTGGACGAATGACACATAATCATCCAACAGGTAATAACTGTTTTATTGCAAACATGAAATCATCAAAATGATCCCAATCACCAATAAAGCACAATCATGTGATAAAGCCTACAGGAGAATGAAGGAATGCAAAGCTAGTGTACGTCAGTTCATATTATATGAGTGTAGGATAAATAAGACATTCATTTATGAGCTTCACCAGTCTTATATTGTTGATGGAAATTGAACACCAACTTATTTAAACTGCCAGACATTACTAGTGCCTGAACATCTTATTCAAGCCAAACATCTTTATATGCTGTCAGCTACTAAACTGAGAGATGATGAAAATGTCATAGTGCTATGTTTGTGTCCAGAAATAAATAAACTCTCTTTGTTCTACTTGTATTTTTTACTTGTTTGCCCTTCCTCTCTCACCCTCTTTATCCCTCTTTTAGGATTATTTTATGTTTTTGTATCTTCCCTTGTACCTGGCTTTCTCCTTTCCGTTCTCCACAAAGCTTTAAAAGGGGCTGTGCTAGATCTGCAGAATGTTTTGGTTTCTTGCATTAGAATAGTAAACTGGGCTCTGCTGCTGAAAGCTGCTATCTGGTCTGTGGTGTTTTTCAACTTTTTTTATATTTTTATTCTGTGTTAAAAACTGTTTGCTGTCTTTGGAGAAATACTTGTTGTGATGAGAGCAGGAAGTAACGTTACTGTTTGTGGGTGGGGCTTAGGTCCGGTTGTCTGTCTCACAGTTAGTAAAATCAACCTGACTAGATGTATGTTTCTATGCTCTGTAATAAAATCGAGTTGTACCATCATTGCTGTGTCCTGCATATGTCCTGCATCTCATGACATGGTGTCAGAAGTTCTTGCCTGCGCTTCTGTTCCTGATCGATGACGATTTCAAAGTTTACCCTACCTGAGCCTTTTGACTTCTCTCAGCCTGCAGCTTGGCCCACATGGCGTCAGCGGTTTCAGCGCTTCAGAATTGCTTCCAAACTGAACAAGGAGAGTGGTGAAGTACAAGTTAATTCTCTTTTATACTCTATGGGGAAGGATGTGGAGCCAGTGTTCAATGCTTTTATTTTCCAAGAAGTGGAAGAATTTAACTTTGATATAGTTATGGATAAACTCAGTGCCCACTTTGTGCCCAAAAGAAATGTGATTCATGAGAGAGCTTGTTTTCACAAACGTAATCAGCGTGTGGGAGAATCTGTGAAGTCATTTGTGCGCAGCCTGTATGAACTAGCTGAATTCTGTTTTTGGTGTTGCTAAAGAAGAGCAAATCAGAGAGAGAATAGTTATTGGAATTGCAGATGCTGAAGTCTCACTGAAGCTGCAGTTAGAGCCTGATTTAACATTAGATGGGGCTATTAGGATGGCCCGCCAGAGTGAACTGGTGAAAAAGCAAAGTGCTGATCTGAGGTCTGAGAGTATTGTGGATGAAGTGCAGCAGTTCAGGAGAGCTGCTAGTGAAAGGCACAGTGTGAGCGGTAGATCTAAAGTAACGGATAGACCTAGAAGTGGATGGGCGCAGCATGCCCGATGCACACTGTGCAACCGTGCCCATGATCAGAGTGTTATATGCCCTGCCAGAGATAAAAGATGCAGAAAATGTGATAGAATGGGCCATTTTGAAGTGGTGTGTAAAACTGAATACATCAAGGAGATGCAGGTGGATAGTGACCAAGAGGGTCAGGAAGTGTCTTTTGTGGGGTCTGTTGTGGAACTGTATTGGGAGACAAAGTTGATTTTAAGATTGACACAGGAGCAGATATCACTGTAATGTCTTTTGCTGCATTTATGAAACTGCCTCAACAGCCCCAGCTGGCGAAGGTTACTACAAATGTCCATAGTCCTGGTGGCCGCATTGATTGTGCTGGGAAATTTCTTGCCAGCTGTGAGTACAAGCAAAGGAAATTCACTATGTGGGTGCATGTGATTCGAGGTCAGTGTGTTAGCAATTTATTGAGCAGAAAAGCAGCCTGTGACTTGGGCCTAGTGGCCAGAGTGAATGAGATCTCTGAAGATATGTTTGGCGAATTGGGCCTATTGAATTGCAAGCCAGTCCGTATAGCACTTAAAAGTGACGCAGTCCCATACAGTATTTCTACTCCCCGTAGAATTCCGTTCCCGCTCATGCCTCAAGTGGAGAAGGAGCTTATGCGCATGAAGTCTATTGGGGGTTATTGAAGAGGTTGTTGAAGCAACTGATTGGTGTGCCCCCATTGTTCCTGTTGCAAAGAAAAATGGAAAGGTGCGCATCTGTGTGGACCCTGAAAAGGTTGAATAAGGCAGTGAAGAGAGAGAGATTTGTGCTGCCGACATTAGAAGACATAGCTCCAAAGTTGGCTGGGGCGAAGTTCTTTTCTACATTAGACGCTTCTAGTGGCTTTTGGCAGATCCCCCTAGATCCAAAGTGCCGCAAACTGACTACCTTTATCACACCGGTAGGTCGGTTTTGCTTCTGCAGACTCCCCTTTGGGATATCCTCTGCTCCAGAAATCTTTCAAAGGGAAATGAGTTCTCTCCTAAGACCACGTGGGCATGGCAGTCGTCATGGACGACATTCTAGTGTATGGGTCTACAGTAGAGGAGCACGATCAGTGTTTAAGTTGTGTGCTGCAGGCTATCAAAGAGTCTGGGCTGAAGTTAAATAAAGAAAAATGCCATTTTAGGAAAACTAAATTATGCTACTTTGGGCATATTATTAATGGGGATGGCATCAAACCAGACCCCGAGAAAATTTGTGCCATTGAACAAATGAAAAGTCCTTCTGATGTACATGAGCTAAGACAAATATTGGGCCTTGTAAATTATGTGGGCAAGTTTCTTCCAGATTTATCCACAGTTCTACACCCTATCACAGAGTTGCTAAAGAAAGACGTTGCCTGGGTCTGGGGACCTTCACAAGAAAAATCTTTTATGCAGGCTAAGTCCCTGCTGGGGTCTGCCCCAGTGCTGGGGTTCTACGACCCTTCCAAAAAGACTGTGGTTAGTGCTGATGCAAGCAGTTATGGGTTGGGGGCTACTCTCCTGCAGTTAAATGAAAATAAACTACATCCCATCGCCTACTGTTCCCGCACACTGACGGCTGCTGAGTCAAAATACGCTCAAATTGAGAAAGAGTGCCTGGCTGCGGTTTGTGCCTGTGAGCGCTTTCAGCGTTATCTTGTAGGTTTGGAGAAATTTAGTCTAGAGACTGATCATAAACGGCTTGTCCCTCTAATCAACTCCTACGATATCGACAAAACATCCTTAAGATGCCAGAGACTTTTAATGAGAGTACTCAGGTTCAATGTTCAGGCAGTGCATGTGCCGGGGAAGCAACTGGTTGTGGCAGATATACTATCCAGGCTCCCGCTGGCTGCTGCTGAAGAGTCTTCAACCGAATCGGACGTGAAAGTGTATGTTGATTCGGTTCTGGCCTCAAAGTCCATTTCTTCAAGAAAACTGGAAGAAATAAAGAAAGAGACATATTTGGACACAGATCTGCAAGAGGTTATAAAGTACATAAAAGAAGGCTGGCCCGAGAGCTGGGCAGCCTGGATGTCTTTAAGTTCTTACCAGTCAGAGAGGTCGCAGCTCACGGAGCTGGAGGGGTTGGTGCTGTTCCAAGACCGCATCGTTATTCCTGTCAGTATGAGGAAGGAGATGTTAAACAGGATTCATGATGGCCACTTAGGTATTACAAAATGCAGAGAAAGGGCAGCTACAGCTGTGTGGTGGCCTGGGATCAGCTCCAACATTGCAAATCACGTGTCTAAATGTGCCTTTTGCCGGGAACGCCGGCCTACTCAGAGAAGGGAGCCCTTGATTTCTACTCCGCTGCCTGCAGGGCCGTGGCAGAAAATAGCTGCTGATTTGTGTGAACTGCACGGGAAAAAGTTGTGATCGACTACTATTCCAGGTATTTGGAAATTGCACCCTTGAATGATATCACGTCAAGCCATTATCATCCGTCTGAAGAGCTTGTTCGCCCGGTGGGGCATTCCGATGGAGCTGGTGAGTGATAATGGCATGCAGTTCGCTTCTACAGAGTTCAGTGCTTTCAGCAGGGAATATGACTTTGTACATTCCACGTCAAGTCCACATTACCCGCAGGCGAACGGAATGGCTGAAAGGGTAGGTCAAACAACAAAGTTCATTTTAAAGCAATTTGAGCCGTACCTAGCCCTCTTGTCCTATAGGGCGACGCACATCCAAGCCACCGGGTTCAGCCTGGCACAGCTGATGCTAGGACGCCAGATTCGCACCACCTTACCCTCAGTGGGTGTTTTCAAGCCGACTGGCTATATTCCTCGGGACGAAGTCCTTAGGAGGGATGAAGAGGCCAAAAAGGGCTATCGTTTCTTCTACGACAGGAGACATTCTGTCAGGCTCTTACAGGAACTAAATGCGGGGCAAAGTGTCAGAATTAAACTGGACGATGAGAAGAAATGGAAGACGCCTGCTACGGTAATTGGATGGTCTCCAGAACCAAGGTCTTATGTAGTCCTTACTGATGGAGGGACGGTTACACGCCGTAACCGGAAACATCTTCAGCCTGTACCTGAGAGTTTGGAACTGGATGCCTCAGTACCACCGCCGGTGGGATCCCCTGTTCTAAAAGGGGTGCCTTCCCCTCAGCAAGATCACAGTGGGGATATGTCTTTGCCTCCAGTGGACTCTCATTCACCTTCTTCTGTATCAGAGGATAGTTCATGCAAAGTTACATCAAGCGGAAGAGTGGTGAAACTTCCGGCCCGATATCGGGACTAACTTTAGCTAGAACAGTGACCGGAAGTATGGGCAGAATAATCCCATGGTCACTGTGGACTAGGGTAGTCTACCCCGATGTTCAAGTCAGGATGTAATTTATGTTGTTCACTTTTCCGGTAACCTATTTGTTATATACTGTTCAAAAATGTTGTTGTATACTCTGTTGGTATGCCATGTAATTTGTTATATTCAAATATATGCTTCGCCCTTTGAAAAGGGGGAAGATGTGATGAGAGCAGGAAGTGATGTCACTGTTTGTGGGCGGGGCTTAGGTCCGGTTGTCTGTGTCGCAGTTGGTTAGTGAAATCAACCTGACTAGATGTATGTTTCTGTGCTCTGTAATAAAATAGAGTTGTATCATCATTGCTGTGTCCTGCATATGTCCTGCATCTCATGACACTTGTTTTGGGAATATATTATTTTTTCTTTTTAATTTTTTTTTAATGATTCTGGTGTATTTCACATACATAATAGAGTTATGCATTGGAGTATTGCATATCCATAACACTATATAAGTAGTCTCACGTCTAGATATTGGCTTTTGCTGCTTATGGTGTCAGTGTGGAGTGGAGCTATAGTCCCGTGCTGTGTATCACAATGACCTTTGTTAAATTTTCAAGGGTTTACAAAGAACCATAATTAATTATGAATAATGAGCTTGCACTGCCCTACAAGACTAGTTACCAATAGAAGATGCTTATATGTGTTCATTTTATATTTTGGAAGATGGAGAAATACTGAACTTACATAGGTACTTTGCTATTTCCCTACTAAAATATTTTGAAGGTTTATGAGTAAGCCTAAACTGCCTGATTTCAGATCAGTGGGTAAAGAACATCCTGCTCAATAGGGATTATCTGGAGTTTAAAATAAATCTAGTTGATGTGTTTGTACTTTCCCCTATTTCCAGCAATCTGTAATAGAAAGTAATGTGACTTACTTATTAACTGCAAATACTTCTGTACTTTACGTTTCTGTGTAAAGATCTGAGATGTATAAGGTCGGTGCATGATGGATTCCATGCAGATGTTTTTTTTTAGCAATTAGCTTTGCAGGTTACAAATATGACTATGCATCACTATTGCACCATAACTGAGCATGTGGTTGCCTATCCATTCTCTGATGCAAGCTTCAAAAGAACATTCCTGGATTATTTTATAATAATCACATTGTACTTTTATTTTCTTTCCTTACTCACCCTAATTTACTGTTAAAGAACACTGTGTAATTACAAAACACTTATGTTGTCCTGCTATAGAATGACATATTAGCCAAGTCTAACCTTTCTTTAAAACAAATTAAGGAGGAATTTGTAAGTAAGCTTGAATATGCAAAGACTTAAAGGGCCAAAAAAGTAAAAAAATTACATGCTCTAATTGTTTGGAGCATGTAATTTTATGACTATAAGCCCATTTGTGGGGGTTAAACGCACAGTAGAGCAGGGTTGATAGTTGTAAAATTACATGCTTTAAAGAATTAGAGCATGTCATTTTTCGACTATTATGGCCCTTTAATATTAGTATAAAGTGCATTCATTTGGAGCTATTATTAATTAAGGGCAATTTGGGAAAGCCATGTGGCAGGGTTAGCCTGCAGGGAGCTTTTTCAGTTCTGAGAATTAAAGAAAACCTTTTCCAAGCTAAATTACATGAAAAGGGGGCAAAATAAATAATGAACGTATATTGCAAAGTTGTTACACTGCACATAACTAAACCAGTTATATTAAGATCTCAAGGTGTTTACTGTCCCTTTTAAGCTGTAAATAAAGTACCTTTCAGTTCGACAGAAATTATAACCTTCATGTTAATATATTGTGTGTGAAATAACTGTACTATATGAAAACATAAACACTGTTACAGAAAAGTTGGTCTGGTCCTTGTACAGTGAGTGAGTTTTAGTCTGTTTCTTTCTATCAGTTTGGAAATGGGTGGCCTCATCTATTTGGTGAAGTTAGGAAATATATTTTACTGCTTTAATGTATGTTTTATAGATGATAAATTAGTTGAGGTAGCTTTTTAATTAAATATAAAATTACAATAAATTCACATCGCATTCAGCACTCAAAGGCTGTGGATAAAAGTGCAAAACTTGACTTTTTGACATGTTTGATAGTACTCCAATATGATTTGCAATAGTTCTAATATCTTGCACATGTTCAAAACACTCTGAAATGACCATATAAATAATTTTAGATGTATATATCAATGTATACCATCAAGATAAAGAACATTTTCTGTGGAGAACATGGAATCTATTTGCTGCCATGTTTACATTTGCATTGACTGCATATCTTATTTTTGTGCAGATTTGGAGAAATACCCACAAAACACCTTCTTAAAAAGCCTTAGAAAAGCCTGTCTCTTATAGTTTGTTTTTTGCATGCTTACTCAATCCAGGTAGAAAGAGAAACACAATGACAATTTGGTTGTCTTATATTTCAAAAGACAACACCATTGGATTAGAATGTTATAGAAAAGGAAAAAAATCACTTAAGCTAAGTGCAAGATTTTGCATGGTAGGCTTGTATAGGAATGAGGGGTCCTAAGGCCCATAGTAGAAACATCTGAAAAAACTGGCACAAGTTCATTTTATGTTGCATTGGTGGTAAAGTCGTGTCAGCTGAGTTTAAAATGTGCTTTGTATGATTATGAAAAATATCTTCTATATTTAAATTTGTAGGATTCCTAGGATCACTGTGCACTGCCTTATTCATTTCATATGCGATACAAGGAAAACCCATTGTTCAGTGGGGAAGAGAAATGTTAAAGGTTTTACCGATGGCTGAAGAATACTGTAAGAAGACAATACGACACATGGCAGGTGAGTCATCAAACCAATGGATGAAATAACTAGATTGATGAAAGTAAGGGAAATGTTTCTTTTTCAATCATGTCCATAATATAGTATCTTATAGAACAGTCCAAGGTCTTTAAAGGCGATATCCTGATAGCCAAATTTCTCCTGTGGAGCTCAAATCAAAGGGCCTGCATGCAATTTAGAGAAGTCCGAAGTTGAAGGTCTTGTCTTGCTTAGTGACTTCTATGTATGTGGAACTATTTCCAAATCCATATAAGAGAATTTTTTTTTTTAAATATGGAAAGCTTCACAAATTTGCATGTCATCCTTACGCAGGGGCCATGCTAATCTTCTCTGTATCGTTCCAATTTCAGTATATGTGCTGCCAAAGCGAGCACATATAAGAGAATTTTAACATAGAAAGTGTATCAAGAAGTGGTGATGAGTAATCTGTAGTCAGTATGTGTATGACTACATTTTAACATTATAACACAAACCCAAATTAAATCTAAAATTTATAATTAAAAAAGGCTCTTTTGAACATATCAATTTAATTGTGACCCCAAGTACATAAGGAATCATCATCATCTGTATGATGTGTGACTGATTTTAGCCATATACCAGCCTGTGTGCCTTAGAGATTACAGCTTTAAAAATGATAATTTCATAGGCAAGTCTTCTAGTGCGTAGAATGATGGTGCAGACAGAATTTCACATTTGTCTTCCCCATGTTGTGAATGTCATGAACACAAAGGAGACATATATCTATGAGCTGTTTAAAAACATATTTCACACAGTGTTTCAAAGAATATTTTATACAGCAACATTTCTGATATCATCTCAGACTCCTGCCTTGTGGCTACATCATTGGGAGAAAATATCTTTTCATTTACCTGTTTATATCGTTGGCACAAAATATTATTGTGTTATAATTGTATGTAGATATACTAAGGACACAAGCTACTTTTCTTTTAGATATTATTTCTCACTGCTTTATTGTTGATGCAAGATAGGTTTTAAATTGACTTAAAGGGACACAAAACCCACATTTTTTCTTTCATAGTTCAGATACAGCATGCAATTTTAAGCAATTTTCCTTTGGAGCCAGACCATTTTTGGTTCAGCACCTGGGTAGCGCTTGCTGATTGGTGGCTACATTTAGATAGCAAGAGAACGAAGAAAATTTTATAATAGGAGTAAATTAGAAAGTTGGTTAAAATTGCATGCTCTATCTGAATCATGAATGAAAAAAAAAATGGGGTTTTGTGTCCCTTTAACTGAGTAGAATGATACAACAGTTTCTTTAAATAGCAATACTGTAATCTTCACAAAAATGCCTTGAATTAATAAATATTTTTAACTTATATCTGAAGTGTTCTTTTCACATAAAGATGAGTTGAATTGTCTGAGCTATACCTATATAGAAAAAGAATGTGATTAGCAATATAGAGTTAATGGCAAAATAATTGAAAATATACACAATAAATAAAATGCAAGTTCAGTTTTCAATTCTATCAGTTGCAGAAATGAACGCAGTGTGTTATAAAATAGGTGGAATGATTATGCATAAATACATGTACAGATGTGGAATAATCAAGTAACTAATTACTTATGATAGCAGGGACAATGATGAAGACCCGTTTGGAGTATACATTTAAACTATTCAATTTAACATGGAAACATATCTAAGAGGCTTAACCAATGGGGAAACAATAAACATTCCACCTTCCACCAATACAGGAAAACACTTTAAATATTAACCTTCCCCTGAAGAAGCGGAACTTGAAAAACTGTTTAAATTACTCACAGCTCAGCATTTTTTCTTAAATTAGCACAAAATACAATATGTAAAATACTTTTTTTCTGTGTGGGAACCCACAAGGGAAATGGATAAGAGGGGGAGGGGGTATTATTAATGGGGAAGCCTGTTAGCAACCTAGACTAATTGGAAACCTCCCAAAATCAACCTAACATTAAGAAAATAATTAAGATTGAATTCACAAATATGATGCATCAAAACAATGCTTTGTATTAGGTTGTTTTTAACCTTGTATTTAAGCTGATACACAATGATAAGATTTAATTAATTTAATTTTAAATTTTAATGTTAAGATTAAAGCCAAACATTTTAATTATTTTGTCTATAACTCTACAGTGCTAATTACATTCTTTTTCTTTTTTTATGTGATTAGGTTTTTTTAGAGCTTTATATATTATGTATTAATAATAAAGAAACCTTTTACAGGAGGTGATTGCTGGTTATTATAGAGAAATTCTTATACAAACAGACTTTGCAATATGCTTTTTTTAACTATGAAAAATTACAAATAACGATGTAACAAATACAAAAACATAAGAAAAAGGGGTAACACTTAAAATTACTAAAAACGGAACAAAATATATAAAAATGAAAGGAAGAAAAAACAAAAACCGGAACAAAGAACCGGTGAAAAAAACAAATAAAAAATATATTTGAACAAACAAAATAGAAAAAACAACGAAAATAAACAACAAATAGATATTTGACAATCCTGAAAATAAACAATATTTCTCAATAAAACAGTAATAAACAAGAAAAAAACCTTTATTTCATGTGAATATACTTATCTGATGGAGCAGCAAAAAGAAAAGAGGACTAATAACGGTTTTCTGGGTACTTTATAGACAATGTCATGATCTGATTGGATATCTACTGTCAATATGTTATTTACATGTTATTGGTTATCTTAAAGTTTTTTCTGTTATTTCAGTTTATCTGTTTTAACTTTAAAAATGCAATTTGAGCAGTAAAAGTAATGCAAAATATGAGTCTCTGTACTTGTAATAAAATCAGGGATGTATGCTAAGGAGCCGACCCATTTCTGGAGCACTATATGGCAGTAGTTTTGCAAGAATGTTATCCATTTGCAAGATCACTATATGGCAGCACTATTTCCTGTCATGTAGTGCTGTAGATGCCTACCTAGGTATCTCTTCAACACAGAATATCATGGGAACAAAACAAATTTGATAATAGAAGAAAATTGGAAACCTTTTATTCAAATACTATGCTCTGTATGAATCACAAAATAAAAGTTTTGGGTTTTATATCCCTATAAGGGACCATGTATGGGGAACCAATTTTTTAATAATTTCAAGCTGGTTAGTGATGAAAGTACCCTATGGACTCACAAAGAAAATTATTTGAATAAAAAAGCCAGTATTTCTATTGTTTAAATTTGCATCACTATTCATAAATATCCAACATATAAAATATATCAAGCCAATAATAAAGCTTTTGCTAATATATGATTTGCATTTAGAGTACCAAGAGCACTGGTTTTACTTTGAAGCTAAATGGCAGTTTTACCTGGAAGAGCGAGAAATAGAAGAAGACAATGGGAACAAACCAAGCTTTCCTGATAAGTATGATGCTGAAGAGATGGACAAGGTAATCTTTCATAGGGCAGAACTTTTCCTGATATCTTCTTTACCCAAATAACCAGTTTCAGAGTTCTCCCTCTCTCCTTCTCTCCCTCTCTCTCTCTCTCTCTCTCTCTCTCTCTTTCTCTCTCTTCTCTCCTCTATCTCACTCTCTCTCTGTTCTCTCCTATATCTCTCTCTCCCTCTCTCTCTCTCTCTCTCTCTCTCTCTCTCTCTCTCTCTCTCTCTCTCTCTCTCTCTTTCTCTCTCTCTCTCTCTCTCTCTCTCTCTCTCTTTCTCTCTCTTCTCTCCTCTATCTCACTCTCACTCTGTTCTCTCCTATATCTCTCTCTCCCTCTCTCTCTCTCTCTCTCTCTCTCTCTCTCTCTCTCTCTCTCTCTCTCTCTCTCTCTCTCTTTCTCTCTCTCTCTCTCTCTCTCTCTCTCTCTCTCTCTCTTTCTCTCTCTTCTCTCCTCTATCTCACTCTCTCTCTGTTCTCTCCTATATCTCTCTCTCCCTCTCTCTCTCTCTCTCTCTCTCTCTCTCTCTCTCTCTCTCTCTCTCTCTCTCTCTCTTTCTCTCTCTCTCTCTCTCTCTCTCTCTCTTTCTCTCTCTTCTCTCCTCTATCTCACTCTCTCTCTGTTCTCTCCTATATCTCTCTCTCCCTCTCTCTCTCTCTCTCTCTCTCTCTCTCTCTCTCTCTCTCTCTCTCTCTCTCTCTCTCTCTCTCTCTTTCTCTCTCTTCTCTCCTCTATCTCACTCTCTCTCTGTTCTCTCCTATATCTCTCCTCTCTCTCTCTCTCTCTCTCTCTCTCTCTCTCTTCTCTCCTCTATCTCACTCTCTCTCTGTTCTCTCCTATATCTCTCATCTCTCTCTTTCTCTCTCTTCTCTCCTCTATCGCTCCTCTCTCTCTCCTTTCTCTCATATTTCTCTCCTCTCTCTTCTCTCTCTCTAAAAATAAGAGACAACTGCAAAATGATCAGTTTCTCTGGTTTTATTATTTATAGGTAGGTGTTTGAGTAAAATTAACATTTTTGTTTTATTCTATGAACTACTGACAACATTTCTTCCAAATTCCAAATAAAAATATTGTAATTTTGAGCATTTATTTGCAGAGAATAACAACTGGTCAAAATAACAAAGATGCAGTGTTTTCAGACCTCAAATAATACAAAGAAAATAAGCTTGAACTGTTCTGTTAACCCCTTAATGACCACAGCACTTTTCCATTTTCTGTCCGTTTGGGACCAAGGCTATTTTTACATTTTTGTGGTGTTTGTGTTTAGCTGTAACTTTCCTCTTACTCATTTACTGTACCCACACATATTATATACCGTTTTTCTCGCCATTAAATGGACTTTCAAAATATACCATTATTTTCATCATATCTTATAATTTACTATAAAAAATATTATAAAATATGAGGAAAAACTGGAAAAAAACACACTTTTTCTAACTTTGACCCCCAAAATCTGTTACACATCTACAACCACCAAAAAAACACCCATGCTAAATAGTTTCTAAATTTTGTCCTGAGTTTAGAAATACCCAATGTTTACATGTTCTTTACTTTTTTTGCAAGTTATAGGGCAATAAATACAAGTAGCACTTTGCCATTTCCAAACCACTTTTTTTCAAAATTAGCGATAGTTACATTGGGACACTAATATCTTTCAGGAATCCCTGAATATCCATTGACATGTATATATTTTTTTTTAGAAGACATCCCAAAGTATTGATCTAGGCCCATTTTGGTATATTTCATGGCACCATTTCACCGCCGAATGCGATCAAATAAAAAAATTATTTTACTTTTTCACAAATTTTTTCACAAACTTTAGGTTTCTCACTGAAATTATTTACAAACAACTCATGAAATTATGGAATAAATGGTTGTAAATGCTTCTCTGGGATCCCCTTTGTTCATAAATAGCAGACATATATGGCTTTGGCTTTGCTTTTTGGTAATTAGAAGGCTGCTAAATGCCACTGCGCACCAACCGTGTATTATGCCCAGCAGTGAATGGGTTAATTAGGGAGCATGTAGGGAGCTTCTAGGGTTAATTTTAGCTCTAGTGTAGTGTAGTAGACAACCCCAAGTATTGATCTAGGCCCATTTTGGTATATTTCATGCCACCATTTCACCGCCAAAAGCAATCAAATAAAAAAAAATTGTTCACTTTTTCAAACTTTAGGTTTTTCACTAAAATTATTTACAAACAGCTTGTGCAATTATGGCACAAATGGTTTTAAATGCTTCTCTGGGATCCCCTTTGTTCATAAATAGCAGACATATATGGCTTTGGCGTTGCTTTTTGGTAATTATAAGGCCGCTAAATGCTGCTGCGCATCACATGTGTATTATGGCCAGCAGTGAAGGGGTTAATTAGGTAGTTTGTAGGGAGCTTGCAGGGTTAATTTTAGCTTTAGTGTAGAGATCAGACTCCCACCTGACACATCCCACCCCCTGATCCCTCCCAAACAGCACTCTTCCCTCCCCCACCCCACAATTGTCCCCGCCATCTTAAGTACTGGCAGAAAGTCTGCCAGTACTAAAATAAAAGGTATAAAAAAAAAAATAATAATTTTTTAAGCATATTTACATATGCTGCTATGTAGGGTCCCCCCTTAGCCCCCAACCTCCCTGATCCCCCCAAAATAGCTCCCTAACCCTCCCCCTCTGCCTTATTGGGGCCATCTTGGGTACTGGCAGCTGTCTGCCAGTACCCAGTTTGCAAATAAAAATGTTTTTTTTAATGTTTTACTATTTGTTTCTGTAGTGTAGCTTCCCCCCCACAGTCCAATACCCCACCAGCCAAACCGATCACCAAAATAAACATATTAACCCCTTTGATCCCCACTTCTAACAAAAACATTTTCTGTAGGTAGTGGTTCCCACCCGCTCCCTCCCCGTGCACGCGCCCGCCCGGCCTCCCCGTGCACGCGCGCGCGTCCGTGCGCGTCCCCCCGGTCGTCCCCGCCCCCCTCCGCATCACAAAGGCCATCGATGGCCGCCACCCACCTCCCATACCGGCTCCCACCCACCAACGAACGTAGCCGTTAATGTCCGGTGCAGAGAGGGCCACAGAGTGGCTCTCTCTGCACCGGATGGCTACAAATGGTTATTGCAGGATGCCTCGATATCGAGGCATCACTGCAATAACCGGAAAGCAGCTGGAAGCGAGCAGGATCGCTTCCAACTGCTTTCCAAACCGAGGACGTGCAGGGTACGTTCTCAGGCATTAACTGCCTTTTTTTTTAGGACGTACCCTGCACGTCCTCGGTCATTAAGGGGTTAAGGGAGTAGTACACAGCACTGCACAAAATCTTTAGTTTCTTGGCAATTTCTTGCATGGAATAGCCTTAATTTCTCAGAACAAGAATAGACTGATGAGTTTCAGAAGAAAGTTTTTTGTTTCTGGCCATCTTGAGCCTGTAATAGAACCCACAATTATTGATGTTCCAGATACTCAACTAATCTAATGAAGGCCAGTTTTATTGCTTCGTTAATCAGTACAGCAGTTTTCAGCTGTGCTAACATAATTGCAAAAGGGTTTTCCAATGATCAATTAGCCTTTTTCATTTATAAGCTTGGATTAACAAACACAACGTGCCTTTGGAACACAGGACATATAGTTGCTGATAATGGGCCTCTGTATGCCTATGTAGATATTCCTTTAAAAATCAGCCATTTCAAGCTACAAGTCATTTGCCACTCATATATATGAGTGTAATACTGTATTTAATTATGTTTTACATTTGTTTTGTAAACCTTGTTGTCATGCCTAGGATTGAACCTGGGGCTCCTAGTTCACAGCCTTTTGCTCTGTCCTTGAGCCACAAGAGGGCTCTGATTTGGGCTGATTTTCTTGGAGACCCGCTGCCTGCACTGGCTGTGCTCCTTAGCTCCACCAGCCGGCCAGCTGCAGTCAGTTACCTAATCAACATTACTATAAAAGGCTGTCTCTCAGACCACTCCCTGCCCTGACATTGTGGTTCATACCATTGTTTGTGTCTCTGTTCTGCTTCATGAATTCCTGTCATGTTAGTGATTTTCTGGCTTCTGAACTTGGCTTGCTGATTGACCATTCTCCTGGATTTTCCCTGAGCTTGATGGAAGATTGTACTGCTTTCCTGGTATTCAGACCCTTAGCTTGTCTTCTGATTATTCTCGTGCATCCAGTCTCCAGCTTGTGACAGCTCTACCTGTGTATCCAGTCTCCAACCTGTCACAGCAGTACCAGTGTATCCTGGGTCAACAGCTAGTCACAGCAATACCTGAGTATCCTTTGTCTCCAGCCTGTAACAGTAGTACAAGTGTATCCATTCTCCAGCCTGTCACAGCAGTACATGAGTACCCTGAGTATCCAGCCAGTCACAACAGTACCAGTGCATCCTGTGTCAACAGCCAGTCACAGCAGTATCAGTGCATCCTGTCCCTAGCCTGTCACAATAGTACCTGTGTAACCTGTGTCTACAGCAAGTCAAGGCAGTATCAGTATATCCTGTCTCCAGCCTGTCACAGCAGTACCTATGAATTCTGTCTCCAGCCTTTCACATCTGTACCTATGTATCCTGTGTCTCCAGTCTGTCACAACTATACATGTTTATAATATATCCAGCCTGTCTCAGCAATATTTGTGTATCCTGTGCCTCAAGCCTGTTGCAACAGTACCTGTGTATCCTGGGTCAACAGCTAGTCACAGCAGCACCTGAGTATCCTTTGTCTCCAGCCTGTAACAGTAGTACAAATGTATCCATTCTCCAGCCTGTCACAGCAGTACATGAGTACCCTGAGTATCCAGCCAGTCACAACAGTACCAGTGTATCCTGTGTCAGACAAGGGTGGCGGAATCGTAATATTGGACAGATCAGAATATTGCAAAGAATCAAAAAGAATCCTTGATGACAAGGTAACATATGAGGTCTTGAAAACGGACCCCACAAGCGAATATCAAAGAAAATTGGATGAACTGCTGGGAGAAGCTAAGGAAATCGGGATCCTAAATGAAAAGGAATTCAGTTACCTAACAGTGAAACACCCAAGGATCCCGGTGTTCTACTATCTGCCAAAGATCCACAAGAGCCTCACCAATCCACCAGGGCGCCCAATCATCTCGGGAATTGGATCTCTCTCTAGCAATTTGTCCGAATATTTCGACAAGAAACTTCAGCCATTTGTGAGATCTTTGCCATCCTACTTAAGAGACTCCACAGAAATCCTCAATCTTCTCAGGAACATGGAATGGGATGATAGTTACATCATGGTAACAAGTGATGTTACATCTTTATATACATCCATCCCACATGAAGATGGTCTTGAATCCATTGGCCATTTTCTAGAGAAGGACACAGACATGCCGGAAGTCCAAAAAACATTCATATTGGATGGTATCAACTACATTCTTAAACACAATTTTTTCTGTTGGGAAGGCACCTTTTATCGTCAAGTATGTGGAACAGCCATGGGGACCAGGTTCGCGCCAAGCTATGCCAACCTCTACATGGGAAAGTGGGAGAACATCTTTTGGGAGGCATGCCCAGCAGGCGCGGACCTGGTCCTATACAAAAGGTACATAGACGATATCTTCCTCATTTGGAAGGGAAGTTTGGAAGATCTTCAGTATACACTAGAAGTGATGAATAAAAACCAACTAAATCTGAAGTTTACAAGCACCATAAGCAAAACGAATGTAGTGTTTTTGGATCTTGACATAAGAGTGACAAATGGAAGAGTGGAAACATCAACCCACTTCAAGGAAGTGGACTCAAATAACTTCATCCACCATACAAGCTGCCATCATAGGAAATGGATCTCAAACATCCCGAAGGGTCAATTAATGAGGATCAGGAAAAATTGTTCGGGTGAAGACATGTGGACCAAACAGTCGGCAATGCTCAAAAATAAATTCCTAGAGAGGGGGTATGACGAATCCTCCATAAATAAGACAATTGAAGAAGTGAGTCTCATTAGAAGAGAAGATCTATTAACCTATAGAAATAAACACAATACAACAACTCCCGGAAACCTAAAGATACCATTTATCACTCAATACAGTGAAAGAAAGAAAGTAATTGAGGATATTATTAAACGGCATTGGTATCTTTTGAAGGAGGATGATGTAATAGGAGAAAACCTAACAGAACAACCAGGCTTCATCTTCAGGAAAGCAGATAACCTTAAATCCATTTTAGCCCCGAGTATCCCGAGGAACAAAATGACTAAGAACCAAATGGGGGTTCTAGGAAAGAAGTTGAAAGGTTTCTTCCCATGCCACTTCTGTAAGGCGTGCAAACATGGAATAAAAAGGGACACATTCAAATCTAACATTACAAACGAGCTTCATAACATCAAGCAAACCATCAGATGCTCAGACCACCATGTGGTATACTTAATTGAATGTGGATGTGGCCTACAATATGTGGGTCAGACCACGAGAAAGTTGAGGGACAGGATCCGGGAACATCTCCTACAAATAAAGTGGAAGAAAATAGATCTGCCCCTCTATAAACATTTCAAAGAGGTACATGGAAGTAGCAGTAAAAGCCTGAAATACTTGGGTATCTGTAAACTGAACAAAGACTGGAGAGGAGGTAACATGGAAGCAAGAATGCTGAAAACGGAGTCCAAATGGATTTTCCATTTGGACTGTATTTATCCCAAAGGACATAACGCCAACTTTGAGATAGTCCACCTATTTTAAAATAACTAAGTCTGGAAATAACTCCAAATATAACTATTGATAATAAGGAGACAAAACAAATATGTATTGAAATAATCAAATGGCCAAGATAAGGAGATAAAAAACAATCCTTCCGAATCCAATACTACTAGATTAAATATGTATTGAAACAACAAAATGTTTTGAGAAAATCAAAGTCCATAAGAAGGAAACCGAACACACTGAGACCCCCTGAAATTAGGGAAATTATTCCAACTAAAATTGTTCTTAAGTTTCTAATCAAATATTGGTTCTTTAATAAAACTGTTTAACCTCTGATCTTTTGGGCACTGCGAATAATTAGAATATCAATCTAGATAAAAAGACGGCTTTTATAGTAATAAAATACTTGGGAGAATAGAATGACTCCCCCAACATAGAAGAATATATTACTACAAACAACAACAGTAAAAAAGTAGCTAAAACGTGAAAATATAACATTAAAGCCAATTAACACATACTAATCAACATAGAAAATCTAATTCTGTATACATGTTACCAATATGCTGCATGTAATTCTTAACGTAATTTTTAATAAATTTTAATGTTCCTAATATTTGTAAATCCTGGAATATGGGAGCCTAAAATCATTAAATTCACCCTTATCTTATGGAAAAAATCCCATAAAAAATCCCATAACCAAACCAATTCTAAATAAAATTAGAGATTATTGGACCAAAAACGGATGAAAAAGAATGAGACATAAAATTATGTTTATAATCTAAGAGCTAAATAAGTCTCGAATTGTGTACAAAAAAACACTCTCTAAAAATAGATATGGGAGCATAAGAGAATTATTCCCCAGTAACTCAATCTGCAAGTTTTATAGTCGCTCTATTACTATTCCAAATGCCCTTTTTCAAAATGGCTACGGAAACACCGGAAATGACCGACCGGAAGTATGTACAACTCAGACTTCCGGTTTAGCGATATTGGCCGAAAAATGTTGGCGGGCAATCCGGTCCCATCCTGAGGCATTTTGGCGCCAACACTCTAGAAAAATATCCCTAAGACCACTATATAAGGTTAGTAAACCCTCAGCCTCACTATGTCTTGAGAAAGGCCCATCAAAGGGCCGAAACGCGTAGACGGACAATCGGCATACGATTTGTGAGGCTTGCCATATTTCCAGGATATTGCTGAGTGGGGTGAGTTTATTTACCAATACTCCGCACCCCATAGGCTGTCTGTTTAGTGCACTTTCTTTTTCTCTTTTAGGTATCTTTTGCATTGATCACGACTGGGATCCTTAAAAAGTTAGGATCATCAGCTACATTGGACCCTATCGAGGGACACCAGGGATTGGATTTTCATAATGACTTTTAAATCCACAATAGGACTTTGATCACAGGACTATTCAGACTTTATTTTTATTTATTTTTTATACATTCCATATAATTTTTTATTTTTATGTTCAACTCCTTATTATTTTTTCTGATTTAGTATTTTGTATTTGTTTCATTGTTTACATCTGAATTTCTAGGATACTATTCGAATAGGAGATTGCCAATATATATATTTTTTTGAGGAAGTTAAGGTACCACGCACATATAATTACTTTTTATATATTAGGGATTATTTGCATTTGTTTGCACTTTTTTCTTACAAAGAAGTTTGTAAATCTCCCACTAATGTTAAGATGATTTTAGTTTAATATGTTCAGAACATACCGGTATTGTTCTAGCTAGGTTGGATTTGGTTTATATATAACACATCATTTGTTTGCACCATTTGTATATTTTTTTCACAAAGTCACTTTATCTTTGGATCACAGTTTTTACTCTGATTTTATATTATCTTTTTCATTTTAAATTTGAAATTTTCGATTCTGTCACTTGTGGGTTTGGAGTGCAATTATTTAGGATTTTATTATTTTTAAAAAAATTGTATTATTATTTTTATACAAAAAATTGGATGTAATTTGATTATATTACATTGAGCACAAATTAGATCGTACACCTTCTGTCATCACTTGTTTATTACTTCCACTATTGGATATTGGTGGCCCTATTTTAACTTGAGCAAGTGTTATCCGTGATTGGGTAGACGTTACCCGGACCCCCATTTGAATCTTAAATATATCTAGTTAAACTTCACACCATCAGCTTTAAGCTTCTTCAGCATCACAGAGCTGAATGATAGTAGTAAAAAATCCGGATTTGTAGCTATAAGTTCAGTTTTTATACTTTATTAAAAGACAGAACTTCGAGATCCCAGGATTTTTTATTAAAAAATTTTTTTATTGTAATTTTTTATTGTATTTTGTAATTTTTTATTGTATTTTGTATTTTTCGATTGTATTTGCATTGCATTTAAGATTGTATTGTAATGGAATACATGTGATGGGTTTGATTGGACATAACCCAAAGTGATTAAAAGGAATTTTAACAGATATTTGTTGGACTTAGATTTATAAGTCTGTTTTCTTGGAATTATTTGATCTAGACTAGTCCTGTGATATACCTAAGCCCTTTGTGGCGCTCCTATATATACCGAATCATTGTTACTTCATTTAGATCTGATAGGGGATCTTCCTTATAGTGTAGCAGGTATATTTCAACCAAGGCGCTGGAAACTTTATTCCTGTTGCTAATAAAGCTCTACCTGTGTATCCAGTCTCCAACCTGTCACAGCAGTACCAGTGTATCCTGGGTCAACAGCTAGTCACAGCAATACCTGAGTATCCTTTGTCTCCAGCCTGTAACAGTAGTACAAGTGTATCCATTCTCCAGCCTGTCACAGCAGTACATGAGTACCCTGAGTATCCAGCCAGTCACAACAGTACCAGTGCATCCTGTGTCAACAGCCAGTCACAGCAGTATCAGTGCATCCTGTCCCTAGCCTGTCACAATAGTACCTGTGTAACCTGTGTCTACAGCAAGTCAAGGCAGTATCAGTATATCCTGTCTCCAGCCTGTCACAGCAGTACCTATGAATTCTGTCTCCAGCCTTTCACATCTGTACCTATGTATCCTGTGTCTCCAGTCTGTCACAACTATACATGTTTATAATATATCCAGCCTGTCTCAGCAATATTTGTGTATCCTGTGCCTCAAGCCTGTTGCAACAGTACCTGTGTATCCTGGGTCAACAGCTAGTCACAGCAGTACCTGAGTATCCTTTGTCTCCAGCCTGTAACAGTAGTACAAATGTATCCATTCTCCAGCCTGTCACAGCAGTACATGAGTACCCTGAGTATCCAGCCAGTCACAACAGTACCAGTGTATCCTGTGTCAACAGCCAGTCACAGCAGTATCAGTGCATCCTGTCCCTAGCCTGTCACAATAGTACCTGTGTATCCTGTGTCTACAGCAAGTCAAGGCAGTATCAGTATATCCTGTCTCCAGCCTGTCACAGCAGTACCTATGAATTCTGTCTCCAGCCTTTCACATCTGTACCTATGTATCCTGTGTCTCCAGTCTATCACAATACATGTTTATAATATATCCAGCCTGTGTCAGCAATATTTCTGTATCCTGTGCCTCAAGCCTGTTGCAACAGTACCTGTGTATCCTGGGTCAACAGCTAGTCACAGCAGTACCTGAGTATCCTTTGTCTCCAGCCTGTAACAGTAGTACAAATGTATCCATTCTCCAGCCTGTCACAGCAGTACATGAGTACCCTGAGTATCCAGCCAGTCACAACAGTACCAGTGTATCCTGTGTCAACAGCCAGTCACAGCAGTATCAGTGCATCCTGTCCCTAGCCTGTCACAATAGTACCTGTGTATCCTGTGTCTACAGCAAGTCAAGGCAGTATCAGTATATCCTGTCTCCAGCCTGTCACAGCAGTACCTATGAATTCTGTCTCCAGCCTTTCACATCTGTACCTATGTATCCTGTGTCTCCAGTCTATCACAATACATGTTTATAATATATCCAGCCTGTGTCAGCAATATTTCTGTATCCTGTGCCTCAAGCCTGTCACAATAGTACCTGTGTAACCTGTGTCTACAGCAAGTCAAGGCAGTATCAGTATATCCTGTCTGCAGCCTGTCACAGCAGTACCTATGAATTCTGTCTCCAGCCTTTCACATCTGTACCTTTGTATCCTGTGTCTCCAGTCTGTCACAACAATACATGTTTATAATATATCCAGCCTATCTCAGCAATATTTGTGTATCCTGTGCCTCAAGCCTGTCACAGCAGTACCTGTGTATCCTGGGTCAACAGCTAGTCACAGCAGTACCTGAGTATCCTTTGTCTCCAGCCTGTCACAGCAGTACATGAGTACCCTGAGTATCCAGCCAGTCACAACAGTACCAGTGTATCCTGTGTCAGACAAGGGTGGCGGAATCGTAATATTGGAAAGTCACAATAAGCCAGCCAGTCACAATAAGTTTAAATTAAACTAAAATTACAAAAAAAATCTAACATTACATAAAATATCAAAAATAAAAAAATTAAAGCTAATCCCTATGAAATAAAAAAGCCCCCCAAAATAAAAACACCCCCTAATCTAATACTAAACTACCAATAGCCCTTAAAAGGGCATGTTGTAGGGCCTTGTCCTAAGTTAAACAGCCCTTTTACCTTTAAAAAAAATAAGTTCCCCCTAACAGTAAAACCCCCCACCCACTAAACCACTCAAAATAAAAAAAAATGAACGCTAAAAAATCTTAAACTACCCATTGCCCCTAAAGGGGCATTTGTATGAGCATTGCCCTTAAATGGGCATTCCGCTCTGTTACTGCCCTTAAAAGGGCATTCAGCTCTTTTACAATTGCCCAAAATTCCTTATCTAAAAATTTTGAAAAAATAAAAAAAATAAAAAAAAATAAGTCTAACCCCAAGATAGGTATTAACGGTTCCTGAAGTCTGGCGGTGAAGTCTTCTTCCATCGGCGACCTCTTCTATCTTCATCCAAGACCGCGGAACTGAAGACCGGCAACCGCAGAACTGAAGACCGGCGACCAAGGAGTCAAGGAGCGTGGAGGATCCTCTTCGTGCAATCACCGCCATACTTGAATATTGAATGCAAGTTAAATATGGCGTCACTTGCATTCCAATTGGCTGATTTCATTCTTCAAATTAAAATCAGCCAATAGGATGAGAGCTACTGAAATCCTATTGGCTGATTTGAACAGCCAATAGGATTTCAGTAGCTCTCATTCTATTGGCTGATTTGAATTTAAAGAATCAAATCAGCCAATAGGAATGCAAGTGACGCCATATTTAAACGCGTAACTTGCATACAATATTCAGTATATGGCGGTGATCGTATGAAGAGGATCCTCCATGCTCCTTGGCTCCTCGGTCACTGGTCTTCAGTTCCCCGGTCTTCAGTTCCTTGGTCGCTGGTCTTCAGTTCCACGGTCCTTTAGGGGCAATGGGTAGTTTAGGATTTTTTAGTGTTAGGTTTTTTTATTTGGGGGATTTGGTGGGTGGGGGTTTTTACTTTTAGAGAGGGGACTTAGTGTTTTTAAAGGTAAAAGAGCTGTTTAACTTAGGGCAATGCCCTACAAAAGGCCCTTTTAAGGGCTATTGGTAGTTTAGTATTAGATTAGGGGGTGTTTTTATTTTAGGGGGCTTTTTTATTTTCATAGGGATTAGGTATGATTTTTTTATTTTTTATAATTTGGTTTATTATTTTATGTAATGTTAGGCTTTTTTTATTTTTTGTAATTTTAGATTAATTTAAATTTAGGTTTTTAAATTTTTAAAGTAATGTTAGGTTTTTTTATTTTAATTGTAATTTAGGATTTATTATTTTAATTGTAATTTAGGATTATTTTAATTTATGTAATGGGGTTAATTCAGGGGGTGTTAGGATAGGGAGCTTAGTGATTAGTTATTTGCGATATAGGGGCATGGCTGTTTAGGGGTTAATAGTTTAAATGGCTAAATTGCGTTGTGGGGCATGGGGGATTGGGGGTTAATAGTTTAAATGGCTAGATTGCGTTGTGGGGTGTGTCGGATTAGGGGTTAATAGTTTAAATGGCTAGATTGCATTATGGGGCATGGCGGATTAGGGGTTAATAGTTTAAATAGATACTTTGCAATATGGGGGTTGGCGGATTAGGGGTTAATAGTTTAATTAGATACTTTGCAATATGGGGGTTGGCGGATTAGGGGTTAATGGTTTAAATAGATACTTTGCGATATGGGGGCATGGCGGATTAGGGGTTAATCATTTTAATAGCTAGTTTGCGTTGTGGGGCATGGCTTTCTAGTGGTTAATACATTTATTATAAATTGAGATGAGGGGGATGGTGGATAGAGTGGTTTTGGACGTTTCAGGTTGGATTTCTATCAGAAAAAAAGTATCAAAGAGCACCTTTTCTCTGTTTTACACCAAGTTGAGCTGGGTGTAATTTTTAGTACTGTATCGGCAGCCTCCAACAGTGTAGTAACGGTTTACGCAGGCATTGGAAACCGGGTATTATTTCGGCTTCTGATACTTTGGATGGGACGCGATAATGTTTTCGGCACCTAAAGATCGGTTGCTGAAATTGAGTTATAACAGGCCGTTGGAGGCAGTCGATAAACTATATTGCTTCTGACAGCTTAACGGCTTGCGAGTGCACACAAACCGAATAACGGCTCAATGGAAATGAACTCCAAGTTAATCTGAAGTAACTTGCGGAGATTGAGAAAAACATTTTTGTCTGCCCCAGACAGTAGATTGTATAGAGATAAATGACACCTCAGTGACATAGGCCCTGATGATTGTGTCTGAAGGCAGTCTCGCAGAGAGGTGTTTTATTATACATCTCAGTGGGTGGCAATGCTGGCAAGATATTCAAAGCAGCATCACCACCTACATTGAAGTTGTAACTTAAATGTGCCTTTCCACATTATTATATGGCAATACAATTTACATTTGTCAACTCCACCCCTTTTGTTAAAATACAATAGTGAAACTAGGACATCAATAATGCACCTATAGGAGTTGGTGAATTGTGGGTATATGATGTATATACAATGTTTCATTTATCTATATTGTATTATTTAATACTATAATATGTATGTAAAGTCTTTTCATAATTGCAAAAATCGTGTATTTTGCCTTTGCCGTGTTTTTTTCTTTTTTTAGGAAGGAGATTTTGTGTTCGCAATATTAATATTTCATGGAAAACAGAAGCTGCAACTTCTTTTTTTGTTTGTTTATGTATTGCCGATATGAGTTCTCTCTGTTCTGAACGTGTAATACTTATAATACTGCGACCACAATGTAACAAACATGTTATTAATAAAGAATTTTTTTACAGTGAGTTCACAATATTATACGTTTAACACATTCAGAGCAGTGAGAACTAATATCAGCAATACATAAAAAAAAATAACTCGCGGCTACTGTCTTCTATGAAATATTAATATTGCAAACACAAAATCTTCCTAAAAAAGAAAAAAAAAACACAGCAAAGGCAAAATACATAATTTCCTTCCATAAGGCAGGGGAAGTCCACAACTTAATTCCATACTGTTGGGAAATACAACACCTGGCCACCATGGGGGGGCAAAGACACCACAGCCAAAGGCTCAAATATCCCTCCCACTTCCCCTATCCCCTAGTCATTCGTTGCCTTTCGTCACTATAGGAGGTGGCAGAAAAGTTTCAGAAGATTTGAATAGTCCTGTAATGAGTATGTTCCTTTCAAGAAAGGACTGGAGTTTTAAGTAATCATGTCAACCGCTCAATGAGAGTATTGATGAAAGTTAGAGTCTGGAGATGCAGGGAAAGTTTTTCTGCGAACCCATACAGACTGCTGCCTAACAGCACCCGGACAATCAGTGTTGACAAGTTTCACTGCTTGCTGTTACACACTCAAGTCCATGTCAGAGGTGTCGCTGCAAGACTGTCACACTTGAGAGGCTGTGCCTGTTCCACAGCATGGATTCTGGAGGTATATATATACTCTTTGCTATACAGGGTCACAGTGTGGCTCCTTTATGCCTCGATAGGATCAAGGGTTAATATCTCCTTCAGAGAGATTATTTGAACAGCAAGGGGTTATTTATAACTGCTTTTATGTAAGAGTTTTTGGGCTCATACACTGTGTGCTTTTGGCTTGAAACAAACATGTTTCACTTTCGTTTTTGTGTGTTGCGCAGCTCATAATAGCTTGGTGCCTTTTTCATAGCAGGGGAAGTCCTGTCCTACGCACTACGTGACCGGGTGCAGTCTTTCCTATGATCTTGCTGCGAACATCGCTCCTAAGAATAGTGTTTTCTCTGTTAGCTCTATGGGTCTAGGAGGTGGTGAGTGCCGCAGCCATTGGGATTATAAAGGTGCCATTTTTTTGAATAAAGAGTTTTCTTTTTGTCTGTCCTTCTGTGAATATATCCTAGCTATGGAGGACTCTGATATTACATTAGAAGGTTCCGCTCCTTCTGTACTGATTAATAATTCCTGTTTATATTGTGAGGAGGCCATGGTTTGTCCGCCTGCTCAATTTTGTTCCATTTGCCTAAGCACTGTTCTAAAGTCTAAGAAGGGAGACAAGCCTACTCATAGTGCTATTAGCCCCTCTGAGCAGTCTACCTCTCAGGAATCTGGGTCCTGAGAGATTACTACCTTTTCTACACTACCCATCAACATGCAGTTCCCCATGGCTCATCTAATTCTCCATCTAAAGGGGGCTTTTTTCCTGCGGACTTTACCGCGCAGCTTCAATCGGCAGTGTCTGCGGCCCTGAGTGCCTTACCTCGCTCTAACAAACGCAAGAGAAAGGTTAAACATAGTTCTCCTGACTTAGAGTCATCTATATATTTATTGGATTTAGCTACTATGTCCCAGCTATCCGAAGATGAGTAAACCTCTGTAGCTTCAGAGGGTGAACTTTCAGAGTCAGAGACTTCAGTTTCTAAATCTCCTTCAGTGGAGGAACCCTCCTTTAGATTTAAAATTATGCATCTGCGTTTTTTATTAAAGGAGGTTCTGTCTACGCTAGAGGTTCCAGAGGCTACACTCCCTGAGGAGCCAAAGAACCCTAAATTAGACAGGGTTTATGAAGACAGGAAGGTCTCTCTGACTTTTCCTGTGCCAGTTAAGATGGCAAACATTAGCTAGATTTCAAGTTTTCAACACTATACAAAAAGCGGCGTTATTTAACCTCCCTATAGCGCTGCTATTACAAGTTTTAAAAAAGCATGCTTGTGCGGGTGATATGGTGGCGTTGAGCTCCATACCGCACCCAAATACAAGCAGTGTTTTGACGTGCTCGTGCATGATTTCCCCATAGACATCAATGGGGAGAGCCGGCAAAAAAGAAGACTAACACCTGCGATCGTGGAAACAAAAGCTCTGTAGCGCACCCCCATTCATGTCTATGGGGAAAGAAAAATTTACGTTTAAACCTAACACCCTAACATAAAAACCACGTCTAAACACCACTAATCTGCTGCCCCCAACATCGCCGCAACCTAAATAAAACTATTAACCCCTAATCTGCCGTTCCCGATATCGCCACCACCTACATTACAGTTATTAACCCCTAATCTGCCGCCCCCAATGTCGCCTCCACTATACTAAAGTTATTAACCCCTAAACCTCTGGCCTCCAACATCACTAACACTAAATAAATATATTAACCCCTAAACCTAACCCTAACGTAACCCTAACATAACCCTAACCCTAACACCCCCTAACTTAAATATAATTAAAAATAAATCTAAATAAACCTTGCAAATATTAACTAAATAGTTCCTATTTAAAACTAAATACATACTTACCTGTAAAATAAAACCTAAGCTAACTACAATATAACTAATAGTTATATTGTAGCTATCTTAGGTTTTATTTTTATTTCACAGGTAAGTTTGTATTTATTTTAACTAGGTAGACTAGTTAGTAAATAGTTATTAACTATTTACTAACTACCTAGTTAAAATAAATACCAACTTACCTGTAAAATAAAACCTGACCTGCCTTACACTAAAAACTAACATTACAATAAAATAAAATAAATTAAATTATTAAAATACAATTTTCTAAATTACAAAAAAATAATAAACAGGTGGGAGGTGGGTTTTACTGTTGGGGGTGTTTGTATTTTTTTTACAGGTAAAAGAGCTGATTACTTTGGGGCAATGCCCCACAAAAGGCCCTTTTAAGGGCCATTGGCAGTTTAGTGTAGGCTAGGGTTTTTTTTCTATTTTGGGGGGGCTTTTTAATTTTGATAGGGCTATTAGATGAGGAGTAATTCATTTTTATTTTTTATCATTTCAGTTTTTGTTTTTTGTAATTTAGTGTTTATTTTTTTTGTAATTTAGAAAATTGTATTTTAATAATTTAACCCCTTAATGACCGGACCATTTTTCAATTTTCTTACCCTTAATGACAATGGCTATTTTTACATTTCTGCGGTGTTTGTGTTTAGCTGTAATTTTCCTCTTACTCATTTACTGTACTCACACATATTATATACCGTTTTTCTCGCCATTAAATGGACTTTCTAAAGATATCATTATTTTCATCATGTCTTATAATTTACTACAAAAAAAATAATAAAATATGAGGAAAAAATGGAAAAAAAACACACTTTTTCTAACTTCGACCCCCAAAAATCTGTTACACATCTACAATCACTAAAAAACACCCATGCTAAATAGTTTCTAAATTTTGTCCTGAGTTTAGAAATACCCAATGTTTACATGTTCTTAGCTTTTTTTGCAAGTTATAGGGCCATAAATACAAGTAGCACTTCGCTATTTCCAAACCACTTTTTTTCAAAATTAGCGCTAGTTACATTGGAACCCTGATATCTGTCAGGAATACCTGAATATCCCTTGACATGTATATATTTTTTGTTAGAAGACAACCCAAAGTATTGATCTAGGCACATTTTGGTATATTTTATGCCACCATTTCACCGCCAAATGCGAGCAAATAAAAAGAAAAACTTTACATTTTTCACAATTTTAGGTTTCTCACTGAAATTATTTACAAACAGCTTGTGCTATTATGGCACAAATTGTTGTAAAAGCTTCTTTGGGATCCCCTTTGTTCAGAAATAGCAGACTTATATGGCTTTGGCATTGCTTTTTGGTAATTAGAAGGCCGCTAAATGCTGCTGCGCACCACACGTAAATTATGCCCAGCAGTGAAGGGGTTAATTAGGTAGGTTGTAGGGAGCTTGCAGGGTTAATTTTAGCTTTAGGGTAGAGATCAGCCTCCCACCTGACACATCCCACCCCCTGATCCCTCCCAAACAGCTCTCTTCCCTCCCCCACCCCACAAATGTCCCCGCCATCTTAAGTACTGGCAGAAAGTCTGCCAGTACTAAATAAAAGGAGTTTTTTTTTTTTTTTTTTAATAAAAAAAATAAAATATTTTAGCTGTGATGGACTCCTGCCTTAGCCCCAACCTCCATGATCCCCCCCCCCCAGCTCTCTAACCCTCTCTCCTATCTAATTGCGGCCATCTTGGGTACTGGCAGCTGTCTGCCAGTACCCAATTTGCCCAAAAACAAAAGTATTTTTTGCTCTTTTTCTTTTTTTTAGGTTTTCTGTAGTGTAGCAGCCCCCCACAATACCCCTACCCCCCTACCCCTCCCAGATCCTTTTATATTATTTTAAAAAAAAATCTTTCCCCCCCCTTCCCTCCTCATTGGTGTCAGTGGCCAGCTAATGCTCGCACACCCACGCGCACCCCCTGCACGCTCCCGGCACCCGGCGTGCACATTGCACTTCTAGGAACCGGATGCCGGGTAGCGATGGGCCGCCCACCCGCCTCCCTGTTGCGCTCCCACCCACCAACGAACCGGCACCATCGCTACCGGTGCAGAGAGGGCCACAGAGTGGCCCTCTCTGCATCGGAGTCTTCTAAAAAGGTATTGCAGGATGCCTCCATATGGAGGCATCACTGCAATACCCTGAGAGCTGCTGGAAGCGATTGCGATCGCTTCCAGCACTCTCTTAGACAACTGACGTACCAGGTACGTCCATTGTCATTAACTACTTGTTAATGCATGACGTACCTGGTACGTCAGTTGTCATTAAGGGGTTAATTTATTTTATTTTATTGTATCGTCAGTTTTTAGTGTAAGACAGGTTAGGTTTTATTTTATAGGTAAGTTTGTATTTATTTTAACTAGGTAGCTAGTAAATAGTTCATAACTATTTACTAACTAGTCTACCTAGTTAAAATAAATACAAACTTACCTGTGACATAAAAATAAAACCTAAGATAGATACAATATAACTATTAGTAATATTGTAGCTAGCTTAGGTTTTATTTTACAAGCAACTTTGTATTTATTTTAAATAGGAATTATTTAGTTAATAATTGTAAGGTTTATTTAGATTTATTTTAATTATATTTAAGTTAGGGTGTATTAGGGTTAGGGTTAGACTTAGGATTACGTTAGGGTTAGGGTTAGGTTTAGGGTTTAATATATTTATGTAGAGTTAGTGATGTGAGAAGTCAGAGGTTTAGGGGTTAATAATTTAAGTATATTTCATTCCTGTTGCCAGATTCCATCTCAGAACCTTACAAGATTGTGACTACGGACGTAAGCCTTTCCAGTTGGGGAGCCGTTTGGGGTGCCAAGAAGGCACAAGGTGTAAATAAAAAGAGAGAAGCGCTCAACCTGGACTCAGGAGGAGTCCTCCCTTCCGATCAATTTTTTGGAACTTTGGGCAATCTTCAATGCTTTGAAGGCTTGACCCCTTCTGGGTTTGTCCCAGTTTATTAGATTCCAATCAGACAATATAACCTTGGTTGCCTATATCAACCATCAGGGGGGAACGAGAAGTTATTGGCGATGAGAGAAGTATCTCAGATATTAGAGTGGGTGGAGACTCACATATGTACGCTGTCAGTGATTCACATCCGGGGCTTGGACAACTGGTAAGCGGATTTCCTCAACAGGCAATCTTTTCACCCAGGGGAATGGTATCTCCACCCGAGGTGTTTGCAGAGTTATGCAGCGAGTGGGGGATGCTGGAGATAGATCTCATTGCATCCCGCCTCAATACCAAGCTACCCAGGTACGGGTTGAGGGATCCTCAGGTGGAATTGATAGATGTTCTATCAGTACCATGGAGGTTCAAACTCATATATCTTTTTCCTCCATTACCGCTTCTCCTTCGTGTGGTGGCTCACATCAAGCAGGAGCGAGCATCAGTGATTCTGATTGCTCCATCGTGGCCACAAAGGACGTGGTTTGCGGAGCTGGTGGGGATGTCCTCATCTCTTCAGTGGAGGTTACCTTGTCGCAGAGATCTGCTGATACAGGGTTCTTTTGTTAATCAAAATCTAGATTCTCTGAGGCTGACTGCGTAGAGATTGAACGCTTAGTCTAAGCCAAAAGATGTTTTACTCGTTGTATCTACCATAAAGTGCGGAGGACTTATTTGTACTGGTGTGAAGAGCGTGGGTTTTCCTGGCATAAGGTTAAGGTTGCCAGAATTGTATCTTTTCTACAGGATGGACTGGAGAAGGGTCTATCTGCCCATTCCCTGAAGAGACAGATATCAGCCCTGTCTGTGTTACTGCACAAGAGATTAGCTGAGCTTCCGGATGTGCAGTCCTTTGTTAAGGCTCTGACTAGAATCAGACTTGTGTTTAGATCTGGGGCTTTACCTTGGAGCCTAAATTCTGTTCTTAGTGTTTTGCAGCAGGCTCCGTTTCAGCCTATGCATACTGTTGACATTAAAGGGGCACTGAGCCCAAATTTTTTCTTTTGTGATTCAGATAGAGCATGCAATTTTAAGCAAATTTCTAGTTTACTCCTATTATCATATTTTCTCCATTCTCTTGGTATATTTATTTGAAATGCAAGATTGTAAGTTTAGATGCCGGCCCTTTTTTGGTGAACAACCTGGGTTGTTCTTGCGGATTGGTGGATAAATTCATCCACCAATAAAAACGTGCTGTCCATCGTCTTAAACCAAAAAAGAAGCTTAGCTTTTTCAAATAAAGATAGTGAACGAAGAAAAAATAATAATAGGAGTAAACTAGAAAGTTGCTTAAAATTGCATGCTCTATCTGAATCATGAAAGCAAAAAATTGGGTTCAGTGTCCCTTTAAATTGTTATCTTGGAAGGTTCTTTTTTTGCTGGCCTCTGTGCGCAGAGTTTCTGATATTTCTGATTTACAATGTTACTCCCCTTATCTTGTTTTCCATGCTGATATGGCAGTTTTACATACTAAATTAGGGTTCCTCCCTAAGGTCGTGTCGGACCATAACATTAATCAAGAAATTGTTGTTCCTTCCTTGTGTCCTAATCCTTCTTCAGCGAAGGAACGCTTGCTTCACAATCTGGATGTGGTTCTTGCCTTGAAGTTCTATCTTCAGGCTACTAAGGAATTCAGACAATCTTTCTCTTTGTCGTTTATACGGGGAAGCGTAAGGGGCAGAAGGCTACTACGACTTCCCTATCTTTTTGGTTGAGGAGTGTCATCCACTTAGCTTATGAGACAGCGGGACGACAGCTTCTTGAGAGGATAACGGCTCATTCCACTAGAGCAGTGGCTTCCTCCTGGGCTTTTAAGAACGAAGCCTGAATGGATCCGACTTGTAAGCTGGCTACCTGGTCCTCCTTACACACTTTTGCTAAATTTTACAAGTTTGATGTGTTTGCTTCGGCTGAAGCAGCTATTGGTAGAAACATTTTGCAGGCTGAGGTGCCCTCAGAATAGGGTCCGCCTCTTTTTTTGTTCCCTCCCGTTATTCATTCAGTGTCCTCTGGAGCTTGGGTATAGTGTTCCCAACAGTAACGAATGAAGTTGTGTCCACGACCGCGTCCATAATATATTTTTTTAATGGACAGCTCCCTTTTTTATATTAATTCTTCTGGCACCTTTATACCCTGATGTTTCTCCTTCTTTTCCTTGTTCCCTCGGCAGAATGACTGAGGGATAGGGGAAGTGGGAGGGATATTTAAGCCTTTGGCTGGGGTGTCTTTGCCTCCTCCTGGTGGCCAGGTTTTGTACTTCCCAACAGTAAGGAATGAAGTTGTGGACTATCCCTGGCAGGAAGGAAATTAATTTATCTGGTAAGCATAAATTATGTTTTTTACAATAACAACAAGAATTTACATACATATTATAACATTATACAATACAGATACATAAAACATTGTATAAACAGCTATCACATAGGATAGGATAAAGGACTTGGAATATACAGAGCTGAGCACAGGAGGCACAGGACTTGGAATCTGTGAAGCTATACACTGAACACAGAACTTGAAATCTGTGAAGTTGTACACTGGACACAGAACTTAGAGTCTGTTAAGCAGAACACTGGACACAGGACTTGGAATATGCAGCGCTAAGCACAGGAGACACAGGACTGGGAATCTGCAGCATGGACCACAGGAGACACAGGAATTGGAACATACAGAGCTGAGCACAGGCGGCGCAGGACATGAAATCTGTGAAGCTGTATCCCTATTATTTCCTATAGGAGGCACATTAAAACTCAGGAAAACAGCCAATTTTTTGGAATATATTGCAGACCCATGGACTGCAAGACTGGTGGGGTCAAAATGGCAATTTATCATGGGTCTGACAATGTTTTGAATATTGGGGCCATAGACTGAATAAAAATGCAGGAAAGTTTCATCTTTCAGGAAAGGCCAGTTCCAAAAGGCCCTGAAGATAGCACTGAGCTCTAGGATATATATTGGTTACCTTGACACCTGAGGAGATCAAACTCTGTGTGCTCTCCTGGACCCTCATACTGCACCCTAACCCTAGAAACTTGCATCTATCGAGATTATTGGCTAACATGGACATACAAAGGATGCCTCCAGAGAACAGAAAAAAATCTATATACACCATGATAGGGAAATCTGTATTGAGGAATCTGAAAGGAACCTTTGAGAAAGCTGAGAGAAGTCGAAAAGGGGAAAGCATGTGACGCAAGAATCATCAGACCAAAGCATTCCGTGCATAAGACTACAATAGGATCAATTAGAGATTGAAGCCTCACACATGAGGATTGTAAATCTGATCTCCTTTGATCTAAGGAACACCTCAAAATAAATTGAGTCTATAATGACTCCTAGAAAAGAGATTCTGGATTGAGGAGATAGAGAACACTTTGGAAAAATTATGCTCTAACAAAGAAAGAAAAAACAAAAGATTGTTGGTATTAAATATTGCTAAAGGTAAAGATGGAGTCTGTACCAAGATATTAACCAGGTATGGAGACACCAAAACACCCTGAGCTCTGGGAGCAGTAGCCATATCTAATGGAAGAGCAGCACAATGAAAATGTTTGTCCAAATAGGCAAATCTTAGCAACTAGTGATGGACTTTGATGGGAATATAAAGGTAAAGATCCTTCAAGTTTTATTGTGGACATACATTGCCCCATGCTGAACAAGGCGTAGAATAGTCTGGATTGTTTCCAAATGAAAGTAGGAACCCTGACAAACTTGTTTAGAGCTTTCAAATACATAAAAACCCTTACACTTCCTTCTTTTTGGGGAATTATGAAAAGGAAGAAAAAAACTTTGGCCTTGTTCTAATATCAGAAGTGGAACTATCACTCCCATGATTTTTTAGATTTGGACACAAAGGAAAAGGCTTAAGCCTTTCCAGGGTCCTTTAGAACATGGGACAGGAGAAAACCGTCCTCTGGGAGGCTTTAATGAAATCTATTCTGCACTCCTGAGAAACTATGTTTACCATCCAAGGATCTCATACAAATTGAGCCCAGGCCTTATGGAAAAATGTAATCTGCCCCCTACTAGAAGAGAATCTGGGTTGAGGGCCGAGCCTTATTGCAGTGGAGGATGTTCTCTGGTTCCTAGATTGTCCAAAAGGAATGAAAGCGAATACACACTCTGATCTTTCCCTTAGACTTTTTGTCCTGAGGGAGACAAATTCCTTTACCTCCAGAAACAGTAGAGATTAAGGCATCTAACCCAAGCCCAAATAAAATCTTTCCTAGAAAAGAAAGACATAATAGTTTAGATTTTGAAACCACATCAATTTACCATGATTTGAGCCACAAGGATCTATTGAGTAAAATAAATAATGTCATATTCTTAGCCTTGATTTTAAAAATGTCAACAATAGCATCACATATGAACACATTTGTTGACCTAATAAGTTTCCAACAACAGAATTTCTTCCTCATTGGAATCATCTGTAAACTGATCAGATAAATTATCGTAGTATAAAGTAGGTAGGGAACAGCAACCAACCAGGAATCAGGCACAGGAGTATAGGGTCAGCCGGCCCCTCACATCAACATAAGCGTTCCATATTTTTATTAGCGTGAAGCGTTGGCTACTTGGCTAGAGTAACTTTCTTTCAAGCTTATTCAGAGAAATTATCATACCAGATAATAGAAGCTTTAGCTACACAAACGATACTGACAGCTAGCTTAAATACATAACCTGGTTGCAGAAAAGCATTCTATAAAAAGATTCCAATTTTCTTTCCATAGAATCTTTTTTTAAAACATACTATCCTCCAAAGCATTGTTCTAGAGTGGAGATGGCACCATCTGCCTTTGGAATAGACTCCCAAAGGTCAACTCTAGCAGCAGATTAAAGAAAACATCCTTTTACTGCAGAAGACGGGTTAATAAAAAAAAAAAACAGGATTTTGCCCATACTTTGATAATAATTTCAGTTATTGCATCAGGGACTGAAAAAAAACCCTCTTTTGTTTTGACAGAAGTTTTAAAAATAAAATCTAATTGCTTGATGGAATTTTCCTTTGAAAGCTTAAAGGGACAGTATACTCCAGAATTGTTATTGTTTTAAAAGATAGCTAATCCCTTTATTACCCATTCCCCAGTTTTACATAACCAACATTGTTATATTAATATACTTTTTACCTCTGTGATTAACTTGTATCTAAGGCTCTGCAGACTGCCCCTTATCTCAGTCATTTGACAGGCATGCAATTCAGCCAATCAGTGCATACTCTTAAATAACTCTACAGGAGTGAGCACAATTTTTATCTATATGGCATACATTAACTAGCTCTTTCTAACTGTGAAAAACTCTTAAAATGCACTGAGATAGGAGGCGGTTTTTAACAGTTTAGAAATCAGTTTGAGTCTACCTAGGTTTAGCTTGCAGCAAAAGAACAAAGCAAATCTTATGATAAAAATAAATTGGAAAGTTGTTTACAATTGTATGCCCTATCTGAAACATGAAAGTTTAATTTTGACTAGATTGTCCCTTTAACCCCAAGTTACAAAAACACAAACCTCCTTTAAGAGATTTCACAGATATTTCAATCTTACAAAAAATAAAAAAATCTGTATCTGATCAGCCGACTCATGATTATCTTAAATATATTCACCTTTAGAAGACTGATCTGTGGTGACAGAATTTGAGCATGAAATTAAAGGGACATTATACACTAGATTTTTATTTTCATAAATAGTTTGTAGATTATCCATTTATATAACCCATACATGTTTGTTTGTTTTTTTAACAATGTATAGTTTTGTTTATTTTTTAATAACATTACTCTGATGTTCAGACTCCTAACCAAGCCCCAAAGTTTTAGGAGAATACCGACATATACATACTCCAGCTCACTCCTGTTTGTGTAAAGAGTCTTTTCATATGCAGAGGAAGGGGGGGGGGGTCTGTTTTTCCCACTTGCAGTGGGTGTTTCAGCTACCTTTTTTAACAGAGCTAAACTGGGAGATTCTAAGTACATTTTAAAATGGTTTTATACTGGATCAGTATCTGTGCATCTTATTCTTTATAGTAGTATCTATTACATGCAGTTATAAGAAAATGAGTGTATACTGTCCCTTTAACTTTTTAGCAGGTTTGCTCTTAGGATTCAGAATGGCTAGCTGAATCAAGAGTAGGCTGTTTGTCAGAGACTCTTTTGGCATGACTGCCAAGATTTCAGAAAGGGCTTGATTACAAGTGGTGTGCTAACATTAGCATGTACACAATATTGAAATATCACTTGCGCTCATATTGGGCTTATAAGTTGAAAGTAAATGTGACCGCACAAGCGCAAACTAATTTTGTGCTTGGCGGGTTATTGCGACTGAAGTCTTTGCATAAAGGGTTAAAGATAAATTAAAAGTTGCACCAAACATAACATAAATACATTAAAATAAAGTGTATATACCATATGTCATGGTATATGACATGATATTTGAATGGAAAGGGCTATAATGTATATGTACACACATGTCTAAATATGTGGGTATGTATGTATACATACAAATGTGTATATGTGTATACATTTGTATGTTTATATGTGTATGTATTTATATACATACATATAAACACATATACACATGTATAGATATATATATATATATACATGTGCATATATAATTTGTTTTACTGTGTATGTAATGTAAATATTTTACATTCCAATGTTCTTCCCATAGGGTAAAATGTTCTATGTACTTTAAAATAGATATTTATATACCTAAGCCTATAGATGGATAGATTGATAGATAAAACAAAAAAATAGAACATTTTCTTTTTAGAGCAAAAGTGCTAAATAGCGTGCTACTTGTAATCTATCCCAAAATCTTTAAATCCCAGAGCAAAAACGGTATAGTTCCCTAGTGCTTTATATACAGAGAGAGAGAGTCGAGAGCTGTGGAAGAGAGAGCAGTATTTGATTGTTTAGTATTCTTAAGGAGGATCCATATACAAATTGCATAGCTGAGCCGGTAGGGACACTTGCATAAAATAAGTGGACAGAGGATATAAATTAATGGGGGCAGTTCGACATGCTCCATAATAGATAATCGAGTAGATGAGGAATAGCAGACAGCAATTAATACAATGATAAATGCACAATATATATATCTAGTAATAGGAGAAAGTAAAATATAAATAAAGGGGGACTTAAACATTTAAGTCCAAGAATAAAACAAGGGAAGAATAACAGAGAATCTTCTTATATCATGAATACACACCAATAAATAAAACAATACATTTAGTAAAAAAGGTTCAAACACTAAATATAAGGCTTTTTACAACTTAGGCAGCTTACTCCTCCAGAAAGACAATGGAGAACGGAGCAGTATAAATGTCACCAAATCAGTCCTGAGCACTGATGAAATAAAACAGTTGGACTTTTGCGCGACGGGAACAAAAATTAACCACCGTGTTGTGTACGTAATGAGAAGGCCCCTATTGCCCCAAACAGTTTCCAGAAATCACATACACCTAGATTACAAGTTTTGCGCTATAAAGGGTAGTTAACAAAAGTTGCGTTATTTCCCCCTCCATATCGCTTCCATTACAATTTTTTGAAAAGCTGCCTTGTGTGTGCGATATGGTTGGATTGAGCTCCATACCGCACAAAATACAAGCGCTGCTTTGACGTGATCGTGCACGCTTTCCTCATAGACATCAATGGGGAGAGTGTGTTGGAAAAAACCTAACACCTGAAGCACGGAATGAAAAAGCTCCGTAACGCAACCCCATTGATGTCTATGGGGAAAAAAGTTATGTTTAAAGGGATACTGAACCCAATTTTTTTCTTTCATGACTCAGATAGAGCATGTAATTTTAAGCAACTTTCTAATTTACTTCTATTATCAATTTTTCTTCATTCCTTGCTATCTTTATTTGAAAAAGAAGGCATCTAAGCTAAGGAGCCAGCAATTTTTTGATTAAGAACCATGGAGAGCACTTGTTTATTGGTGCTGTCCAATCAGCAAGGACAACCCAGGTTGTTCACCAAAATGATCCGGCATCTTAACTTACATTCTTGCTTTTCAAATGAACATACCAAAAGAATGAAGAAAATTTGATAATAGGAGTTAATTAGAAAGTTGCTTAAAATTGCATGCTCTATCTGAATCACAAAAGAAAAAAAATTGGGTTCAGTGTCCCTTTAAAGGGGCATGAAACCAAAAACATGTATTTAATGGATCACATAGAGGATGCAATTTTAAACAACTTTCTATTTTACTTCTATTATTCGATTTTCTTGGTTCTCTTAGTATCTTTTATTGAAAACAGGGATGTCAGCTCAGATGTGTGCACATGTCAGGAGCATTATATGGCAGCAGTAAGAATGTTATTTATGTGCAAGAGCAATAGAGGGCAGCATTATTTCCAGCCATATAGTGCTCCAGATGCCTACCTAAGTATCTCTTCAACAAAGAATATCATGGGAACGAACACATTTGATAATAAAAGTAAATTGGAAATTGGTTTAAAGTTGTATGCTCTGCCTTAATTACAAAATAAAATGTTTGGGTTTCATATTCCTTTAAGATAAGTTTACTATATAATAAAAAAGCATGACTCAGGTATATAAAACGGCCCAGATTACAAGTGGAGCGCAAATGTTTGTGCCCCAGCAAAAAGGGGTTTATCACGGGTTTTTGCGCTCGTCGGGCTTACCACTCGTGCAATCGCGATTTATGCTAGAATGATTGGAATACCGTGTCTTCAGAGTTCTGGCTAAATGTTCCTCAAAACTAAAAAGTTGCACAAAACACATCAAAAATACATTACAAAGTATAGTTACACTCATAATAACACCATCTAATAAAAATTATTCGCAAAAAAATATTGCTCAAAATAAGTTATAAGGGCTCAAAGATAGGTCTCAAGTGTTAAAAAAAAAAGCCATTTGGCTGTCTTTTTTTCTAACATAGAGATACATACATATACATGTTTAAAGATGAATATGTATGTGTATATATATATATATATATATATATATATATATATATATATATATATATATATATATAAATATATATATATATATACACATACATACATATATATATATATATATATATATATATATATATATATATATATATATATATATATATATATATATATATATATATATATATATATATATATATATATATATATATATATATACAGTATATAAACAGCAGGCAGGCCAGCACTCACGGTTAAAGGGATACTGAACCCAATTTTTTTCTTTCATGATTCAGATAGAACATGCAATTTTAAGCAACTTTATAATTTACTCCTATTATCAATTTTTCTTCATTCTCTTGCTATCTTTATTTGAAAAAGAAGGCATCTAAGCTAAGAAAGCAGCACATTTTTGGTTCAGACCATGGAGAGCACCTGTTTATTGGTGCTGTCCAATCAGCAAGGACAACCCAGGTTGTTCACCAAAAATGGGCCGGCATCTAAACTTACATTCTTGCTTTTCAAATAAACATACCAAGAGAATTAAGAAAAGTTGATAATATGAGTAAATTAAAAAGTTGCTTAAAATTGCATGCTCTATCTGAATAACGAAAGAAAAAATTTGGGTTAAGTGCTGCCCCCGACATCTCCGACACCTATATAAACGTATTAACCCCTAATCTGCCACTCCCGACATCACTGCCACCAAAATAAATCTATTAACCCCTAATCTGCCGCTCCTGATATCACAGACACTATACAAAAGTTATTAACCCTTATTTCCCCACACCCCAACATTGCCCACAATAAAATAAAGATATTAACCCATATTCCGCTGCTCCCCGACATCGCCGCCACTAAATAAAGCTATTAACCCCTAAACCTCTGGCCTCCAACATCACTACCACTAAACAAACCTATTAACCCCTAAACTGCCAGCCCCCCACATCGCAACAACCTAAATGAAACTATTAATCCCTAAACCTAACCCTAACCCTAACACCCCCTAACTTTAACATAATTAACAGAACTAAATTAAAGTTACAATTATTAACTAAATAATACCTATTTTAAACTAAATACATACTTACCTGTGAAATAAAATCTAAGCTAGCTACAATATAACTAATAGTTATATTGTAGCTAGCTTTTATTTTTATTTCACAGGTAAGTTTGTATTTATTTTAACTAGGTATAATATTTATTAAATAATTATTAACTATTTACTAACTACCTAGTTAAAATAAATACAAACTTACCTGTGAAATAAAACCAAAGCTGCCCTAAAACTAAAACCTAACATTACAAAAATAAAAAAACTACCATTACAAAAAATAAAAAACACTAAAATTATTTTAAAAAAAATCTGCCATTACAAAAAATAACAAACGAAATTATCCAAAACAATAAAAATCATTCCTCTTCTAATACCCTGTTAAAAAAAAAAAAACACCCCAAAATAAAAAACCCTAATCTATAATAAACTACCAAGGGCCCTTAAAAGGGCCTTTTGTAGGGCATTGCTCTAAAGAAATCAGCTCTTTTTCTACAAAAGAAAAACATACACCCCCTAACAATATACAAACCTCCACCCCCCAAACCCACAAAATAAAAATAAAGTAAAACCTAATCTACCCATTGCCCTGAAAAGGGCATTTGTATGGGCATTCAGCTCTTTTGCTGCCCATTTAAAATAAAAAATGGCTATTCTAAAAAAAGAAAACACCCCAAAATGAAAAAAAAAAAACCATTACACAAAATAACAAACAAATTATCCAAAATAATAACAATTATTCCTATTCTAATACCCATTTTTAAAAAAACACCCCAAAATAAAAGAAACCTAATCTATAATTTACTACCAATAGCCCTTAAAAGGGCCTTTTGTAGGGCATTGCCCTAAATAAATCAGCTCTTTTTCTAAACAAAAATACAAAGATCCACTAACGTTACAAACCCCCACCTCCCCAAACCCACAAAATAAAAAAAATTATCTAAAAAAACCTAATCTACCCATTGCCCTGAAAAGGGCATTTGTATGGGCATTGCCCTTAAAATGGCATTCAGCTCTTTTTCTTGCCCTTAAAAGGGCATTCAGCTCTTTTAAGAAAAGCCCAAACCCTAATCTAAAAAAAAACCCACCCCAAAAAACCTTAAAAAAACCTAACACTAACCCCTCTTTAGGTACTCGCAGTTGCTGAAGTCCCGCTTGAACGATCTTCATCCCGGCAGCTCCATCTTCATCCAGGCGGCTCCATCTTCATCCATCGCGGGACCAGCATCTTCTTCATCCCTGCGGAGGCGGATCGGTCGATGCCCAGAGGCGAAGGTTCAGGCCAAGGCGGAGGTCCAGGCGGAAGTCCATCGATCCAACGTGGAGGTCCTCTTCATCGTCGCACACTGAGGCTTCAAACGCAAGGTACCCCTTTTATACTGGGGGTACCATTGCATTCCTATTGGCTGAAAAATTTAAATCAGCCAATAGGTATTAGGGCTGCTAAAATCCTATTGGCTGTTCAAATCAGCCAATAGGATTTAAGCAGCTCTCATTCCTATTGGTCCTGAAGGCTTGCATGGAAACAGGGGCATCAAGCTCCATTTGGAGCTTGATCATTCGGCCCTCTAGAGTCTAATATGAAAATATCTGCTATAAGTTAAGTCTCCTGGCCATGTGTGTGCTATGTGAGTGCAATGTAAACATAATTACCTGACCAGCACCACATCACAGCAGACAATATAAGTGAGGAGTATATTGATGACTCAACAGGAGGAGGCTAGGGAGGGACCTGTCCCTGGTGTGAGTAATTCCCTCACCAGGAGTAATTGTGTCACTGCCCCTTACCCCGATCTCCCCTCTGTCTCTCTTTTGCAGCTCTATGATAGGGAATATTTGGCCTCAAATCAGTCTCAAAGAAAAATCTGGAGCAATTCAATTTTTCACCTATCTCTTAGAAAGCAAAGATTAGACAGCCATACCAGTAAAGTGGAAGGAATGAAGTGCACTTGACAGTTTTGGTAATATTTTCCTCCTCCTTGTGGCTAGGAAGTGAATCCCTGGACTCTCAGCACCTTATGAAAGAAAATCTCCATACAGTTTAATGATGATTTTCTGCATAAAATCATTAGAAACGTTTTTCTAAAGGATTGTGATCAATCCCCCAGCATTTAAATGATAATATATTTATCTTTCCTTTACAGAGAAATACATAGTGCTGTCATCAGTGGTACATTTTTTTCTTGAATTACCATTGCCAGATGGCAGCTCACAGCTAAATGAAGTTTAATTAATCTAGGCCAGTTTGTTCAGTGAAATATTAAACAGAAGTTCAGCGATTCACATTAAAGTAGGATATGTACTACTCTATACAATTCATATACATATTTATTTGCTCCAATAACAATAATGCAAGAATTTAAGCAATGCCGGTTACATTACATGAACTGTGTATCAAAGGTAATGTATGCCAACTGACTATCATTCACTTATAGATCTATAGGAAATGGAGCTCTGAGGGCCGTGGGGGAAGAAGGGGACATGATGCACCAATGATTGCATATGACGCTCTTTTAGCTGCTGGAGGTGATTGGAAAGAAGTCTGTAATCGAGCCATGTTTCATGGAGGTATGTGACTTTCTTACAAACCTACGGCTACATTACGAGTTTTGCGTTATGACAATTTGCAAGTTATTGCCACTGCTCACCTCCCTTTAACGCTGCTATTACAGGTTTGCAAAAACCCGGCGTTAGCAGGCAATATGGCAGCGTTAAGCTCCATACCGCACTCAAATACCAGCGCTGCTTTGAGCTGGTTTTACGTGCTCGTGCACAATTTCCCCATAGACATCAATGGGGAGAGCCGGCTAAAAAAAAAGCCTAACACCTGCAATAAAGGAGCGTAAAGCTCCGTAACACAGCCCCATTGATTCCTATGGGGAAAGAAAATTTATGTTTAAACCTAACACCCTAACATAAACCCAGAGTCTAAACACACCTAATCTGCCGCCCCAACATCACCGACACCTACATTACACTTATTAACCCCTGATCTGCCGCCCCCGACATCACCGCCACTTACCTACACTTATTAACCCCTAATCTGCCGCCCACAATGTCGCTGCCACCTACCTAAACTTATTAACCCCTAATCTGCCGCCCCCACCGTCGCTGCCACCTACATTACACTTATTAACCCCTAATCTGCCGCCCCCAACATCGCCGCCACCTACCTACACTTATTAACCACTAATCTGCCGCCCTCAACGTCGCCGCCACTATACTAAAGTTATTAACCCCTAAACCTAACCCTAAGTCTAACCCTAACACCCCTAACTTTAATATAATTAAAATAAATCTAAATAAAAATTACTATTATTACCTAACTAATTCCTATTTAAAACTAAATACTTACCTGCAAAATAAACCCTAAAATACCTACAATATAACTAATAGTTACATTGTATCTATCTTAGGTTTTATTTTTATTTCACAGGCAAGTTTGTATTTATTTTAACTAGGTAGACTAGTTAGTAAATAGTTATTAACTATTTACTAGCTATCTAGTTAAAATAAATACAAATTTATCTGTAAAATAAAACCTAACCTGTCTTACACTAACACCTAATATTACAATAAAATTAAATAAATGACATTAATTAAATACAATTAACTAAATTACTAAAAAAATAAACACTAAATTAAATAAATAATAATAAAAAAGAAATGATCAAATATTTAAACTAATTACACCTAATCTAATAGCCCTATCAAAATAAAAAAGCCCCCCCAAAATAAAAAACCCTAGCCTACACTAAACTGCCAATGGCTCTTAAAAGGGCCTTTTGCGGGTCATTGCCCCAAAGAAATCTCTTTTACCTGTAAAAAAAATACAGACAACCCCCCAACAGTAAAACCCACCAACCACACAACCAAACCCCCCAAATAAAATCCTATCTAAATAAACCTAAGCTCCCCATTGCCCTGAAAAGGGCATTTGGACGGGCATTGCCCTTAAAAGGGCATTTAGCTCTTTTACATTGCCCAAACCCTAAGCTAAAAATAAAACCCACCCAATAAAACCTTAAAAAACCTAACACTAACCCCTGAAGATCCACTTACAGTTTTTGAAGACCGGACATCCATCCCCATGAAGCCAGGAGAAGTCTTCATCCAAGTGGGCAGAAGTCCTCAACGAAGCCGGGAGAAGTCTTCATCCAAGCGGCAAGAAGTGGTCCTCCAGGTGGGCAGAAGTATTCATGCAGACGGCATCTTCTACCTTCATCCTTCCGACGCGGTGAGGCTCCATCTTCAAGACATCCGGCGCGGAGCATCCTCTTCTGTCGACGGCTACTGAAGAATGCAGGTTCCTTTAAGGGACATCATCCAAGATGGCGTCCCTTGAATTCCAATTGGCTGATAGAATTCTATCAGCCAATCAGAATTAAAGTGAAAAAAATCCTATTGGCTGATGCAATCAGCCAGTAGGATTGAGCTTCAATCCTATTGGCTGATCCAATCAGCCAATAGAATGCAAGCTCAATCCTATTGGCAGATTGCATCAGCAGAAGAGGATGCTCTGCGCCGGATGTCTTGAAGATGGAGCCGCTCCGCGTCGGAAGGATGAAGATAGAAGATGCCGTCTGGATGAAGACTTCTGCCCGCATGGAGGACCACTTCTTGCCGATTGGATGAAGACTTTTCCCGGCTTTGTTGAGGATTTCTGCCTGCTTGGATGAAGACTTCTGCCGGCTTGATGAGGATGGATGTCTGGTCTTCAAAAACTGTAAGTGGATCTTCGAGGGTTAGTGTTAGGTTTTATTAAGGGTTTATTGGGTGGGTTTTATTTTTAGATTAGGGGTTTGGGCACCAAAAAGAGCTAAATGCCCTTTTAAGGGCAATGTCCATCCAAATGCCCTTTTCAGGGCAATGGGGAGCTTAGGCTTTTTAGATAGGATTTTATTTGGGGGGTTTGGTTGTGTGGGTGGTGGTTTTTACTGTTGGGGGGTTGTTTGTATTTTTTTTTACAGGTAAAAGAGCTGATTTCTTTGGGGCAATGCCCTGCAAAAGGCCCTTTTAAGGGCCATTAGCAGTTTAGTTTAGGCTAGGGTTTTTTTAATTTGGGGGGGGGCTTTTTTATTTGGATAGGGCTATTAGATTAGGTGTAATTAGTTAATATTTGATCATTACTTTTTTATTTTGTTTAATTTAGTGGTTTTTTGTAATTTAGTTAATTGTATTTAATTAATGTAATTTATTTAATTGTAGTGTAATGTTAGGTGTTAGTGTAAGACAGGTTAGGTTTTATTTTACAGGTAAATTTGTATTTATTTTAACTAGGTAGTTAGTAAATAGTTAATAACTATTTACTAACTAGTCTACCTAGTTAAAATAAATACAAACTTACCTGTGAAATAAAAATAAAACCTAAGAAAGCTACAATGTAACTATTAGTTATATTGTAGCTAGCTTTGGTTTTATTTTATAGGTAAGTATTTATTTAGTTTTAAATAGGAATAATTTAGGTATTAATTTAAATTTTTATTTGGAATAATTTAAATGATGTTAAAGTTAGTGGGTGTTAGGGTTAGGGTTAGACTTAGGGTTAGGTTTAGGGGTTAATAACTTTAGTATAGTGGCGGCGATTTTGGGGGCAGCAGATTAAGGGTTAATAACAGTAATATAGGTTGTGGCGATTTTAGGGGCAGCAGATTAGGGTTTAATAACATTTAACTAGTGTTTTTGCAACGCTGGATTCCGGGAGTTTAGGGGTTAATATGTTTATTATAGTGGTGGCGATGTCCGGAGCGGCAGATTAGGGGTTAATAATTTTATTTTAGTGTTTGCGATGCAGGAGGGCCTCAGTTTAGGGGTTAATAGGTAGTTTATGGGTGTTAGTGTACTTTGTAGCACTTTAGTTATGAGTTTTATGGTACAGCTTTGTAACATAAAACCCATAACTACTGACTTTCATTTTACGGTACGAATCTTGTAGTTATAGGCTGTATCGCTCACTTTTTGACCGGACAGGCAAACTCGTAATACTGGCACTATGGAAGTCCCATTGAAAAAGGACTTTTTGAAAGCTGCGGTAGTTACGTTGCGTTACGGACAAAAAAGTGTGCTGTACACCTATACCTGCAAAACTCGTAATACCAGCGGTAGTGAAAAAGCATTGTTATGAAGCTTTTTCACTCATAGCGCAAAACTCGTAATCTAGCCACTAGTTAGCCAAAACCTGTCTGTATTTCTATCTGTCTGTGACTGTCTGTCTGTAGCTCATCTATCTATCTATCTATCTATCTATCTATCTATCTATCTATCTATCTATCCATCTATCTATCTATTTGTCTGTTTTTCTTATATCTATATATCTATCTTATCTAGATAGATAGATAGATAGATAGATAGATAGATAGATAGATAGATAGATAGATAGATAGATATATAGATAGATAGATAGATAGATAGATGATAGATAGATAGATAGATGATAGACAGACAGACAGATAGTCTGTGTACTTGAGATATGATATTTCTAAACTTTCAAATCCCGTTGTTTTCTAGCTTATGAAAATTGCATTTTGACTTATGAAGGTTTTATTTTATGGGAACATTAGACTGCTATGATCATCACATGACACTGACAGATTTGTGTGGACTCTAACCCCATTCCTCTTTTTTTTTACTTGTTTATTTGTAAATCAGGTGGTTAGATTGTAGGGGGCCACTGCTGAAATATATCACTGTACTGTTTTTTTTGGACCCTCTTGCATCTATTTTTTCATCTAAACAAACTTTTCCTTGTTTGATCTCATTATGGCTCTCTTTTTGTTCAAGTCTTCCTTTTTTTCTAACACTTTGGTGATTAGCATCAGGAGAAAAGATCCTCATAAAATTATGAAACACCAAGAAGACTATGATAAGATAAGGCTGCTCGGTCAGTATGTTCAAAATGCAAAGTGCAGTACAATTTGCAAGGTTTTTTTATTTCAATGCAGTATTTCAAGTAAACATAGAGACTGTTAATGTAATGAAGCAACTTTGCAATGCAATTGAATTATGTATTACCTCCCCCCCATTCATGTAATTTATATCTGGAAAAAGAGCAATTTCTTTCCTATGGCATGGAGAGTCCACAAAACATTCAAGAGCTGTTAAGTATCCCTTCCCTTTCCCATAACCCCCAGTCATTCTCTTTGCCTTGATTACAGGAGGATGGCGAAGATGGTGTCTGAAGATTTTTTAATCCTTTTATAGGTATTTTTCCCTGCAAGCAAGGATTGGGGTCTAGCTGTCTCCATGTAAATCTCTTTAGTAAACGTAATGGTGGTTATTAGCAGTTAGAAGACGGCGAGGTGATCTTTGCTTAACTTCTAACATTATTTCTACCCCTATTATAGAAAGCCAGGGTTGGTTACTCAGTTTTTTCCTTTCTATATGTCCCTGGTAGAAGTGGAGAAGCTGCCACACCTCCGAAAACAACTCCTGTCTGACAGAGCAGGATCCACAGGTAAGTGCTTTCCCTTCTAGGTTAGAAGGTACTGGCACTATAGGGGTTAAATCCTTGTGGAAAGCATTTGAATACTGTTTTAGGGGCACTGCTTATATGTGAAGGAGGCATCATATTTTATTGGGGCTCAGAGATGGAGAGTGTATGAAGTGTTTGACAGGTGTTTGCTTTAAACTTGTTTGGGCTGTTCCGGTAACAAAGAGGTGATCTTTGCTCTGGGTGTGTCGAGTTTTCTGTGCTAGTGGGATAACAATTTCTGGAGGGGTAAGACCTCAGCAGAGCTGATGGTTTTAGGTGTTTATTTATTAGGTATGTTTTTTACTGCTTCACATAAATAAACCTAATTCTGACATTACAGGTGGAAAGGGTTCTTTCCTACCTCCGGATAAAAAGAATATACCTAAGGGTCGCCAGAATTCTAATTGTTGTTTCTTTTGTAACTTTAAGGGGCAGAAGTCTTCCTCTTCCTCTTCCAAGTCAGATAAATCCAAGTCTTCTTGGAGGTCCAGTCAGCCTTGGAATAGGGGGAAGCAAGCCAAGAAGCCTTCCGTTGATTCTAAAACAACATGAAGGGACCGCCCCCGATCCTGTAGTGGATCAAGTGGGGGGCAGGCTTTCTTTTTTTCATCAGGCTTGGATACGTGATGTTCTAGATCCTTGGGCCATAGATATAGTATTCCACGGTTACAGAATAGGATTCAAATCTTTTCCTCCCAGGGGCAGATTCCACCTGTCAAGGTTATCTGCGAACCAGATAAAGAGAGAGGCCTTCTTAAACTGCTTAAAGGACCTATCATCCTTGGGAGTGATTGTTCCAGTTCCTCTAGAGGAACAGGGTCTAGGATTCTATTCAAATCTATTTGTAGTTCCCAAAAAGGAGAGCACTTTTTGTCCTATCCTGGACATAAAGTGTCTCAACCAATTCCTCAGGGAAACCATCTGTTCTATTCTTCCTTTGGTTCAAAATGGTCAGTTCATTAAGACCATAGATCTGAAGGACGCGTATCTTTACGTTCCCATTTACAGGGATCATTACCAGTATCTAAGGTTTGCCTTCCAGGACAAACATTTCCAGTTTGTTGCCCTTCCTTTTGGCCTTGACTGGGTAGCTCCGCCAAAAGGGGTCCTGCTTCCTCCCTGCCGACTGCAGCTATGCCCGACAGCACTAGTACCCAGGGTCCCACCCTGTGGCAGACTCCAGCTACCAAGACTAGGTAGCTCTTCCAGCGTGTCCTTCCTCTGCCTGGAACAGGCTGCTATATAGCTCAGGATAGTGATTTTAGCTGGAGCTCACCCAAATAACTAGACACACTAGCATTCAGGTTACACAGGAACTGATTTTATTGAAAACACACACTCCTTTTATACAGTCAGCTCATCTTGATAAGACCCTGGACAATCCCAATATTTTCCCGCCATTCCCGCCCCTTCAGACAGCCCGGCACCTCCATAGGAGCCACAGTCCCACATAATCCCAATACATATGGGTGGCGGTTTTGGGGTGATCTCGGTGGAGCGGTGGAACTTCCAGGGTGTCATTTTAAAGCTCTCTGTCCCCAGATGTCACAGTCCAAAAATCAGCATGATTCGTTACTGGGGACCGGAGTTACAGTCCGATGAAGTTATGGGGTTAGGGGTGTCCAAAACCCCCAGTTCCCAAAGGAGCTCCCCTCCGGCAATTCCCCCACCCCTTGTACTCCCCAGGAGCTACTAATCTCCAAAAGAGCGTAGCTCTGGGGCACATGGTTGCTGGAGTGACCTGGGTTAAAGTTAGCGGGTGTTCTGCTGTCCTGTGGCCGACCGTGAGTTCCAGGAGCCTAGCCAGCCTGAGACGGGTTAGGTGGGTATCCATTGTGAGGTGGCCGACCAGGAGTTCCAGGAGCCCGGCCAGCCTAGGAGGGTTTTCCTGGTCATAAACTAACTCTTCTCTGAACACAAAAACAAACCAACACAGAGCAAACAAACAGTCTCCAGAGATGGTGGTTGCTCTTAGGAGCCCAAAAACCTCTCAGAAACAACAGGGGTGAAGTTGTAGGGGGGTGGGGGTAGCCTTAGCCGTCTGATATACGTGACAGGGATGTCCCAGGGTATTGCTGTGGCACCTTATCTAGACGACATCCTAGTTCAAGCGCCATCTTTTCATCTAGCAAAATCTCATACCGAGATGTTGTTGTCTATTCTACATTCCCACTGGGGTGGAAAATGAATCTGGGAAAGAGTTCCCTTGTACCAGATACAAGGGTGTGTTTCTTGGGAACAATCATAGATTCCCTGTCCATGAAGATTTTTCTGACGGACGTGTTTCTGGCCCCTCTCTATCCAGTCTGCTATTCGTCCATCTGTGACTCAATGCATGGAGGTGATTGGACTGATGGTTGCTTCCATGGACATCATTCCTTTTGCTTGGTTCCATCTGAGACCTCTGCAACTATGCAACATGCTCAGTCAATGGAACAGGGGCCACTCAGATCTCTTGCAGAAGATACATTTGGATTCTCTCTCTCTCATGGTGGATTTCACAGGACCATCTGTCTTGGGCACATGCTTCCTGAGGCCTTTCTGGGTGATTGTGACCATGGACACCAGCCTGTTGGACTGGGGAGCGGTTTGAGGTTTCTTAAAAGCACAGGGTCTGTGGATTCCGGAGGAGTAGTCACTTTCAATAACATCTTGGAGTCGAGAGCAATTTCTATGCTTAATTGCTTGGCTTCAACTAGTTTTGGTCCAATTTATCAGATTTCAGTTGGACAACATCCCCTCAGTGGCCTAAATCAACCACCACGGAGGAACTCGGAGTTCCTTGGCAATGAAGGAGGTTACTTGCATTCTCCAGTGGGTGGAGTCTCACAATTGCCATCTCTCTGCCATCCACATACCAGGGCTGGACAACTGGGAGGCGGAGTAGGTAGACTTTTCATCCTGGAGTGTAGGCTCTCCACAAAGAGGTTTTCACAATGATAACTCTCAGGTGGGGGGTTCCGGAGTTATTATTATTTATTATTATTCTTTATTTATGAAGCGCCATCATATTCTGCAGCACTGTCCATGGATACAGTTCATTTAAATAAAACAATAATATAAAACTTGTAAGAGACAGGACAAAATGTACAAACACATACAGGAGGAATTGAGGGCCCTATTCCCGTGGGAACTTACAATCTAGAAAGGTAGGCGGTTAGATGAGGGAAATGTTGTTTGGTAAGAGAAATATTATTGAGTTGGGTGGTAGTGGTAAGCTTATCTGAACAGAAAAGTCTTCAGAGAGCATTTAAAGGAAGAAAGATTAGGGCAAAGCCTGACAGCATGAGGGAGAGTGTTCCAGAGGGTAGGTGCTGCATGACAGAAGTCCTGCAGTCTAGCATGAGAAGAGGTGATAGTCCCAGATTCAAGGAGCAGGTCATTGTTGGATTTTAGTAGGTGGGCTGGAGTATACTTGTTGATTAGAGGGAAGCGGTGTTGGTGAGCGCTTTGTATGCAAGGGAGAGAATTTTGAATTTCATTCTGCTGTGAATGGGGAGCCAATGAATGGACTTGCAGAGAGGTTCAGCAGATAACGAGCGACAGGAAAGGTGGATCTGCCTGGCAGAGGCATTTAGGATGGATTAAAGGGGGGAGAGGCGGGAAAGAGGAAGGCCAGTAAGTAGGTTATTGCAGTAGTCAAGTCGGGAAATAACAAGGGAGTGGATTATTTGCTTTGTGGTGTTAGCACACAGAAAAGGCAAAATCTTGGAAATATTGCGTAGATGGTTGCGGCAGGATGTAGAAAGCGATTGCATATGGAGGACGAAGGATAGATTTTGAGTAAAGTGTAACTCGGCGTAGAGCTTGAGGGGGGGATAAGAAGGAGCTCAGTCTTGGACATGTTAATGTTTAGGTGGTGAGAGGCCATCCAGGAAGAAATACCAGATAAGCAGTCGCTGACATGAGAGAGGACAGAGTGAGAGAGAGCAGGGGTGGAGAGGTATATATGGGTGTCATCAGCATAGAGGTGATATTTGAAGCCATAACTGTTGATAAGTTTACCCAGCGAAGAAGTATAAATGGAGAAGAGTAGAGGACCCAGAACAGATCCTTGAGATACTCCAACAGACAGAGGCATTGGAGAGGAGGAGTCAACGGCAAATGACAGAGAAAATCTGTGGGAGAAAGATAGGAGTGAATCCAGGAAAGAGCGGTGTCACAGAGGCCAAAAGAGCTAAGGGTCTGTAGGAGGGGGGGGGGGGGTGGTCAACTGTGTCGAAGGCAGCTGAGAGGTCAAGTAAGATGAGTATAGAGTAGTGGCCAATATTTTTAGCAGAGAGAAGATCGTTTGTAACCTTGGTGAGGGCAGTCTCAGTTGAGTGTTTGGGGCAGAATCCGGATTGCAGGGGGTAAAGCAAGGAGTTGGCGGACAGGAAGTGGGTTAGGTGATTGTAAACTAGTTTTTCAAGGAGTTTTGGAGTTAGTGGAAGCAGTGATATGGGGAGGTAGCTTTCAGGAGAATTAGGGTCGAGGGAGGGAGTGACTTTTGCGAGTTTGAAAGAAGATGGGAATGAGCCGGTAGAGAGAGATAGGTTGAAGATGTGGGTAAGAACAGGAGTGAGGGTGGAAGATAGGGAGGGTATTAGATGGGAAGGGATAGGGTTGAATGGACAGGTAGTGAGGCGAGAGGAAGATAGTAAGGAAGAAACTTCATTCTCAGTGGCTGGATGGAAGATGCAGAGGGTGGCAGAGGGAGTAACTGGGCCTGTTGTTGGAATATTGCAGGTTGGTGTTGGGATGTCACTTTGGATAGTACGTGTTTTGTTTAAAAAGTAGTCTGCCAGGTCTTGAGCACTAAAGACAGACGGGGGGATGGAGCAGGTAGGTAGAGGAGAGAGTTAAAGATGGAAATGACTGCCACTTTAAGGGAGAGGGGGGAGAACAGGCAAATACAGTGGACTTCAAAGGAGGAGAAGGAGAGAGATGGGATTGGAGGTAGGTACTGATAAGTGCAGGAGGGGGGGAGCAGGATCCCAACACCGCCACCTTGTTTCTCACCTGGCCTGGGGGTATGGCTAAAGTGAAGACCACCATGTGTGAGAGCAGCAGTGGAAACGGTGTCAGAAGAAGATAGCCAGGTTTTGGAAATTGCAAAATGGTGAAAGCATTTGAAATAAACATGAATAAAGTGAAAGGAGTGTGTGCGTATGGGATGCATTGGATGGAAATGAGGTTATGTGTGTTGCTTTTATTAAAGTTTCTATGAGGAGTGCGTGATTGGGTAATGGTGGGAATAAGGATGGGCCCAGGATTCGGAGAGATGTCACCTGATGCTAATAGCAGCAAGATGGAAAGTAAAAATAGGTGAGAATGAGATTTATAGCAGTGGGGGTATTTCTGTGAGGTGGTGCAGTTCAGTGACATATATTTTAAAATAGAAAGTAGTTTATGAGAGCTAAGGTAAGGAGAGGGAAGGAGAGAGGGGCCTATATAAACTGCATGTGGAGAAGGGTAAGGTATAAGCATGTGAGAATGCCTGTGGAATAGGCATGAGACTGTTGTAAGGAAAAGCAGTCCAGAAAACATAGTAGAATATTAATTGCAAAAGATTGTTTTTTAAATGAAAATATTTAGCTTGCCTCAAATCTTCTTCAAATCTTGTTCAATTATTGTCTAATTCTTAGTGCTGCCCCTTAAAGATGGTCACTTAGACAGATGGGAGCTTAAAGAGATGGAATGCTCTGCAAACGCTCAGACCCCAGCAAACGCTACCCCTTAGCTGGTCTGAAATTTATAGGGCTTTGGTTTTGATGGCGTCTCATCAAAACGCCAAGCTTCCAAATTACGGTTCAAGGTCAAGAGATCCTCAAGCCGTTCTGGTAGATGCTCTAGCGGTTCCTTGGAGCTTCAATCTAGCATACATGTTTCCTCTGTTTGCGTTGCTTCCACGAGTAATTGCTTGCATCAAACAGAAGAGAGCTTCTGTGATTCTAATAGCTACCGCATGGCCTTGCAGGATCTGGTTCACGGATCTAGTAATGATGTCATCTCTTCCGTCATGGAGGTTACCTTTCAGGAAGGACCTTCTACTTCAGGGTCCCTTTCTTCATCCAAATCTAGTTTTTCTGAAGCTGACTGCTTGGAGATTGAACTTTTAAGTTTGGCTAGATGTGGCTTCTCTGAGAAAGTCATAGATACTATGCTTCAGGCTAGTAAACCGGTTACTCGCAGAATTTACCAAAGGGTATGGTGTAAATAACTTCATTGGTGTGATTCAAAGGGTTTTTATTGGAACAAAGTAAGGGTTCCTCCAATTTTGGCTTTTCTTCAGGAGGGCCTGGAGAAGGGTTTGTCAGTCAGTACTTTGAAGGGTCAGATTTCTGTACTGTCTATTCTTTTGCATAAACGTCTGGCACTTCTGCCAGATATTCAGTCTATTGTTCAGGCCTTGGTCAGAATCAGGCCTGTGTTTAAATCTGTTGCTCCCCCTTGGAGCCTTAACCTTGCTCTTAAAGTTTTGCAGCAGGCTCCGTTTGAGCCGATGCAATCTGTTAATATTAAATTACTATCTTGGAAGGTTTCATTTCTTTTTGCTATTTCTTCTGCTTGCAGAGTTTCTGAACTTTTGGATCTGCAGTGTGATTCCCCTTACCTTATTTTTCATGCTGATAAGGCCCTCCTTCGTACTAAGCTGGGGTTTCTCCCTAAGGTAGTGTCGGATCGCAACCCAGAAGGAATGTCTTTTGAATAACTTGGATGTTGTGCGTACTCTTAAATTTTATCTTCAAGCAACTAAGAATTTTCAGGCAGTCTTCTGCCCTGTTTATTGTTTTCTCTGGCAAATGTAGGGGTCAGAAGGCCACTCCTACTTCTCGTTCTCTCTGGTTGAGAAGTGTTATCCGTTTAGCTTATAAGACAGCTGGACAGCAGCCTCCTGAGAGAATTACGGCTCATTCCACTAGAGCTGTTTTATCTTCATGGGCTTTAAAAAAATGAAGCTTCTGTGGAGCAAATCTGCAAGGTGGCCACTTTGTCCTCCATACATACTTTTTGCTTCTTTTGGGAGAAAAGTTCTTCAAGCGGTGGTGCCTTCAGTTTAGGGCCGCCTGTCTTAATCTCCCTCCCTATTCATTCTGTGTCCTCTAGCTTGGGTATTGGTTCCCACTAGTAATTAGGATGTTTTGTGAACTCTCCATGCCATAGGAAAGAAAACAAAATTTATGCTTATCTGATCAATTTCTTTCTTTCCTGGCATGGAGAGTCCACGACCCGCCCTTATTCAAATTAAGATGGCAGTTTTTTGTATACAGGGAGTGCAGAATTATTAGGCAAGTTGTATTTTTGAGGATTAATTTTATTATTGAACAACAACCATGTTCTCAATGAACCCAAAAAACTCATTAATATCAAAGCTGAATAGTTTTGGAAGTAGTTTTTAGTTTGTTTTTAGTTATAGCTATTTTAGGGGGATATCTGTGGATGCAGGTGACTATTACTGTGCATAATTATTAGGCAACTTAACAAAAAACAAATATATACCCATTTCAATTATTTATTTTTACCAGTGAAACCAATATAACATTTCAACATTCACAAATATACATTTCTGACATTCAAAAACAAAACAAAAACAAATCAGTGACCAATATAGCCACCTTTCTTTGCAAGGACACTCAAAAGCCTGCCATCCATGGATTCTGTCAGTGTTTTGATCTGTTCACCATCAACATTGCGTGCAGCAGCAACGACAGCCTCCCAGACACTGTTCAGAGAGGTGTACTGTTTTCCCTCCTTGTAAATCTCACATTTGATGATGGACCACAGGTTCTCAATGGGGTTCAGATCAGGTGAACAAGGAGGCCATGTCATTAGATTTTCTTCTTTTATACCCTTTCTTGCCAGCCACGCTGTGGAGTACTTGGACGCGTGTGATGGAGCATTGTCCTGCATGAAAATCATGTTTTTCTTGAAGGATGCAGACTTCTTCCTGTACCACTGCTTGAAGAAGGTGTCTTCCAGAAACTGGCAGTAGGACTGGGAGTTGAGCTTGACTCCATCCTCAACCCGAAAAGGCCCCACAAGCTCATCTTTGATGATACCAGCCCAAACCAGTACTCCACCTATACCTTGCTGGCGTCTGAGTCGGACTGGAGCTCTCTGCCCTTTACCAATCCAGCCACGGGCCCATCCATCTGGCCCATCAAGACTCACTCTCATTTCATCAGTCCATAAAACCTTAGAAAAATCAGTCTTGAGATATTTCTTGGTCCAGTCTTGACGTTTCAGCTTGTGTGTCTTGTTCAATGGTGGTCGTCTTTCAGCCTTTCTTACCTTAGCCATGTCTCTGAGTATTGCACACCTTGTGCTTTTGGGCACTCCAGTGATGTTGCAGCTCTGAAATATGGCCAAACTGGTGGCAAGTGGCATCTTGGCAGCTGCACGCTTGACTTTTCTCAGTTCATGGGCAGTTATTTTGCGCCTTGGTTTTTCCACACGCTTCTTGCGACCCTGTTGACTATTTTGAATGAAACGCTTGATTGTTCGATGATCACGCTTCAGAAGCTTTGCAATTTTAAGAGTGCTGCATCCCTCTGCAAGATATCTCACTATTTTTGACTTTTCTGAGCCTGTCAAGTCCTTCTTTTGACCCATTTTGCCAAAGGAAAGGAAGTTGCCTAATAATTATGCACACCTGATATAGGGTGTTGATGTCATTAGACCACACCCCTTCTCATTACAGAGATGCACATCACCTAATATGCTTAATTGGTAGTAGGCTTTCGAGCCTATACAGCTTGGAGTAAGACAACATGCATAAAGAGGATGATGTGGTCAAAATACTCATTTGCCTAATAATTCTGCACACAGTGTAGTCCTCAGGCACCTCTATACCCTTGTGTTATCTTCTTTTTCCGTTTCACTTCGGCCGGATGACTGGGGGTTATGGGTAAGGCAAGTGATACTTAACAGCTCTGCTGGGTTGCTCTTTGCCTCCTCCTGCTGGACAGGACTGAATATCCCACTTGTTATTAGAATGTTTTGTGGACACTCCATGCCCGGAAAGAAAGAAATTTATCATGTAAGCATACATTTTGTTTTCTAATCCTCAGAACTTGAAAGGCGCTCTGCTGCCTTCTCAATGATAACCATGCTACATATCCATCCCTAACTGGCTTTATCAAATGACAACTGCTAGGTGTACAAAACACTGAGCTGGTCCTCCACATAACTTCCTGCCCCAGAAGCTGAACTGACACAGCCTTCATAAAGCCACAGATATATAGATAAATAGATAAATATTTCATGGAAAATAAAGCTTCACATTTTTACACAATTTTGTTTGTTACAGGAGAAAGTGGTGCCACTGGATCTATTGCCGGTTGTCTCTATGGACTGCTGTATGGACTAAACAATATACCAAAGGGCCTATATCAGGAACTTGAGTTAAAAGAAAAACTTGAACAATTGGGAGAAAAACTCTATCAAGTATCTACAAAGGAAAAGTAAAAAGTTTATATTTCTTAAATATAACCGAAAATACTTTGGATGGTCATCTAATAGTAGTAGATAAATAACACAAGGACACAGTTTCTGATAGTGATACTGATCCAGTCTATTATCTGTTTCTAGTTATTTTTTATATTTTTAGTGTTACTTTACTGAAAATCTATGAGAAAAACAGATACACTCATACAACACACTTATTTGAGAATTCATCTTGCTACACTCATTATAAAGCAAAGTAACAAAAACAAAATAAATTAGTAGTAGTAACTCCTTTCCTTGCCTATGAAAATTTCCTGATATCCATTAGAATGGGCTAACATTAGAATCTTCTACAGTGGCCAACTTATTATTTGTGTTTTTCCCCCACTTTTCCACCCTTTATTTATTTGTAGAACACACACAAAGCTAAATACACAATGTTGTCTGTCCTGAAAAGCAGACTGTCCGGCTTTAAGTTGCTTTATTTTTAACTGACTATCCGAGATTAGAAACAGATCATTTTAAACAGCATGCCAGCTTGTTATTATTCTAATCACAGGTCTGCTGTTTTTGTTTAGTAATTGACTTAGACTGGTTTTCCAGTCATTGACTTGACAACTGACTTGTATGTAAAGAATAATCTGCTGGGAGATTTTCTCCAACTTGCTTTAAGGTGCATCTTTAAGGTGCATCCTTTTAGCACTATAAATAGAACCCAATGTTTTGTAGGGTCACCTCTGCTCCTTAGTTTGTATTCAGTCTTGTGTTCTACCAATAAATGAAACAGTATTTTTAAATGTAATGAAATATTATTTATTTATATACACAGAACAAAAACACGGCACACACACACATCAATGACAGTTTTTAGAATATTTCTATTAATATTCTGCAAGACAGATATACTGTAGCTGTCAATGACTGGAAGCAAATGTGACTTCTGAATTTGGCCAAAAGCATTTCCTGTAAAACAAACAAACAAAAAAAAACAATAGGTAAAAGGTATTGCGTTCAGTATTAATTTTTTTTTTTAGAAATTTTAAAACAAATTCATGAAACCACATCAATGCTATTTCTTATGCATGCACATCAACGTTGTGTTATGAAAATGCTGTCTTGTTGGCAACAATTGTTTGTGATTGTACTGATTTTGTATACACTAGTAGTTGTTAAAAGTGTTAATGATGGCGTGAGTTTGTAATTTTATACATGGTTATGGCCAATATGCATATATGATGCATTTCCATAAGGATATATCACACAGCATGCAAACAGATTATTTATACAAATTGACAAGCATATGATGAAATCCAGTTTTCTAAAAGTAAGCAGAATGCACCATTCATATATGCTAAATTTGTATGTAATTATATGTTATTACCATCAAAAAAGTAAAATATTAACATGTGTATTCTTTATACAGACAATATTCTCTCCACTTCCAGTGATTTTTTTCACCATAGTGTTTAATCAATTGTACATATTTTGTTAACTATCCCTGAATGTAATATTCTCTCTTGCAAATGCATTGTTGCATGTAGAATGTTATGTGAAGTGTTTGAGAATTGATCAGCTGTCCGTATGCAAATGCAATTAAGTTTATCCCTAACATTTTAAATTTGATTTAATTTAACATTTGCCTGAAATGCCAGTGAATAAAATAAGCTTTTATTTTAAATGTCTGCTGTGAAAGTCTGAAACCTATAGGTGCAATCAAACATAATTCTCTTACATTTTTCTTTTTTTTTTATGAAAAATCCGAACATACCGATATTTTGTTTGCCTTTGTTATTACAACATGATTAAAGAATGGATATTGTTTATTAATTACATATTTCCCCTAGAGACATTAAATTAATATTTGTTGATATTTTAATACAAGCCATTACATGATTTCTTGTTCTTAATGCCCTTAACTACTGAATTTTGATTAGGCAATGATAAAAAAAAATATCTAATCAATGATGATGCTAAAATAAATAATTATTACAGATACAAATATAACAATTATTAAAATTAATGAAAGCATTTATTAAAGGTACATTTAAGGGAAAAAGCTCTATGTTAAAAGAACGGTCTATTTTTCAATGAGATGCCTCATAAGTACAAATTACTTTGAAGGTGATCATTGGACTAGATCATTTTTTTTGTATAATTTTGTTTTAATGAATATTATTTTCAAAAGATTGCATCTTTAGGTAGTTCTGAATTTTTTTTTTATCATTCAGATTAATAATGATCAATGTCAATATAATGCATAATGATTATTTTTTCTAGACATGATTATAATTAGTTGTTTTCATTATTAAAATAAATAAATTTAAAAAAATACTTTGCTATGTGTGTGCAATATGATTGCCTAGTTATTAAGAATGACATTGGTCTTGTGCATGAACCCCCAACAAATTGTGGCTATGTTTTGTTTATTCGTTTAAAAAAAAATGTAATATTGAAGGGACATTAAACAAAAAAATGATAAATTATATATATATATATATATATAAAACACTTTGCAATACACTTGTATTATTTATTTTGTCCCCTTTTCTTTTAATTCCATTCTGAAATTGTGAGCTTTTCAGTTCCTGTTAGAATGGAAGTGCAGAACACTGCTGTGTTATATTCCACACAGCCATTGGCTGCACATTCTAGTGACCTATCTATAACTGTCTCTAATTGGCTACAGCAGAGAAGGTAACCTAAGTTACAACATGGCATCTCCCATTGTTATATCAACACTAAAACTTTACACTTATTTTGTCACTATTTAAACAGCTAATGAAACTTTAAAAAAGACATCTACATGTTATTCTCAAACTAATATTTTCTTTGAATGCCTCATTCTATCTAGCATTTATTTAGTGTTTAATGTCCCTTTAAGATAACTGCTTGATTGCCTTTAGCATTTCTTAGGATATAATTTGAATTATTTAATTGAATACAATTGATAAATGATAAATGTGTACAACAATTTTTAATGCAAATAATTGCCTATAGGAAAACTACAAAGCAGAATGGTGAACAAACAAAAAATTTAATTTTTCAAATTTCATATAGTTTATATCAGTATGTTGGTGTAAACTAAATGAAACAATCCTTAAATATATTCAACATAAGATTGCAAAACTGCTTTTATGTATATGTCTATATATGTATTTGATTTTAACTTATACATTTAAGTGTCAATTTTTAATCCAGAAAAGATAATCTGAAAGCAGTGAACTTGAAGAATCTGCCCTATAGTGGGTAAAATCTTGCACATAAAATGAATCAACATTAGAAATATCATAATTTTAATTTTTCCTTTAATTTCATAAGCTGGTCATGAGAGAAAGAAAAAAATACACAATGTTGTGCTAACTTAAAGGGACACTGAACCCAAATTTTTTCTTTCGTGATTCAGATAGAGCATGCAATTTTAAGCAACTTTCTAATTTACTCCTATTATCAAATTTTCTTCATTCTCTTGGTATCTTTATTTGAAATGCAAGAATGTAAGTTTAGATGCCGGCCCATTTGTGGTGAACACACTGTGTTGTTCTTGTTGATTGGTGGATAAATTCACCCACCAATAAACAAGTGCTTTCCATGGTCCTGAACCACAAAAAATAGCTTAGATGCCTTCTTTTTCAAATAAAGAAAGCAAGAGAAAGAAGAAAAATTTAAAGTTGCTTAAATTTGCATGCTCTATCTGAATCATGAAAGAAAAAAATTGGGTTCAGTGTCCCTTTAAGTGCACCCTTTTCATTACTAAGCTCATGTGCATTAACTTGTGATTACTGAATCTTATCTTCTGAATACTTATGACAAATTCATAAATCACATTGATGCAACTACATACATTTCACCTTAATAATTTGAAAATATTTATACTTTGATATGTTATCCGGGAGCTGACCAATCATGGAATATATTTAAATAAATCTCAAAATTTTGGCAAAATTTATAGAAGTTAGGAATAAGCGCCATTTTATATATTTTAGAAATACATTTTTTTCCATGATAATAAATTAGACCATGTAATTTTATTCATCAATACAGCCCTTTTAGTTCCTCAGCATCTTAAACTCCGAGTGGGAGGAGTTTATTATTAATGAGCTAAGTGTAACAAACCCCAATTTAAATATCTAAAGATTAATGGCACAGTGTGGTTTCCCTCTCTCTATTAAGGGCCACTGTCTGGCAGTCACATAGGGACCCTTTTGCTATTTTATAATCATTCTGCAGTTTTGCATTTTCCTGTGTTATAATCCCATTTATTGATCTGTATATTATGAAAATATTCTAATAAGGACAATTTTTACATCTTAGTTATATGACGGCCAAATCACATTTAGTGGCTAGCACTGTTGTGTTTTAAGTCCCAAGACCTGACACTATAATCATATGGCTCAGTAACAGAAAAAATAAATTTGCCTAGATATAATTGTCACCAGATAAATTGGTATTGAGTCAAAATAAATATATTATTGTATAGCATATAATCAAGTGTATCATACGTTATTTGTCTAATTTTACTTGTTAGAGTACCGGTTTTCCTGTTTTCATAAAATGACATACCAATTTATTTTCACAATTAGTAGTCAGATACAAATAGCATTTAAGTGCAAATCTAATACAAGACAGCATTGGCTAATACAGCTTTTCTTAAAACACAAACACATTATTGATGGTCATTCTTAATTATTTTTTTTTAAATTTTGAAAAAGAAAGATCATTATACACTCAGATTTGTTACATGAACTTACATTCCACATAATATCACAAATCAGATATCATTTGCATTGCATTAATAATTTATTTATTTACATTTTATCAACTCACCCATTTACACTAAGTCTTTCCTATCTCACCATCCCTAATTAAGGGCTAGATTACATGTGGAGCACTAATTTATCGAGCACCCACAAACAAGAAAATTATCCCGTTGAGGGAACGCAATAAAAAAACAGCCATTACAAGTGGCTGGTTATTGCTATGGCGAGCTTAGAGTAGCAATTAGCACTCCAAAAAATTAACCAGAGATCAGATCTCTGGTTAATTTTCTAAAAGTCCCCTAATTGGCCCCAAATTTCAATATAGTAATCTTTATTAAAAAAAATAAAAATGGTAGCATATTTATTTTTTAATTAAGTAACTGCAAAAAGCAATTATAAGGGTCTAAAAGTGGTGGCTAAAAAAAAGACACAGAAAAGTGCTTTTACACAGCGTCCTATGTGAACTGTGTGTTCCCTGTAAATATATGTATATGAATATAAACATATATATATATATATATATATATATATATATATATATATATATATATATATATATATATATATACGTGTTAATATGTGTATATACACTTATAAACACATAAATATATACAGTATGTATATAATCATATACATATTTAAAATTCCTGCTCTTCGCTGCGCTAGTTCTCATGCAATGTTTGATGGCATAAGAACGTGGCTCCCATTGGAGCCTATGGAAGCGCGCTCTCACATTGCACCTCACTTGTAATACCAGTGCACATTTGCATGCGCTGGTATTGCTCAGTTGAGCGCAAATATTGCTTTCACCTAAGCAATATTTTGCACTCAACTCGTAATCTGACCCTAAATGTGGTTACATATCAGTACAAAAACATAGACTTTGTCACCTGTTTAGCAACTGAGAATATTTTTTCTAAGGTTAATTAATCTAAAACATAAAAACATGGTGGCACCTCATAGTGCAATATTGTTAGCTTCAATAGTTCTTATTAGACAATTAGAAAAGTGCTCAAATAGATGAACACCAGCAAGATGTAAATCAGGCAGGCTGCTGAACCCTTAGAGTTCCCCATGGCACGGCTGCTGCTGGAAAATGTATTCTCACCTCCAAGTCACTTCTCACATTCAGCACTGCGTAAGCAGAACTCCCCATAGCACGGCTGGTCTGGTGTGTCTCTTTGCCCCCAAGCCACTTCTCACATCTAGTGCGGCACACAAAGAATGGACCCACCCCCAACCAATAATTCACCACCATGCTAGATAAGGGCTGTGCAGCATCTCAAACATAGAGAAACGTGTGCGGTCAGTGGTGGTTCTATGGAGGTGCTGAGGGGTGCTATCCACCTCCAAATGCACATATAGCACCATTTTGACCTGGAAGGCTCTATATAGTATGTGAGGTGTGTCTTGTTAGCACCCCAAATATTAATTTCTAGCATATAAGTTATGGTCAACTCCAAGGTCCAAGTAATAAAACTAAACGGGTCAAATAAAATGGATTTATCAAAAAGAATAAAATATATGCTACTTGTTCCTCGGACCTCCAAACATTTCATTATGCACATTAAATTGCAAAAAGAGCCCGTATAGAAAACCTAATATAGCCAATCCTCAGCATTGCCCAGAGTTAACTATTTCCTGAATGAAAGTAATCAGTCAATTGATCTTCTTTTCTAGATCTTACATAGCACAACAATCATCAGTTGTAGTTACACAATTGTAATGGTGATATAAATTACAGTCAAACTCCACACACAAGCGCTCACACACATACACGCATACATGCACACACCAACACCCACACAGACACACATACAAATGCTTGAAAACATGGATACAAACAGTCATATAAAAGCTCACAAACACATATTCAAATACATATACAGTATATGCTGCAAAATAATGTGACGTAACAAAGCAACTAATCAGTTATTTTTACTATTCCTTTTATAACTTACAAGGTTTCATTACATTGGTTTTGAAAAGCTTTTGTGTCACATATCTCATAAATATTCCAATAAAAAATACTTATAATACAATAATTTTTGTATCTAGCTATAAGCCTATAACAAATACAAATAAAGATTTGTGCTAAAGGTGTAGTTTAACATCCCGTCCCAAATTTGGAAGGTACCACATCCTGGAGTGGGGGTGGGGGGAACCATGGATAGGTTGGTTCCCAGTGGCAGTTGCAGCACCCGGGAAAGATATTGGAATATAGCATTGAGGCGCCCGGGAACGATATTCGAAAAGAGCAATCTTTTCCACTACCTGCCCCGGGTACCGCAACCACCGCTGGGAACCTATCCATGGTCCCCTCCCATTACCTTTTCTTGATCGCTCTGTTCCAATATCATTCCCGGGTGCCACTGCCACCACCGCTGGGAACCTATGCATGGTCTCCCCCCCACGGCAGGATGTGGCACCTTCCAAATTTGGAACGCTAAACTATACCTTTTCCAAATTTGTGTTGTTACTACTAAGTAATTGCACTAAACTATTGATGCATTTATACATTTTAAGTAAATATTTTATAAGAGCCTTTCAAAAACGCAAGTTAAGATTTACTATATGAATGTTTTAATATAGTTACTAATAATTTCATTTCATATGTATATCATTTATATCATCAAGTCACTTAGTTCAAAATTGTTTACAAAAAATAAACTAAGCAAGGGTGATTTTGGCAGAATAAAAGAATTAGCTATATTAATTGAATGTCAAATACTTTTCCAGACTGATAGAATATAACTGCTAACAACTGAATTTAATTTAACTAAAGTCTACAAGAGCCATTCATTCTCTTTTATACAGCACCATAAAGTCAGTGTTTAATGGTGAAAGGATGTCCATGGACCCACTTCTCCTGAAGAAGAAGGTTAACAAGACTGGGAACCCATGGCAGTATGCAATTCTTAATAGTTTGCTGCTTTACATCACAGAACTGACTGGTGGAAATATCAAAAGCACACAAAAATCACATATTAGGATCCAAGATGGCAAACTAAAAGTTAATAATCAAGAAGCAACTTTCATCAAAAATATTAGACGGCCTACTCGATTTCAGCTATTGCAATCCAGATTTATGAATCCAAGACATGTTCCTCCAATGAAAAGGACAAGAGAAGTAGGAAAATTATCATTTAATGAAAAACCATTGGCAAATAAGGGTTCTGCAAGTAGTCTAATCAAGAAATTTGAGTCTTCTACAGAAAAAAATGAGAACAGAGAAGGAAAGGAATTGTCCTTGAATAATGAAAAGAACAAATTGAATAAAACTACTGTAAAAAATACAGTAAAAACTATTATAAATAAATTTATAACTGCAGAGCAAAAGGAAAATGTGAACACCTTTCCACACTCAAGAGGAAATAATGTTATAAGAGGTCATCCCAAAATACTCAACAGAAATTCAGTTATTTCATCTTTAATAGAAAAGTTTGACCAAAATCCAGACATCTGTTCTGTAAGAGAAATTAAGCCAGCCTTACCCTTTAAAGAGAGAGTAAAAAACCTTAAACAAGCAGAGGTTAAAGTATTTCACATTACAACAATGGTTGCAACATGTTTTAATCAGCCAATATGTGTACAAACATGCTTAATATATGAAGCCATGCCTGTCTGTGCAATTGCATCTCTAATAGAAAGGAATGTGGCCTGGTCCATCTGTACCACTATCAACAGAAAGATTCAAATCTATTACTTTGAATCTCATAAATCAGCTTTCAGCAAGATTGCTCTAGCTGAACAGAATGGAAAATATGGTGTAAATGAGAAAACTATTTCTTTAGAATATGGTAGCAATGAGCAAACTGTTCCTTTAGAATCTCATGTAAATCAGCAAAGTGTCCCTTTAGAAATTAGTGGAAAGGAGAAAACTGTTCCATTAAAAATAGAAAATATAAGTGATAAGATAAATAATAATACAAACAATGATTTCAATCATATTCACAATCAGGACACAAGAAACCAAATAGATAACACAAAAAGAAAATCAAAAGAAAAAATTAAAGAAAAGGGAGCAGATGACCTAATAGTTCACCACTTAATAACAGGCAATGATAGTATAGGTTTGTTAAAAGGTATTCAAAGCAAAGCAACAGATGATTCGATGGTTGAAGTCAGTGACCATGAACACCAGTGGAATATAGAAAATAAACAGCATGATAGCAGTCACAATACTCAAATTTATTATGACATCAATAAGAAAAAACTTAAACCTAAAAATAAATTAAAATGTAAAACACCTGACAATGGACAGTTTTCTACAAGTGAAAATAGTTTAGCAGAAAACAGTGAGAATAGGCAAGTCAGTAATTCTGAGCAAATTAAAGATTCACAAGTTTGTAGTGAGAACTATGAGAGCAAAGAATCTGAAGAAAAATGTCAGAAGGACAATTTTATGATTATCAAATTTCCAAATTTCACTGATATGCAACAAACGCCAAAATGCAATAAAATAAAAGATATCATTCCTACTGTAGCTACAAACATCAAGGAACATAATTTGGACTCAATGGCATGTGATCATAATACGACGAATACTGACATAAAACATATTTCCAGCTTGAGAGATGGTCTAAAAAGCAGATCTCAACACTTATCAGAGAAGGACCACCTGGAAACTGGTATTGTGAAGGGAGACTGCAAACGTTCCAGTAATAAATTTGAAACCAAATATGGCATACAGTGTGTGTTGTCTGAATACTCTACAGAAAAAGGGGTACTTGGAGATGTTTCTTCCTCTATTGATTTAAAAAATGAAAGTGTCACTATACCAGAGTCTTGTGAAGCACCTACAAATATGGAGGTCAAACATCCATCATTGTCAGGTCCTAACTCAAAGGGTTTTAAGAAATATAAACCATTAGCAGAATCTGTTTTTAGTCAACAAAAGCCAAAACATCTTGAAAAGCAAAGCATAAAGCATGAGGCTGTGATGCACCAAAAAGAGCAAAAAGATATAAAGATATCTGCTACAAATGAAGTAAAACATCTAACACTGATTAATTCTGACTGTGCAGCTTTAAATACATTGTGTGAACCATTAGCTGAAGCTAAAATAAGCTGTTATCAACAAAATGTAAAATCTCAAGAGTCCATGGTGGACCGAAAAGTTGAGAAAAATAGTAGCAAATCTGCTGGTGTGGATGCCAGAAATTTTTCATTGTCTGCAAAGGATGATTTAATGATGAGTTGTGAACCAGAATCTAAATCTATAAAAGAATATTGTCAACAAAAGCTAAAGTCTAAGGACAGACATAGCATAAAATCTGAGGATGAGGTGCACAAAAAATCTGAGCTCCATGAACCAAGAAGTCAGGAAGAAGCGATGCAAAGCACTCATTTAGAAAGCAAGTGCAATGTAGCAGGACATAGTAGAAGCTCCAAGTACCAAATTCCTGTACTAAAATATCTGACCTATAATGATGATGATGAATTCACACCATCTGATACACAGAGCACCAAAGAACAGAAAACAAAATATACCACCAAAGCTGAACTTTCTAAGTATAAAGTAAAAAGCTACAAGGACAATGAAATGTCATCAAAACAATTCTTTAAACCCTTAGTTATAAGAGCAAGTGATACTTTTAAACATTACACTTGATGTTACTGTAGAAATTGGTTTCCAAATAGGGACTGAAGCTATTTAATCCAGACCAATAATCATAATGAATGTAAAATTATTATTATTTACTAATTAGCAAGAAGCGTCATGGAGAGCTAGAACTGAGCAATAATATAACAATCCACCACCAGACAGAGAGAAAATGACATTTCAGCATGAAGTATTATGTATTAGTATATATACAGGGCCTGAAAGACAAATGGTAATATAAAGGCTATGTGATTATATTGAATATGAACCTTGTAATATTTTGTAAAAATAAAATCCAGTTCAGCTTTTCAAGTTACATGCATTTGATTTCATATGTGGCTTTCTTAACCTCATAATCATTGTCACCTTGTTAACGTCATTTAATAACAAGATTTAGTCTGACCCAACAACTCTGTTGTAACACAGACATCTGTAACACATACCACAATTTTTTTAATGATGGCAAAACATTTGGCTAGATTACGAGTTTTGAGTTAGGCTTAAAAAGCAGCGTTGGCCGGTCCTAACGCTGCTTTTTAACGCCCGCTGGTATTATGAGTCTTGCAGGTACAGGTGTACTGCTCACTTTTAATAATTATATAAAAACTATTGTACCTAGTTAAAATAAATACAAACTTGCCTGTAAAATAAAAATAAACCCTAAGCTAGATACAATGTAACTATTAGTTATCTTGTAGCTAGCTTAGGGTTTATTTTACATTTAAGTATTTAGTTTTAAATAGGAATTATTTAGTTATTAATAGTAATTTTATTTAGATTATTTTAAATTATATTTAAGTTAGGGGGTGTTAGGGTTAGGGTTAGACTTAGGTTTAGGGGATATACATTTAACATAGTGGCGGTGACGTTGGGGGCGGCAGATTAGGGGTTAATAAGTGTAGGTAGGTGGCAACGACATTGGGGGGCCGGCAGATTAGGGGTTAATAAATATTAGGTAGGTGTCGGCGATGTTGGGGGCAGCAGATTAGGGGTTCATAGCTATAATGTAGGTGGCGGCGATGTCCAGAGCGGCAGATTAGGGGTTAATAAGTGTAAGATTAGGGGTGTTTAGACTCTGGGTTCATGTTAGGGTGTTAGGTGTAAACGTAAATTGTATTTCCCCATTGGAATCAATGGGGCTGCGTTAAGGAGTTTTACGTTGCTTTTTTGCAGGTGTTAGACTTTTTTTCAGACGGATCTCCCCGTTGATTCCTATGGGGAAATTGTGCACGAGCACGTTACACCAGCTCACCGCTAACGTAAACAGCGCTGGTATTGGAGTGCGGTAATGAGCAAAATTTTGCTCAACGTTCACTTCTTGTCTGGTTTGTAAAAACCTGTTATACCAGCGCTGTCTGTAATTGAGCGGTGAGCATAAACTGCTCATTAGCACCGCACAGCTCCTAATGCAAAACCCTGTCCGCCTGCTCTGAGCAGGCGGACAGGAATCGCCACAATTCAACCCGATCGAGTACGATCGGGTTGATTGACACCTCCCTGCTGTTGACCGATTGTCCGCGAGTCTGCAGGGGGTGACGTTGCACCAGCTGCTGGTGCAATGCTGAATACGGAGGGGGTATTGCTCTCCGCATTTAGCGATGTTTGTCAGACCTGATCCGCACAGTCAGATCAGGTCCGACAGACATTTAATAATTCGGCCTCTAAGTATCTGAAAGACTATTTTTACATAGAATACATACCTGTGAAATATGCAGCAATATAAGAGAGTCCTACCTTGTCCTAGGCTGTAGGCACCATCTGAAAAGTACATACAACAATGAGATTGTTATCCTAGGGACTAGATGACAAGTGACACGCTAACGTTAGCGCAGTTTCAATATTGTGATATCACGGCCGAGTTAACTTGTGAGTGTATTACAAGTTGAAAGTAAACGTGTACTTGTCAGGTTAGCTCAACTGAAGACCTTGCATAAAGGGTTAGGGCTAAAATAAAAGTTGCACTAAACACAGCATAAATACATTAAAATAAAGTGTTACACTCATATATACACTATTTAATAAAAATTATTTTTATGCATATTATTAAATTATTTATAAGGGTTAAAATGTATATCACAAGGTGTTTGAATGGAATGGTCTAAATATACCTTGGAGCCCTTTCCACTCAAATACCTTTAAACAAGAAAAATAATTTTCATTAAATTTTAATATTTATATGTTTTATTGTGTATTTTTAAATATATATTTCTATATATTTCTGTATATACTGTATTTATACCTCTAAATATTCATATAAATATAAAAAATAAACATACATGTATGTATATATAGAACATTGGCGGAACATTGGAATGTAAAATATGAATAGCTCACGTTGGGTAGAGCACACTTGGTCGCGGTGCCAGGTTAGAGCGCAAGCAATGTGGTTTTTTTAAAGGGACAGTCTAGTCAAAATTAAACTTTCCTGATTCAGATAGGGCATTCAATTTTAAACAACTTTCCAATTTACTTTTAGCATCAATGTTTTCTCTTGGTATTCTTTGTTGAAAGCTAAGGTTCATATGTTAATTTCTAAGCTCTTGAAGTCTGTCTCTTGTCTGAGATAAGGGACAGTCTGCAGTGGCTTAGATACAAGGTAATCACAGAGGTAAAACGTGTCTTAATATACCATTATTGGTTGTGCAAAATTGGGGATTAGTTAATAAATGGATTATCTATCTTTTTAAACAATTAACTTTTTTAAGTAGACTGTCCCTTTAATAACACGCTCCATTGAAGTCTATGGGGAGAAGAAGTAAGAGCGGTTGCGATATCTGAAGTCCATTCAATTTGTAACATGCGCTAATAGTTTACTTCTATGTATGTTTCTGGCGGTGTTTGCACTTGAGCAAAAGTGCTAATTAGCGCAGCACTTGTTATCTAGCCCTGAATGTTTCATGGCTGAATAGTATAAAAACTTCTACTACTTTCACTATTGATTTTGTTTATTTATTTACTTTAAATCTAAAAGTTCTGGGTTTTCCCAATTCTGAAAGCAAACTTACCCTTGAGCCCTTTACACAAATGTTCAAATATTTTTTTACAAAGAATGTGGTCACCATATAGAGGCCACATAGATGCTAGCATGAGAAAATGTGGTTTAATATTCACCAGTGAATGCAAATATATGTTCAACATTGCATTTGTATAATATATATTAGACGTCTGCATTTGGATTTGCACTACTTTAATATTGTTTAACTTTAAGCTGCTGTCCAGCTTCTCCTCTGCTAGCCTGAAGACGTTCCCCATAGGAAATTACAGATTAATGAAATTTAGTTAACAAATTCCAAATGAACACAAGAGAGAGATTTGGATGAAACTAAATAAAAAAAGAATTCTGGGTCAAACTGTTATTCTGAATATTTTTTTTGCCCATGCACTTGGTTAGTATATTTATTTTTATTCGATTGTAAGATCTTCAGAGTAGGAACCTACTCTTTATGTATAAATTTGTATTTTAAAGTCTAATATCATGGTTGTAACTTTTTATAAGTGTGCTGTACAATATGGTCGATCTTCATTATAAAAGATTATGGGCTAGATTACAAGTGGAGCACATATAATAACACAGTGTGTGCATTATCTTGTGTTTGGACCTGCCCTAAGAATAGTGCAATCTGGTCTTACAAGTGGACAATAAAAATGATTAACCAGGACCGGGGAGGAGTCAGGCTGTAAGACACAAATAATATATAAAGAAAAGGATATGTATATGTGCGCTAGACAGCTAAGGGGTTAATGAATATTAGATCCGACTAGTGTCTATATTAAATCCACCTGAACAGTTAGTGATATTGAAAATGGACACAAATTCAGGAGTATATTAAAAAGCTAGTATTTATTGCTATGCAAAATTCTAAAAAAATAAAAAGGTATATGACATGCATAAATCTATTAAAAACATACAACTCAATGTAAAAAAATATCTTATATATGACCGGTCATGCACGTAGATATCAGTATCCACCTTATTCTGCAAATTTCTTGCACATTAAGAACTCAGCGATTTGTAGCGCTTAGATAATGAAAAAGTCCTTTACTTAAAGGTATATGTAAAGTCCTTAATATTTGTATCCTTATCGTAGGTATAGCAAACAGATACAAATGTTGTAGACAAATTACGTGGACAAATTTATCCTAATAGATTGTAGCCAAATAGTTGGATAAGAGAGTCCAGTTTTATAGATGGCTTTATAAAAGGCTTTATAGCAGGTTGTATAATCCTCAAAGGAGTACCATACTAAAATGGACTGCTATACCTCTGTGTGCCTACCTTGATTCAGTCTGGGAACTTTCTGTGCGTTTAGCTGGGCACAGGTGTCCTCCATTGGCGAGGAAATTGAACTCTTGCACCAGTGAAACCGTGCCCGCATTGGGCTTCTAGGCTAAAGACCCAAGGAGCGGAACCCACCCGGACACTTAATAAGTGCTAAACCACTCGCGCTGAAAGCTGTGCTGCTTGCCACCCGCAGTGTTTACTCAAGGGATTATACTGAACTAAATCCACGACAGCTGTCTATACCCTCCTACCGATGCTGCGAGAGGGGGGACCCACATATTCGCTTCGGAATCAGGCAGCCAGATTTTCAGCAAAAGCTTGCGCACCTGTGTTAAAAGTTGTGATGCATGTCTCCCGCACCGGACTCTAAGGCTAAAGGTGCAAGGAGAGAAATCTATCTGTGCACTCACGTAGTGTATATCCACCTGGGCTGAACACACTGCTGCTGTCTCCGCAGCGCTTGTTTAAGAGACCACACAGAGTCATATTCAGCCTAGCCGATTACACCCTCCCACCGGTGCTGCGAGAGGGGTTTCTATATATCGGCTTCTAAAGCAGGCACAAATCTGGCTACTGGCAAATTATTTTACACTTACAGTGGCTTGTGCGGAGCAGGGGGTCGACAGTAGGATCTGACACAAGAGGCAAGTTGGACCATTGTATATGTCCTTCCACCGGTGCTGCGTGAGGAGGCCCTACACAACCTTTGCCCCCCCCCCCCCCCCAGAGGTGAAGTATTAAGAGGATTAGAAAAAGGAGTTATCACTGGGCTAAACACAGCAGGCTCAGGAACAAGAGCATTTGTTTCTTTTTTCCCTACATCTCCTCTTGAGTGCAATACCCTTGGTGCAGAGGGCATGGACTGTAGCAGAGGTCAGAATGTATTCTTGTGCCGTTCATGTGCATGAACCTGCTCGTTTGTCCGGGCACATCATACAAAAAAAAAGGGGGAAAAAAGGAAAGAGAAATAAAAATATAGGGCTTTCTTTGTTGCAGAACCCAGCGATAGAGCTCCGGTGAAACCGTGAGTAAACAAAAAAAAAAAAGAACGGGGCTCTTGTCCTTTACATCATAAGGCACTTTTACACCACAGCAATAGTAGATAAAGATGTTAAATAAAAAAATAAAAAAGTGAAGCATCTGACTTTGTCCATACAGCACATGATCTGTTGCAGATGTTTTCTGTTAAAGAGGTTCTCTATTTTTACAAAGCGCACTGTTGGACATTGCTACATTAGCTGACAGTATATATACATGGATCGTATTAATGCTGGTAAAAGCAAACAGCATGCTTCTATATGTTGAAAGTCTGATTGCAACAATATTACATAATCTTCAATAGCTAAGCATTTTCTGGTTCTAGAGAGGCCTTTTGTGTAACAAAGAATCCTTTTTTTTTTCATGTACTTAGTGAAAATATTAGATGACTCTGTGGAAAAATTTTGCTAAGTAGTAACATTTCCAAAAATGATATTATGTATTCACCTTAAGGCGTAGAACTCTTTGAGGGTGTATTTTTCACGTAATTAAAACTCCTGATAATAGAAGTATATGATCTACCTGGGCAGGAGGTTGAGAGTTTTTAACTTAAAGGAACATTAAACCTACATTTTTTCTTTCATGATTCAGATAGAGAATACCATTTTAAACAACTTTCTAATTTACTTCTATTATCTAACTTGCTTCATTCTCTTGATATTCTTTCCTGAAAAGCATATCTAGATAGGCTCAGTAGGTTCTGATTGCTGGCTGCACATAGATGCCTTATGTGATTGGCTCACCTGTGTGCATTGCTATTTCTGTAACTAAGGATAGTTAAAGAATGAAGCAAATTAGATAATAGAAGTAAATTGGAATGTTGTTTAAAATTGTATTCTCTGTCTGAATTATGAAAGAAAAATTTTGGGTTTAATATCCCTTTAATACATCCCTGGCTGATGCTATTAGAATGGGTCTTTACCGAGTCTAATCTTCATCAATAATTAAAACAAAGGATATGTCTATAATTGTTCCCATAAGAAGGGCTCAGCTAAACAACTCATAAGTATTCTGATTGAGCGAATTTATTTTCTCTTCTCTATGCTCCTGATCCACAAACTTTAAACTTTAAAAGAGTATTTTTCTTGATCCATAGCTGAGCTGAACTTTGAATTTGTTTTCACATAGGGGCCTGAGCAGGCAATATCGAAGAGGTTAAAAGCATATCTAAGACTACCTTAGACACTATTTAAAAGATTATCTGTTGGGAAGCTTCTTATCTGAAAGATAGCTTGTTATTATTATTATTATTATTATTATTATTTTTTTTCTTTCTCTTTCTTAAATTAGAACTTAACCTGATACAGATAGACACCCCCGGGGGCATAAACACATATTAATTGTAGGGCAAGGTAATATTGTGCCCAAAAGTCAGACATTAGCTGGCTACACGTCAATCTGAAGCACTAATCATTTTAAACCGTTAGTATATCCTCATTTTGTGATTTATATTTTCTAATTCAGAAAATTGTAAAGAGCCCACTTTTAAAAAAAAAATATATATATATGAAGTGATTTCTTAAAAGAGGAAGGGAGGGGAAAAGAAATAAAAAGAAATAATTACTATATTCAATACCAGCATTGGCATTGGGGAACGTACTCGGTTGCATTATAGAATTCCTTCTCAGGTTTAATTTATATCTTAACACGTGAAGTTGCTATAACTGGTCTTATTCACAATTTACACTCACTTTTTGTCTCCCTCCTTCACCTTCACTGGTCACGCTTCGCCTTTCCCTGTCTTTTTTCACACGGTCACTCCCCTCCCCCCCTCCTTTTTTTTTTTGCACTGCACTTTAAAATTTGCTTTGTTTTATGGATAAATTCCTCAAATCACCTAGTCACATTAAATCTCTAAGTTCAGTCATGGCTACTAAACATAAAGAGAGGACTAAAAACTCAATGGAAACCTTGGTAGAGGTTTATCACGAGACGGGTAATTCTAGGAGATTGAGCGAAATCAATGAGAAACAAATGCTGGTTGATAACTTGCTAGAAGCACTAACTCCTAACTTTGAGATGCTTAAAACTGAGATTAAGCCTGATATTGAAAAGTGAGGCAATTCTCTCAAAGACTGCAAGAGGTCGAGCAGAGAACCTCAGACCTGGAAGATATAACTGAAACCCATGCATCTAAACTGGCATGTAACACTAATATTATTATTAAGTTGCAAAACAAAATAGAAGATCTATAGAACCGTTCCAGAAGGAACAATATCAGAATCATAGGGGTCCCTGAAAACAAACAATATGAAGATTTATCCAGCTTTATCTCTACTCTGCTGCCACAGTTATTAAAAATTGCTAATCATGTTCCCCCCATTATAGTTGAAAGAGCTCACAGACTGGGGAAGATGCACTCTAACAACCAGGAGAAAACCAATTCAAGACCTATTATTGTAAAACTATTGAATTTTCAACATAAAGTGATGTTAATGCAACACTTTCGTAAAATTCAACCAATTTTCATAGGCCTAGATTTAGAGTTCGGCGGTAGCCGTGAAAACCAGCGTTAGAGGCTCCTAACGCTGGTTTTAGGCTACCGCCGGTATTTGGAGTCAGTGATTAAAGGGTCTAACGCTCACTTTTCAGCCGCGACTTTTCCATACCGCAGATCCCCTTACGTCAATTGCGTATCCTATCTTTTCAATGGGATCTTTCTAACGCTGGTATTTAGAGTCGTTTCTGAAGTGAGCGTTAGAGCTCTAACGACAAAACTCCAGCCGCCTGAAAAAAGCAGGAGTTAAGAGCTTTCTGGGCTAACGCCGGTTCATAAAGCTCTTAACTACTGTACCCTAAAGTACACTAACACCCATAAACTACCTATGTACCCCTAAACCGAGGTCCCCCCACATCGCCGCCACTCGATTAAAAATTTTTAACCCCTAATCTGCCGACCGCCAACTACGTTATACTTATGTACCCCTAATCTGCTGCCCCTAACCCCGCCAACCCCTGTATTATATTTATTAACCCCTAACCTGCCCCCCACAACGTCGCCGCCAGCTACTTACAATAATTAACCCCTAATCTGCCGACCGCAAAGCGCCGCCACCTACGTTATCCTTATGTACCCCTAATCTGCTGCCCCTAACACCGCCGACCCCTATATTATAATTATTAACCCCTAATCTTATATGGACAACTGTAAAAAACAGAAACAGAGGCACCACATGTGTAGATCAATAGATACCAAGACGTAAATCTGGACAAGACACAGGATACTCACAAACGTGAAGGCACTCTCTTGTGCCTGTTAGAGGCAGGCTGGTATTCTAAACAGCAAACCAGCTGGCTGTGTATACGAATCCCCGTCGTGATGTCCTGGAGAGGTGGATGTCCTGCAAGGCAGTCCTTGCCTGGATAGTATCCTAAAGGTTGGAACAAGGGAGCAAGGCTGGACAGCCTTTGGGTTACTTAGAAGAGATTGATGCACACACCAGACTTTGTGAATCATAAAACTAGCATTTATTATACAGAATAAAATAGCCAGTAATGTAGCACATTACAGCTGGTGTGTTAAAATCAAATCTCTTATGGTATATAGAGAAGTAAAGCGACGCGTTTCTCGGGAGTAACCCCGTTTCCTCAGGCTTGTATGCTCTATCTATGTCTTAATCACCCTTAAATAGGCCTAAGTAACCACATGTTTACAATAAACACTCCCCTTCCTTCCTTTGCTTAAACCAATCAGAACCTTCCTTTCCCCCCACTCCCACTTGTTGCAGTAATTAGTTATTGTTTACTAGATAAATTTGTCATTGAGGGTATGCTACTTGTTCCTTAAGATTCGTGTTATATATACAAATGATCTTGGGGTTTATTAACAAAATTATTTTTGCGATCGTGTAGAAAGTTACAACCGGGATTATATAAACAAATCATGTGATGTATGTCTAACCCACCAATGATGGCGAAGAACTATGGGGCTTGTCTTAATATCTGAATCCGATTGGTGGGAGTCTATTTATTAATGAACTAATAGTTCATTAATAAATAGACTCCCATCAATTGGATTCAGATTTTAAGACAAGCCCCATAGTTCTTCGCCATCATTGGTGGGTTAGACATACATCACATGATTTGTTTATATAATCCCGGTTGTAACTTTCTACACGATCGCAAAAATAATTTTGTTAATAAACCCCAAGATCATTTGTATATATAACACGAATCTTAAGGAACAAGTAGCATACCCTCAATGACAAATTTATCTAGTAAACAATAACTAATTACTGCAACAAGTGGGAGTGGGGGGAAAGGAAGGTTCTGATTGGTTTAAGCAAAGGAAGGAAGGGGAGTGTTTATTGTAAACATGTGGTTACTTAGGCCTATTTAAGGGTGATTAAGACATAGATAGAGCATACAAGCCTGAGGAAACGGGGTTACTCCCGAGAAACGCGTCGCTTTACTTCTCTATATACCATAAGAGATTTGATTTTAACACACCAGCTGTAATGTGCTACATTACTGGCTATTTTATTCTGTATAATAAATGCTAGTTTTATGATTCACAAAGTCTGGTGTGTGCATCAATCTCTTCTAAGTAACCCAAAGGCTGTCCAACCTTGCTCCCTTGTTCCAACCTTTAGGATACTATCCAGGCAAGGACTGCCTTGCAGGACATCCACCTCTCCAGGACATCACGACGGGGATTCGTATACACAGCCAGCTGGTTTGCTGTTTAGAATACCAGCCTGCCTCTAACAGGCACAAGAGAGTGCCTTCACGTTTGTGAGTATCCTGTGTCTTGTCCAGATTTACGTCTTGGTATCTATTGATCTACACATGTGGCGCCTCTGTTTCTGTTTTTTACAGTTGTCCATATAAGAAAATTACATCACTTGTGAAGTGAAGACCGAGAGCTGCCTTCTCCACTTTTCCCTTTCTCAGACGGACTTATTTTGGGACTTTTTATTTGCACCGTTTATATTGGACATCTTCCAGTGTAACGTGTGTATTTTTACATATATACATTGTATTTTCATTTTTTTTATTTACATATCATAATAATTGTTTAATTAAGTTTATATTTGATTTCAACAATTTATATATTAATTCTATAGTAATTTTGTATTTTAGTTATGTTTTTATTTTTATATGGGTTTATTATCATACATTTACACTAGGGCCACCCACACCACCTGTTAAGTAAGCGCCTCCTATAGGTTATCTGTGACACTTAGTCACAGAGTTTCCAGTTTGTAGTATTTAACCCCTAATCTGCCCCCCTCAACGTCGCCGACACCTGCCTACACTTATTAACCCCTAATCTGCCGAGCGGACCTGAGCGCTACTATAATAAAGTAATTAACCCCTAATCCACCTCACTAACCCTATCATAAATAGTATTAAACCCTAATCTGCCCTCCCTAACATCGCCGACACCTACCTTCAATTATTAACCCCTAATCTGACGACCGGAGCTCATCGCTACTATAATAAATGGATTAACCCCTAAAGCTAAGTCTAACCCTAACACTAACACCCCCCTAACTTAAATATAATTTAAATCTAACGAAATTAATTATCTCTTATTAAATAAATTATTCCTATTTAAAGCTAAATACTTACCTGTAAAATAAATCCTAATATAGCTACAATATAAATTATAATTATATTGTAGCTATTTTAGGATTAATATTTATTTTACAGGCAACTTTGTAATTATTTTAACCAGGTACAATAGCTATTAAATAGTTAAGAACTATTTAATAGTTACCTAGTTAAAATAATAACAAAAATTACCTGTAAAATAAATCCTAACCTAAGTTATAATTAAACCTAACACTACCCTATCAATAAATTAATTAAATAAAATACCTACAATTACCTACAATTAACCTAACACTACACTATCAATAAATAAATTAAATACAATTGCTACAAATAACTACAATTACATAAACTAGCTAAAGTACAAAAAATAAAAAATAACTAAGTTACAAAAAATAAAAAAATATTTACAAACATAAGAAAAATATTACAACAATTTTAAACTAATTACACCTACTCTAAGCCCCCTGATAAAATAACAAAGACCCCCAAAATAAAAAAAATGCCCTACCCTATTCTAAATTAAAAAAGTTAAAAGCTCTTTTACCTTACCAGCCCTGAACAGGGCCCTTTGCGGGGCATGCCCCAAGAAAATCAGCTCTTTTGCCTGTAAAAAAAAACATACAATACCCCCCCCCCCCCAACATTACAACCCACCACCCACATACCCCTAATCTAACCCAAAACCCCCTTAAATAAACCTAACACTAAGCCCCTGAAGATCTTCCTACCTTGTCTTCACCATCCAGGTATCACCGATCCGTCCTGGCATCCGGTGCTGAAGAGGTCCAGAAGAGGCTCCAAAGTCTTCCTCCTATCCGGCAAGAAGAGGACATCCGGACCGGCAAACATCTTCTCCAAGCGGCATCTTCGATCTTCTTCCATCCGGTGCGGAGCGGGTCCATCTTGAAGCAGCCGATGCGGATCCATCCTCTTCTTCCGTTGTCTCCCGACGAATGACGGTTCCTTTAAGGGACGTCATCCAAGATGGCGTCCCTCAAATTCCGATTGGCTGATAGGATTCTATCAGCCAATCGGAATTAAGGTAGGAATATTCTGATTGGCTGATGGAATCAGCCAATCAGAATCAAGTTCAATCCTATTGGCTGATCCAATCAGCCAATCAGATTGACCTCGCATTCTATTGGCTGTTCCGATCAGCCAATAGAATGCGAGCTCAATCTGATTGGCTGATTGGATCAGCCAATCGGATTGAACTTGATTCTGATTGGCTGATTGCATCAGCCAATCAGAATATTCCTACCTTAATTCCGATTGGCTGATAGAATCCTATCAGCCAATCGGAATTCGAGGGACGCCATCTTGGATGACGTCCCTTAAAGGAACCGTCATTCGTCGGGAGACAACGGAAGAAGAGGATGGATCCGCGTCGGCTGCTTCAAGATGGACCCGCTCCGCACCGGATGGAAGAAGATCGAAGATGCCGCTTGGAGAAGATGTTTGCCGGTCCGGATGTCCTCTTCTTGCCGGATAAGAGGAAGACTTTGGAGCCTCTTCTGGACCTCTTCAGCACCGGATGCCAGGATGGATCGGTGATACCTGGATGGTGAAGACAAGGTAGGAAGATCTTCAGGGGCTTAGTGTTAGGTTTATTTAAGGGGGGTTTGGGTTAGATTAGGGGTATGTGGGTGGTGGGTTGTAATGTTGGGGGGGGGTATTGTATTATTTTTTTCTACAGGCAAAAGAGCTGATTTTCTTGGGGCATGCCCCGCAAAGGGCCCTGTTCAGGGCTGGTAAGGTAAAAGAGCTTTTAACTTTTTTAATTTAGAATAGGGTAGGGCATTTTTTTTATTTTGGGGGGTCTTTGTTATTTTATTAGGGGGCTTAGAGTAGGTGTAATTAGTTTAAAATTGTTGTAATATTTTTCTTATGTTTGTAAATATTTTTTTATTTTTTGTAACTTAGTTCTTTTTTATTTTTTGTACTTTAGCTAGTTTATGTAATTGTAGTTATTTGTAGCAATTGTATTTAATTTATTTATTGATAGGGTAGTGTTAAAGTTTAATTATAACTTAGGTTAGGATTTATTTTACAGGTAATTTTGTTATTATTTTAACTAGGTAACTATTAAATAGTTCTTAACTATTTAATAGCTATTGTACCTGGTTAAAATAATTACAAAGTTGCCTGTAAAATAAATATTAATCCTAAAATAGCTATAATATAATTATAATTTATATTGTAGCTATATTAGGATTTATTTTACAGGTAAGTATTTAGCTTTAAATAGGAATAATTTATTTAATAAGAGATAATTAATTTCGTTAGATTTAAATTATATTTAAGTTAGGGGGGGTGTTAGTGTTAGGGTTAGACTTAGCTTTAGGGGTTAATCCATTTATTATAGTAGCGGTGAGCTCCGGTCGTCAGATTAGGGGTTAATAATTGAAGTTAGGTGTCGGCGATGTTAGGGAGGGCAGATTAGGGGTTAATACTATTTATGATAGGGTTAGTGAGGCGGATTAGGGGTTAATAACTTTATTATAGTAGCGCTCAGGTCCGGTCGGCAGATTAGGGGTTAATAAGTGTAGGCAGGTGGAGGCGACGTTGAGGGGGCAGATTAGGGATTAATAAATATAATATAGGGGTCGGCGGTGTTAGGGGCAGCAGATTAGGGGTACATAAGGATAACGTAGGTTGCGGCGGTGTACGGAGCGGCAGATTAGGGGTTAATAATAATATGCAGGGGTCAGCGATAGTGGGGGCGGCAGATTAGGGGTTAATAAGTGTAAGGTTAGGGGTGTTTAGACTCGGGGTACATGTTAGAGTGTTAGGTGCAGACGTAGGAAGTGTTTCCCCATAGGAAACAATGGGGCTGCGTTAGGAGCTGAACGCTGCTTTTTTGCAGGTGTTAGGTTTTTTTTCAGCTCAAACAGCCCCATTATTTCCTATGGGAGAATCGTGCACGAGCACGTTTTTGAGGCTGGCCGCGTCCGTAAGCAACTCTGGTATCGAGAGTTGCATTTGCGGTAAAAATGCTCTACGCTCCTTTTTTGGAGCCTAACGCAGCATTTGTTTGAACTCTCGATACCAGAGTTAATTTTATGGTGCGGCCAGAAAAAAGCCCGCGGAGCGTTAACAGCCCTTCTACCGCCAAACTCCAAATCTAGGCCATAGACAATGCAAACAAAATTTGTTTCAAGATTTCTCCTTGGAGACATCATTGAAAAGAAAGGAACTTTCCCCAGTATGTAGCAAACTGATAAAAGCAGGATATCAGGCTACGATAATCTACCCTGCACTTTAAGACTGGTAATAGATAGTCAAGGCCACTCGTTTGAATCTGCAGAGAAATTCTTGGTTGACAATAAGATCCACATATCTTAACAGGATAGGTTATGTCTCAGAATCAAAACGTATGGATCCCTTGAAGGGAAACAATGTCTTTTTCGTGTATATGTTTTCTTGTGTTTTTGTTTTTTTCTTCTCCTCCTCTCTCTCGCTCGCCCTTGCCCCTCGCTCCACCTGCTCCCCTCCCCTCCCCTCCTTTTTTTTTTTTTTTTTTAGGTAATGGGGAAGAGTGAAAACTTTTTTTTTATGTAATGGGGAAGAATGAAAATTTTATTATAACATCTTGGAATGTGGGGGCATCACTTCTCCAAAAAACCAAAAAGCAATAATTTCTCATCTCAAAAAATTAGATTCAGATATCGCTTTCCTACAGGAAACCCACCTGAGCATAGCTGAAGCTTTAAAATTAAGGTCTGCATGGGTGGCGGATGTTATCACCACTCCAAGCTTGGCAAGAAAAAGGTGTGTAGCAATACTCTTTTCAGACCCAGAATGCAGGTTTTTGTTAGAAAATATAAAAATTGGAATTTCAATATATACACTTTGTAATGTATATGCTCCAAATAATTTTAACCCAAATTTCTGGGACTCACTCCAGGCAAAAATATTATGAGATAGGGAAGGCTATCTTATTTTAGCTGGAGATTTTAACATATCACCACAGTACCCTATAGATAGACTTAGAAGGGGACCTAATCAGAAGAAAACCAAAAGGGATGCCCTAGAAAACAAATTGTTAAAAAATATATCCAGGAACCTTGCAATTAGAGACATCTGGAGAGCTCAGTTCCCAGATACACGCAATTTTACCTGTATTTCAAAAGCTTCTAAATCATTATCCAGAATAGATCTTTTTCTAATAGATGATAACTTAGCCAAACTTGGGGTTACATCCTGAATCACATCACCATGTATTTCTGATCATGCACCAATATTATTAAAAATTCCGATTAGGAAGGGCCTTACATCACCTCATCGCTTTTTTTTTCCCTAGGTTTCTTGCAAAAAATATTAAATTCAAGAATTGGCTAAAGGAAAGGATGTTGGAGTATCTGCGCCTTAATCAAGATTCAGTAGATAACCCCATTTTCATATGGGAAACCGCCAAGGCAGTTCTCAGAGGGGACATCATAGCTTATACAGTTAATATTAGAAAAAAAATAAAGCTAGGGAACAACAAATGCTTAACTCTTTAGTTAATGCGTATAATCAATATCTATCACAGCCAATACCGGCTAACTGGATTAAGTATTCTAGAGCTAAAGATGAAAGAGATACCTTTTTATTAAACACCATGGGGCATATGTATCATGGTCTGGCGGACCTGATCCGACACTGCGGATCAGGTCCGCCAGACCTCGCTGAATACGGCGAGCAATACGCTCGCCATATTCAGCATTGCACCAGCAGCTCACACAAGCTGCTGGTGCAACGCCGCCCCCTGCAGACTCGCGGCCAATCAGCCTCCAGCAGGGGGGTGTCAATCAACCCGATCGCACTCGATCGGGTTGTATTGTGGCGATGTCTGTCCGCCTGCTCAGAGCAGGCGGACAGGTTATGGAGCAGCGGTCTTTGTGACCGCTGCTTCATAACTGCTGTTTCTGGCGAGCCTGCAGGCTCGCCAGAAACACGGGGCATCAAGCTCCATTTGGAGCTTGATACATATGCCCCCATGTCTCAAAAAGAACTCAGAATACAGGCTAAGTTTTACAGACATGGTAACAGAGCGGGAAAAGTATTGGCACAACTAGTCAAAAATCATAAAAGTTCATCTACAATCCAATCTCTTGAGGATTCAGGTAGATTAATTAACTCTCCACAAGAATTCTTAAAAATCTTCTCAAATTATTATGAGGATCTATATTCATTTAAAGAATCAAATATAAATAATAAAGAAGCATTCTGGGGGGGAAATTTTGAACCCTACCTTAGAATCTGAAGAGACTATAAGAGTCAACGCTCCAATTACGGAGGAGGAAATTAAACAGTTAATTAAATCTTTGCCCTCAGATAAGGTGCCAGGTCCAGATGCAATTCCGAATGAATTTTATAAGTTCCTTGCCCCTATAATTACCCCTCATCTCGAAAAGGTATTTAACGCTATATATATAGAATATAAACAGGTCTCCCCTTATTTTGCAGCATCTCAAGTCATACTAATCCCGAAACCAGGGAAAGACCCTAATAAGAAGGAATCATTTAGACCCATTGCATTGTTAAATTTGGACTACAAAATCTTTACGACTATCTTAGCTAATAGATTACAGTCGGTCCTAAAAAATATTATACACAAGGATCAAGCTGGGTTCTTACACAAACGCAATTCAGCGGCAAAGATCAGAGAGGTATTTTTAACAATCAACTATTTTAACAATAAAGAGGAAGAGGAGTATGTTGATTCCACCATCATTACGATAGATGCTGAAAAAGCATTTGATTCAATTCATTATGATCATCTTTTAACTTCACTTTCATGATTTGGCTTTAAAGATAACTTTATAAAAATAGTGGAGAACTTATACCACAACTCATCTACTAAATTGATAGTAAACTATATGGAATCTTCTTCATTAACTCTCAGAAGAGGAACATGGCAGGGATGCCCACTCTCCACATTACTTTTTGATGTTTCAATAGAACCACTAGCCATACTGATTAGACAGCAATTGGAGGGTATAAAAATAGGCTTAAAAACCTTAACAATTTTGCTTTACGCGGATGACATTTTACTGTACGTATCAAACACAGCGTTGTATATTCTGAAATTTCTCTCCATAGTCAACCTCTATAGATTATTTTCAGGTTATAAAGTTAACACTTCAAAATCTGAATTATTCTGGATCAGACACACAAAGGATTCCTTCACTGATACGCTTCAGGGTCTGGGGTTTTATTCAAATCTATTCATTGTTCCAGAAAGAAGAAAGAAAATTCATTCAGACCAGTTCTGGATCTGAAGTTTATGAATCATTTCGTAAGGGTCCCAAAATTCAAGATGGTGACTATAAGGACTATTCTGCCTTTTGTTCAGCAAGGTCATTACATGTCCACAATAGACTTACAGGATGCATATCTTCACATTCCGATTCATCCAGACCACTATCGATTTCTGAGATTCTCTTTTATAGACAAGCATTACCAATTTGTCGCTCTTCCATTTGGCCTAGCGACAGCTCCAAAAATCTTTTAGAAGGTTCTTGGTGCCATTCTATCTATAATCAGAGAGCAGGGTATTGCAGTGTTTCCTTATTTGGACAATATCTTGGTACTAGTTCAGTCTTTACATTTAGCAGAATCTCACATGAATCAACTAGTGTTGTTTCTTCAAATACATGGTTGGAGGATCATTTTACTAAAGAGTTTCTTGATTCCTCAGACAAGGGTCACCTTTTTAGGTTTCCAGATAGATTCAGTGTCCATGACTCTGTCTTTAACAGACAAGAGACGAATGAAATTGGTTTCAGCCTGTCTAAACCTTCAGTCTCGATCATTCCCTTCAGTGGCTATATGCATGGCAGTTTTAGGTCTCATGACTGCAGCATTGGACATGATCCTCATTGCTCATTTTCATATGAGACCTCTGCAGCTTTGCATGCTGAATCAATGGTGCAGGGATTATACTCGGATATCACAATTGATATTCTTAAATACCAACACTCAACTCTCTCTGACTTGGTGGTTAGACCATCATCGTATTGTTCAAGGGTTCTCTTTTGTTTGTCCTTCCTGGACTGTAGTCTCTACGGATGCAAGTCTTTCAGGTTGTGGAGCTGTCTGGGGGTCTCTGACAGCACAAGGGGTTTGGAATCCTCAAGAGGTGAGGTTACCAATCAATGTTTAAGAACTCAGTGATATTTTCAGGGCTCTTCAGGTTTGGCCTCTGTTAAAGAGAGAACCATTTATTCATTTTCAGACACACAATATCACAACTATGGCATATGTCAATCATCAGGGTGGGACTTGCAGCCCTTTAGCTATGAAAGAAGTATCTTGGATAATTTTTTTGGGTGGAATCCAACTCCTGTTTAATTTCTGTGATGCATATCCCATGTGTAGACAATTGGGAAGCGGAATATCTCAGACGTCAGACTTTACATCCAGGGGATCTCCATCCAGATGTATTTTGTCGGATTGTACAGATGTTGGGTCTTCCAGAAACAGATCTGATGGCTTCCCATCTAAACAAGAAACTTCCCAGGTACTTTTCCAGGTCCAGGGATCCTCAGGTGGAGATGGTAGATGCGTTAGCAGTTCCTTGGTTTTACCAACCTGTGTCAGGATAGGTAAAGTCCAGAGTTAGACCCTAATGCTAGAATGAGTTTAATAACACCCTAGCACAGTGAGTATATACCAGGACCTGACCCTGCGAAAGCTATAGTATAATATACTCACAGTAATAGACTGGAAGATGGCACAGCAGGGTCAGGAGAAGAACCTTCGTGTAGATAGGGTAAACCAATAGAATAATCAAGCAAGCAATGTCCAGCAATGTGTAATCAGACAGCAAGGGGTTAACCAATAGAGTAATCAAGCAAGCAATGTCCAGCAACGTATAATCAGGCAGGTAGGGGTTAACCAATAGAATAGTCAGGCAAGCAATGTCCAGCAACGTGTAATCAGGCAGATAGGGGTTAACCAAATAGAGTAATCAAGCAAGCAATGTCCAGCAACGTGTAATCAGGCAGGTAGGGGTTAACCAATAGAGTAATCAAGCAAGCAATGTCCAGCAATGTGTAATCAGGCAGATAGGGGTTAACCAATAGAGTAATCAAGCAAGCGATGTCCAGCAACGTGTAATCAGGCAGGTAGGAGTTAACCAATAGAATAGTCAGGCAAGCAATGTCCAGCAACGTGTAATCAGGCAGATAGGGGTTAATCAAATAGAGTAATCAGGCAAGCAATGTCCAGCAAGTGTAATCAGGCAGGTAGGGGTTAATCAAATAGAGTAATCAGGCAAGCAATGTCCAGCAACGTGTAATCAGGCAGGTAGGGGTAATCCAATAGAGTAGTCAGGTAAGCAATGTCCAGCAACGAGTAATATCAGGCAGGTAGGGGTTCAGGGTTCAGAATTAAGCAGGCACAGGATCAGAATATCACAGATATAAAAGTACTCACTTAGCCAACGAGTGAAAACAAACAGGCCCCGAGGAGAGGAGACACCGGAATAAGAAGGCCCACTGACGTCAGCAGAAGGGGCCGACAGGAACAGGGTTGCTAAGCAACCAAGAAAGCTCTACTGCACAGACACAGAGGAAGCAGGAAGCGATCAGCGGCTGAGCGATCGCGACAGTGCCCCC